>NC_069704.1:43124625-43472052 GCF_023699985.2 Odocoileus virginianus | reverse complement strand
CCAGACATCCTGGAATGTGAAGTCAAGAGGGCCTTAGGAAGTATCACGACGAACAAAGCTAGAGGAGGTGGTAGAATTCCAGTTGAGTTATTTCAAATCTTAAAAGGCGATGCTGTGAACATGCTGCACTCAATAGGCCAGCAAATTTGGAAAACTCAGCAGTGGCCGCAGAACTGGCAAAGGTCAGTTTTCATTCCAATCCCAAAGAAAAGCAATGCCAAAGAATGCTCAAACTAATGCACAACTGCATTCATCTCACATGCTAGCAAAGTAATGCTCAAATATTTCCAAGCCAGGCTTCAGCAATATGTGAACCGTGAACTTCCAGATGTTCAACCTGGTTTTAGAAAAGGCAGAGGAACCAGAGATCAAATTGCCAACATCCGCTGGATCCACCAAAAAGCAAGAGAGTTCCAGAAAAACATCACTTTCTGCTTTATTGACTATGCCAAACAATAAACTTTGGTCAATTCTGAAAGAGATGGGATTACTAGACCATCTGACCTGCCTCTTGAGAAATCTGTATGCAAGTCAGGAAGCAACAGTTAGAACTGGACATGGAACAACAGACTGGTTCTAAATAGGAAAAGGAGTATGTCAAGGCTGTATATTTTCACCCTGCTTCTTGAACTTATATGCAGAGTACATCATGAGAAACGCTGGGCTGGATGAAGCACAAGCTGGAATCAAGATTGCCGGGAGAAATATCAATAACCTCAGATATGCAGATAACACCACCTTTATGGCAGAAAGTGAAGAAGAACTAAAGAGCGTCTTGATGAAAGTGAAAGAGGAGAGTGAAAAAGTTGGTTTAAAACTCAACATTCAGAAAACTAAGATCATGGCTACTGGTCCCATCACTTCATGGCAAATAGATGGGGAAACAGTGTAAACAGTGTCAGACTTTATTTTTTGGGGCTCCAAAATCACTGCAGATGGTGATTGCAGCCATGAAATTAAAAGACATTTACTCCTTGGAAGGAAAGTTATGACCAACCTAGATAGCATATTAAAAAGCAGAGACATTACTTTGCCAACAAAGGTCTTTCTAGTCAAGGCTATGGTTTTTCCAGCAGTCATGTATGGCTGTGAGAGTTGGGCTATAAAGAAAACTGAGTGCCAAAGAATTGATGCTTTTGAACTGTGGTGTTGGGGAAGACTCTTGAGAGTCCCTTGGACTGCAAGGACATCCAACCAGTCCATCCTAAAGGAAATCAGTCCTGGGTGTTCATTGGAAGGACTGATGTTGAAGGTGAAACTCCAGTATTTTGGCTACCTGATGGGAGGAGCTGACTCATTGGAAAAGACCCTGATGCTGGGAGGGATTGGGGGCAGGATGAGAAGGGGACGATAGAGGATGAGATGGCTGGATGGCATCACTGACTCAATGGACATGGGTTTTGGTAGACTCCAGGAGTTGGTGATAGACAGGGAGGCCTGGCGTGCTGCGGTTCATGGGGTTGCAAAGAGTTGGACACGACTGAGCAACTGAACTGAACTGAACTGAATATAGGGAGAGAGATGGGGTAATGACCAGTCAGTGGAGGAGTCAGAAGACATACAGTATTTATGAATTAAGTTTTCCTTCCCATATGGGTTCAATGCATGGTGCCCCAAAACAATTACAACATCAAAGATCACAGATCAACAAAACAAATGTAATAATGAAAGAGTTTCAAACATCCTGAGAATTACCGAACCATGACACAGACACACAAAGTGAGCAAATACTATTAAAAAATAGGGCAACAATAGATATTAGTAAAAAAAAAATGCAAAAGCTGTGAAGCATAATAAGGTAAAGCACAATAAAACAAAATATCCTAGGTATAAATATTTAACATGAGACCCAGGAAACCACAACTAAGGTCTTTACACAAGAGGATGAAAACATGGCCAAACAAAGACTTGGACTTAAATATTCATAGCACCTTCACTTATGATAACACCAAACCAAAAAGGACCACAATGTCTTATCAACAATTGAAAATACACACCATAAAACAAAATATTATTTGTCAGTGAAAAGAGTAAATACAGATACACACAACAATATCTATGAATCTCAAAAGAACTATGTAAAGTGAGAGAAGTCAAACAAATAAAAGTATAATTCCATTTATATGAAATTTCAAAAAGGCAAAAGTGCTAAAACAGAATCAGTGATTTACAAAAAACAAGTGAGAAGA
Source organism: Odocoileus virginianus (assembly GCF_023699985.2). NCBI lineage: Eukaryota > Metazoa > Chordata > Mammalia > Artiodactyla > Cervidae > Odocoileus > Odocoileus virginianus. The sequence goes on along the minus strand of NC_069704.1, from coordinate 43,469,863 downwards.
GAGGACTGACTGAGAAAGGCCATTAGGAAAATGTTCACATGATAGAAAAAATCAGTGTTGTAATTTTGGGGCCTTAGCTGTAAACATTTTTCAAAATTTATTGAATTATACATAAAAAGTTGCTGAATTTAAGTTTCTGTTAATGATACCTCAATATAGGTGATTTATTTAAAAAAGAAGAGACAGCAAATCAAATGCACTCTAGGTGGAGTCGCATGATAAAGTAGGCTCCCCAGTAGGACAAGGTGGCTATGGTTCTCCAGCATCACAGCTCTGTACACGGTCCTCTGAGCAGCGTTCACATGCTGCCACTCCTCCAGGGTGAACGCCACACTCACGTCCTTGAATGACACTGATGTCTGTGAAGGCACACTTCTCATCAATCTGAAGAATTCAAATTTAGGTGACACGGAAAATACCTTTGGAACTAATTTCTATCAGCTTATGGTTAAAAATATAGGACAAAAACTGAAAACTTTTTCACATTATCAAAAATAAAAAATATCCAACAGTACACTCTTTATATGCAATGTCCTAGGGAAGCAGTCACGCTTTTGGTTCCACCTCCAAAATACACACAAATATTATTTTTCTTTTGAAAAAAAGGTTAAAAGAAACACATTTTATTCAAAGAGTTCTTTTCCCAAATTATATCCATGACTACTATGCAAGCTTGGGTGAGAGTTTTCACATCAGTATTTACGAAGTACCATTCTCAGACTCAAGTTTAACAGCTGGCCAAAGCATCCCAGGCTCTCTCCGTTTAAGCTAACGTGGAATCAAGTGAAATCATCTGGGGCTTCCCTGGTGTCTCAGTGGTAAAGATTCTGCCTGCTAATGCAGGATACTTGAGCTCAATCCCTGAGTCAGAAGATCCCATGGAGAAGGAAATGACAACCCACTCCAGCGTTCTTGCCTAGAGAATCCCAAGGACAGAGGAGCCTGGTAGGCTAAAGCTGATAGAGTCTCAAAGAGTCAGACATGACTCAGCAAATAAACAACAAAACCACCCAACCCATCATCAAATCTTGGAAGGACTGAAAGAGCCTGCTAACTCATCTGTTTCCACAACTGCTTCACTAGAGTCCATTCTGAGAGTTATATTTTAAATTTTAAGTCAGGCCATGCCCTTTCTTACCTCAAAATTCTCTAAAATACTAGTAAACAGAGACAAATATTGAATTCATAAATTAGGAGATTCAATATGATGGAGCTATCATTTCTCCACAAAAAAGATCCACAGATTCAATGAAATCACAGGTTTGTTTTTTTTTTTTTTAAGAATCACCAGCTAATTCTAATATTTATGGAGAAAGGCAAAAAAGCCTAGAATATGAAAAGCATTTTGAAAAAGAACAAAGTTGGAGGACTGATATTACTTGATTTCAAGACATACCATACAGCCACTAATCAAGACAATGTGTAATATTTAAAAAATGAAACACACAGATCAAAAGGAAAAGCTAAAAACAATATATACAAGCATACATGCACACACACACATTTCTTTAATTTAGGTGTCCAGGCAATTCCAAGAAGAAAGTATCTTCTGACAAAAATCATGCTATACTAAAAAACTCTATTAGAAAACAATAATAATACAACATTGATTCATACTTTCTACCACAAATAAATAATCTGAAATGATCACAGACCTCAATGAGTCTGATTTCTGCTTAGATTTTAGACTCAGAGTGTTAGCGAAATTAAAATGGAGGAAGTCCTGTTCCGGCTTCAGAAGCAGGACAGCAGGCCTCAGACCTGCTTTTGACCTGCCTGGACACTGCCTGGATTCCATGCGAACCTGCAAGCACAGCAAGTCAGGCAGCACTTTATATAAGAAAGGGAGTGGGTCTTAGAATCTCTTAAGCCCCCCGGAGTCTAAGAAGTCTTACGATTCACAAGGTGAAATAAACAGCATTGTAAAAGCTAGACCAGAGCTGAGTTTTTATGTGCAAACTGATGATGATATCAAGTTTTGGTCTGGGATTATAAGCAGGAGCCCCCAAAGTGCAATTTGAAGTCTCAACCGTAGGGTGGCTGCACTGACCAGGACCCTTTCCCAAGTGGGACTGCAGATTGCTGTTAACAAGGGACATCTCAACACTGTTCAAGTCTGGATGTTGGTTCCCCCTCTTTGGTGATGTACACCCTGTTACTTTTCTTAAGTCAAACAGTCTTCTATTTAAAAAAAAAAAAAAAAAAATACTAGGGAAGCAGTTTATTTCCCTAGTTTTACTTGTGAGTAAACTTGTTTACTTGTGAGTAACAAGTGGTTTATTTGAACAATCCTTCATTTTGAAATTGTTTATTTGTGAGTAACAAGTGGTTTCTTTTGTTAACAAATTCTTCGAACCTAAAACGAAAATAAAACCTTCAGCAAAACACAGAAGAACATATCATCTATTTGAAAAAGAAACTGACAGCTGGCATACAAAAACTGTTGTTGCTGTTCAGTTGCCAAGTTGTGTCTGACTCTTTGCGACCCCGTGGACTGCAGCACACCAGACTTCCCTGTCCCTCACCATCTCCCGGAGTTTGCCCAAGTACATGGAGGAAGCAGCAAAAGTGTTGAGTCTATTTAGTATTTAGAATATGCTACCAACACAGATGTCCAACCCATCCTCAGACCCTGAAATTACAGATTTCTGACAGGGCCAATGGCCAAAACATTTGGTTGTTTTCTGATAATATATGAAAACAAAAATTATAGCCCTAACAGACATAAGAGAATACGATCAATAACGTTATAAAAAATATTTAAAAACAGACAAAAATGTACAATTTTCTGTGAAAATGTAGTAATTAAAAAAAAAAACAAAGATCTATGATTGTTTAAATAAAGTAACTCAATAATTTCGATGGTTTAGTTGCTCAGTCATGTCCGACTCTGACAATCCCATGGACTGTAACCCTCCAGGCTCCTCTGTCCGTGGGATTTCCCAGCAAGAATACTGGAGTGGGTTGCCATTTCCTTCTCCAAGGAATCTTCCCAACCCAGGGAACAAACCTGGATCTCCTGCATTGCAGGCAGATTCTTTACCAACTGGGACACCAGGGAAGATGTACTTACAAAGTTCAATTTTAGAGCTACGTTTAAGAAAATATGTGACAGGGAATTTTCTCCTATGAATTAAAGAGAGAAACGGGTGAGGGACAAGAGAAAGGGGAGGGGAGGGAAGAACAGAAAAGAGCAGACAGTGCTCCAATAAGACTAATAATAACTGAGATACCACAGGTGGAGACCTGGTTCAATTCCCGGGTTGGAAAGATCCCCTAGAGAAGGGGAAGGGATAGGCTATCTACTTCAGATGTGCACAGTTCCTGGCAGTCTGATTTTCTCTTATAGTCTTCTTCCTTCCATCACAGCCTATAATGGGGGCAGGTAAATGAAACTATCATATCCTTCAGCCTTTGCAGTAAGGTAGAGAAGAAAACAAAATTATAGGTTAATCTAGTCTGTCAGTACAAGAATAAAAATTCAAACCTGCATGCTCAGTCACGTCCAAATCTTCTGCGACCCAATGGACTACAGCCTGCCAGGCTCCTCTCTGTCCATGGAATTTTCCAGACAAAAATATTAGGGTGGGCTGCCACTTCCTACTCCAGAGGACCTTCTCCACCCAGGGATTGAACCCACATCTCCTTTTCTTCTGCATTGGCAGGCGGATTCTTTATCACTGAGTCACCTGGGAATCCCCAAAATCCACTTACACTACCTCTAATAACTGCAGACTAAAGAAAACCAGCTATGCCTTTACTTCAATAGATACAAAAAGGTATTCAATATAATTCAGGATATATTCACGATTCAAGCAAAATTTTAGCAAACTGATAATAAAAGGGAAACAACTTACATTCATAAAAGACGGATAACACAAACTGAGAGCAATCTGAAATCAAGTTAAACGCACACCACAAATTGGGGGATGAATAAAGAGCTCACCTCAGATATGTTCATTTTCAGTGGGTCTTGGGAGAGTGCAGAGGACAGTGATGATTCAGCTGCAGGGGCAGAAAGAAGACAGGGTCAAGACATCCGGTCTGCCATACAGTTCCTGCATTCACCTCCTAATCACATCAGCAGGGTTAGCCTCCGTGCAGCATCCCCTTAGACCTGGAAAAGGGAAGGACCTAGTGGAAGCACCACCTGTCCATTTTTCAGTTTAAAGTTATCACAAGGTTTAAACCTACCACTTCTGACTTAGTGAAAATTTTGTGTGTTGATTTAAATAGATTTAAATAGGACTTCCCTGGTTGCTCAGTGGTAAAGAATCCGCCTGCCAATCCAGGAGACATGGGTTCAGTCCCTGATGGGGGAAGAGTCCACATGTTTCAGAGCAACTAAGCCGCTGGGCCACAACTATTGAGCCTGTACTGTGGAGCCCCAAAGCCACGGTAACTGAAGCCAGTGCACCCTAGAGCCAGGGCTCTGCAACAGGAGAAGGAACCACAATGGGAAGCCTGGCACTGGAGCTAGAGTAGCCCCTGCTCTCCACAACTAGAGACAAGCCCCATCAGCACCTAGGACCCAGCACAGCCAAAAATAAGCATTAATAAATAAATAGATTCAATTTTTGTCTGTTGATTTCTATTTTGTCTACTGATTTAAACAATACAAACAGAAACCTAACAACAGCTGACTGAAGAACATCAAAGGATAATACTATTTCATAAAATTCACAGTAGAATACACAACTGTATCCTTTATGTTCTCCAGTTTTCCTAGCAAAATTGTTTACCCACTGAGGTAGAGAATTCACAGGAAGCCAAGTAAAAAGGATGGCGAACTTTAATGCAATTAAAAAAAAATTACTGAACTGGGCTGCAGTTTCTCAAAAGGGACTCTTCATAAGTGTCTTCTGATGACACAACAGTATGAACGACGGTTCAACTCCTGGCTCTGGCACAAGCTGGGTGAGCCTAGAGAAGTCAACAGTTCTCTCACATTCAGGACCACTTCACCAACCTGAGACTCAGTTTTGCTTCTTGTTTTCTGTGTTTAATGCAGAGGGTCACACTGCTATCATGAGATAACTGGGAGACTTAAATAAACCACCCAATGAAAAGAACACAGTGTCTTTTAAATACAACAGTTCTTACCACTTCTTCGGCGGTTAGTACCTAGCACTTCGGTAACTCCTTCTACTAATGACTCCACCTTGAATCCTCGGATCAAGCCCATGAAGCAGACAGTATCCATAGCCTTCTTTGCAGACGAGTTACCTGACTCTGCTCGACTTTAGTTCTCCCGCCCACAGTACATGTGGCACAGCGGGAACTGACCAGGTCTCTCTGGTTCCGGAGCAAGACTGCCCAGCACACCTTCCGCTCACCGTGACCGCCGCTGTCCACCCAGCGTTCTTCAGATCCAGGCCGGGTATTCGCACCCCACACGGACCAAGCCCCTGCTCCTAACGGATCTCAGCTCCACCTGCGCTGGAGCCTGCCTGAGCCGAACTGGGAACACCGCACCCACCTTCCCAGTGCTAAGGTCCAAGCCAGAACGGGGCACTGCGGGGTCCCGCCTGGGCCTGAGGGAGGCCCGAGACTTGCCGCTTCCGCCTCCGCCACAATAAGGCAGCTCTCAGCAAAGCTCGAGGCCACTCGAGGTCCCGTTGTGATGGCTAGCTCTCGCACCTGCCGCTAACTGAGAAACTCCGCAAACTTCTCACCAGACCTGCAAATGCATACAGGAAGAAGAAGGACCAAGGCTGCACATGCGCAGAGGGAGCCCGCGGAGACCAGGAGCGCTATGGAGTGGAGAAAGACTGCACTTCCCATCCTTCGCGCGCTCCCTGTGACTCTGAACGGAGCTATCAGGTTCCTGCTGCAGAGTAGGAATATGGGGTAAACATGTGTCCCAGAGTCCTGGGTTCTCAGAGGCCCCAAATGGAGTGTGGGCCTAAGACACTGCTGGTCTTAGGCAGTCTCTATACCTGGCTCCTTATTGCCAAATTCAGACTTAAGCTGAAGAGAGTAGGGATAACCACTAGACCATTCAGGTGTGACCTAAATCAAATCCCTTATGAATATACAGTGGAAGTGAGAAATAGATTTAAGGGACTAGATCTGATAGACAGAGAGCCTGATGAACTATGGATGGAGGTTCATGACACTGTACAGGAGACAGGGATCAAGACCATCCCATTGGAAAAGAAATGCAAAAAGGCAAAAAGCCTTACAAATAGCTGTGAAAAGAAGAGAAGCAAAAAGCAAAAGAGAAAAGGAAAGATATTCCCATCTGAATGCAGAGTTCCAAAGAATAGCCAGGAGAGATAAGAAAGCCTTCCTCAGCGATCAGTGCAAAGAAATAGAGGAAAACAATAGAATGGGAAAGACTAGAGATCTCCTCAAGAAAATTAGAGATACCAAGGGAACATTTCATGCAAAGATGGGCTCAATAAAGGACAGAAATGGTATGGACCTAACAGAAGCAGAAATATTAAGAAGGGGTGGCAAGAATACACAGAAGAACTGTACAAAAAAGATCTTCACGACCCAGATAATCATGATGGCATGATCATTCACACTGACCTAGAGCCAGACATCCTGGAATGTGAAGTCAAGTGGACCTTAGAAAGCATCACTACGAGCAATGATAGTGGAGGTGGTGGAATTCCAGTTGAGCTGTTTCAAATCCTGAAAGATGATGCTGTGAAAGTGCTGCACTCAATATGCCAGCAAATTTGGAAAACTCAGCAGTGGCCACAGGACTGGAAAAGGTCAGTTTTCATTCCAATCCCTAAGAAAGAAAGGCAATGCCAAAGAATGTTCAAACTACCGCACAACTGCACTCATCTCACACACTAGTAAACTAATGCTCAAAATTCTCCAAGCCAGTCTTCAGCAATACATGAACTGAGAACTTCCAGATGTTCAAGTTGCTTTTAGAAAAGGCAGAGGAACCAGAGATCAAACTGCCAATATCCGCTGGAAAAAGCAAGAGAGTTTCAGAAGAACATCTATTTCTGCTTTATTGACTACGCCAAAGCCTTCCACTGTGTGGATCACAATAAACTGTGGAAAATTCTGAAGGAGATGGGAATACCAGACCACCTGACTTGCTTCTTGAGAAACCTGTATGCAGGTCAGGAAGCAACAGTTAGAACTGGACATGGGACAACAGACTGGTTCCAAATAGGAAAAGGAGTACGTCAAGGCTGTATATTGTCACCCTGCTTATTTAGCTTATATGCAGAGTACATCATGAGAAATGCTGGGCTAAAAGAAGCACAAGCTGGAATCAAGATTTCCAAGAGAAATATCAATAACCTCAGATATGCAGATGACACCACCCTTATGGCAGAAAGTGAAGAGGGACTAAAGAGCCTCTTGATGAAAGTGAAAGAGGAGAGTGAAAAAGTTAGCTTAAAGCTCAACATTCAGAAAACTAAGATCATGGCATCTGGTCCCATCACTTCATGGGAAATAGATGGGGAGACAGTGGAAACAGTGTCAAACTTTATTTTTTGGGGCTCCAAAATCACTGCAAATGGTGACTGCAGCCATGAAATTAAGAGACACTTACTCCTTGGAAGGAAAGTTATGACCAACCTAGGCAGCATATTAAAAAGCAGAGACATTACTTTGCCAACAAAGGTTCGTCTGGTCAAGGCTATGGTGTTTCCAGTGGTCATGTATAGGTGTGACAGTTGGACTGTGAAGAAAGCTGAGCACTGAAAAATTGATGCCTTTGAACTGTGGTGTTGGAGAAGACTCTTGAGAGTCCCTTGGACTGCAAGGAGATCCAACCAGTCCATCCTAAAGGAGATCGGTCCTGGGTGTTCATTGAAAGGACTGATGCTGAAGCTGAAACTCCAATACTTTTTCCACCTCATGCGAAGAGTTGACTCATTGGAAAAGACCCTGATGCTTGGAGGGATTGGGGGCAGAAGGGGACAACAGAGGCTGAGATGGCTGGATGGCATCACCGACTCAGTGGGCATGAGTTTGAGTAAACTCCGGGAGTTGGTGATGGACAAGGAAGCCTGGCGTGCTGTGATTCATGGGGTCACAGAGTTGGACACGACTGAGCGACTGAACTGATACGTGGCTTAGGTGAAGGTTCAAGGACAGAACTGGAAAAGTTCATGGATAAAACCATTCTCCAAATTGCTAAATCCTAGAAGTCTGGAGAAAATATTCTCTTAATGGAATACAATTTTCTATCTCTCCATTAGTCAACCTGCTTGCCATCATGTAGACTTCCTTTGTAAAGGACAAAAAACATGTTTTTTTAAAAGTGAGGTTACTGGTTTAGTCACAATTGAACAGACTTCTTTTTTCATTTCTTGTAATTCTGTAACCAGTTAGGACTATACAGGGCCCTGCTAGATACAAAAGGCTTTCCCTGTCCCCTGAGTTTTTAGCAGGAAAAAGGTATCAGTCTCCAAAGCCATCCCTGAATTCCAAAGGGCAGATTCTGACAGTTACTAACAGGCAAGGGATGCAATGTAGAAGAAATGTGGAGCAGTCAAGAAACAATAGTGATTTACTTTCCTGTACACTGGAAACTAACAAAACCTTGCAAAGCAACCATACTCCAATAAAAATGAAAAAAAAAAGATTAAAAAAAAATAGTGCAGCTATAAAGTAGAGACCTGGTTCCTCCTTAAGAGATATATATAATAGCTTATCTTTCAATTCTTATGAAGGAACTAACCCAGATGGAGGATGGCAACTTCAGGTGCAGAAGGTGAGCCCTGAACACCACAGTGTTAGCACACCACCAACCAAAGCAACACACTCTGTGGCTTTTGCCTGAATTTTGCCTATAAAACCTCTCCCCCGCCCCCAAATAATACAGAGGATTAAGTCTTTAGCACATGACCCACCGGTTCTCCTCCTTTTAGCCTTTGCAGTAAAACTGCTCCAAATTCCAGCGTTTTCGTTTTTTGGCTTCAGTATTCAGCAGGCACCGAAATGTGTATTTGGCAGTGATTTTCTACAAAAAATTCCTTGAACTCCAAATTCTAAATCTAAATATCACTCTTTTGTTGTTCAGTTGCTAAGTTGTACCCGATTCTTTGTGACCCCATGACTGCAGCACACCACACTTCTCTGTCCACCATTTTGCAGAGTTTGCTCAAATTCATGTCCATTGAGTTGGTAATGCCATCCAACCATCTCACCTTCTGTTGGCCCCTTCTCCTCCTGCCTTCAGTATTGCCCAGCATCAGGGTCTTATCCATTGAGTCAGTTCCTCACATTAGATGGCCAAAGTATTGGAGCTTCAGCTTCAGCATCAGTCCTTCCAATGAATATTCAGGGTTGATTTCCTTTAGGATTGACTGGTTTGATCTCCTTGAAGTCTGAGGGACTCTCAAGAGTCTTCTCCAGCACCACAATACGAAAGCATCAATTCTTCTGTGCTCAGTGTTCTTTATGGTCTAGCACATTCATACATGACTACTGGAAAACCCATAGCTTTGACTAGACAAATCTTTGTTGGTAAAGTGATGTTTCTGCTTTTTAATATGCTGTCTAGGTTTGTCATAGTTTTTCTCCCAAGGAGCAAGTGTCTTTTAATTTCATGGCTGCAGTTACCATCCACAATGATTTTGGAGCCCAAGAAAATAAAGTCTGTCACTGCTTGCATTGTTTCCCCATCTTTTCGCCATGAAGTGATGGGATCATATGCCAATATCTTAGTTTTTTGAATGCTGAGTTTTAAGCCAGCTTTTTCACTCTCCTCTTTCATCGTCATCACAAGGCTCTTTAGTTCCTCTTTCGCTTTCTGCCATAAGGATGGTGTCATCTACATATCTGAATTTGTTGATATTTCTCCTGGAAATCTTGATTCTACCTTGTGATCCATCCAGCCTGGCATTTCTCACAATGTACTCTGCATATAAGTCAAATAAGCAGGGTGACAATACACAGCCTTGATGTACTCCTTTCCCAATATTGAACCAGTCCATTGTTCCATGTGCGATTCTCACTGTTGCTTCTTGACCTGCATACAGGTTTCTCAGGAGGCAGGTACGGTGGTCTGGTATTCCCATCTCTTTAAGAATTTTCCAGGGAATTCCCTGGTGGTCCAGTGGCTAAGACTCTGCGCTCCTGATACAGGGGGGCTGGGTTCGATCCCTGGTTAGGGAACTAGATCCCACATGCCACAACTAAGACTCTATGTAGCCAAATAAATAAAAATAAATGTTAAAAAAAAAAAATTTTCCAGTTTGTTATGGTACTGAGTTGGCCCAAAGGCAAGAGATGCCAATTTGAGCAGGCAGTGAAAATTCCCCGATGAACATGCCCAAGAAAGGTGGAAATGATAAAATACCTAATCTGTATAAACATCTAGAAATAAACTAATAACAGGAATTGGCATAACCAATGGGAAAAAGTAAAAACTAATGATACAAATGAAATGTATGAAAATGATACAAATGAAAGCAAATATACAATCACGAAAGAGCAAAGAGAATAAGAAAGGTGATAAAGTGATTTTACATGAGGAGACTCATAAGGAAAGAGTAATGTAAAATTGTAATATAGTTTCAGCAATGTAAACCCCAAGTTTATGTAACCAAAAATTGCGAAGTAAATATTTAGTATAGTGAAAGTAAGGAAGAAGGAAAGCTAAATAGAGATTTATAATAAAATGGAATCAACACATACTGTCTAAAATGAAGAAATCAAGAGGCACCACTTTAAAACTATTATCAAAATGATGTTTAAAGATGAATACAAGAAAACACAGCTAAAAATATTGAAGGTGCTTAGTTATTTCAGTAGAACAAGAGAAAGGAAGGGAGAGAAAGAGTGTGGGGCTATAGACTGATTTTTGCTGTGTTATTTAATCACACTGGATTAAATATTTTAAAACTTTAATTGGAGGATAATTGCTTTACGATGTTATGTTAGTTTCTGCTGTACAACAAAGTAAATCAGCTATGAGTATACATATATCCTCTCCCCCTAGAGCCTCCCTAATACCCCCCTCCATCCCACCCCTCTAGGTCGTTTCAGAGCATCAAGTTAAGCTCCCTGTGTTACACAGCTGGTCCCACTAGCTGTCTGTTTCACACATGGTGGTAAATATATTTTGGGCTTCCCAGGCGGCTCACTGCGGTAGAGCCTGCCACTGCAGGGTTCTATCCCTGGGTCGGGGAAGATCCCCTGGAGAAGGAAATTGCAACCCACTCCAGTATTCTTGCCTGGAAAACCCCATGGACAGAGGAGCCTGGTGGGCTACAGTACACGGGGTCACAAAAGAGTTAGACACGACTTAATGACTAAAACAGCAACAGCAAAGTGTATATATGTCAATACCACTCTCTCGATTTGTTCTACCCTCTCCTTCCCCCGATGTGGCCACAAATCTGTTCTCTATATCTGCATCTCTATTCCTGTCCTGCAAATAGGTTCATCAGTACCATTTTTCTAGAGTCCATATATGTTCGTTAATATATGACATTTGTTTTTCTCTGACTTACTTCACTCTGTATGACAGACTCTAGGTTCGTCCACATCATGACAACTGACTCAATTTTGTTCCTTTTTATGGCTGAGAATTATACTGGATTTCAAAATTGTGGTCCATGTCTCCTGATTTAAAATTTAAAAATCTATTTTAAAATTTAGACTTAAAAAAATTATAGTGCTCTTTTCTTAAAGAAAATGAAAAAAGTTTTATAGTCACCAGCAGGTGGCACTGTTTTCTCTCACTGTGAGACTTTTCTGCCAAATCCTGTCACCTCTGCTTTTTCCTCACTCATTTGATTATATTAAATTATATTGCTTTTCCTCACGAGAACTAAGAAGCCCAAGCTGATTGGTCTTTACTGAGAAAATTTTTGTTTATATTGTTTGCTTAGTTGTTCAGTCGTGTCCAACTTTTTTGCAACCCCATGAACTGTAGCCCATTAAATTCCTCTGTCCAAGGGGATTCTCCAGGTAAAAATACTGAAGTGGGTTGCGAGGCCCTCCTCCAAGGGATCTTCCCAACCCAGGGATCAAACCCAGGTCTCCCACATTGCAGGCAGATTATTTACGGTGTGAACCACCAGAGAAGCCCAATATAAATTTTGGGCAATCACAAATATTTCCATAGTGATTACATTAAACTGAAATTATCACATTTTCTTTTTCTTTTGTAAAGCAGAGATGAATTCACCAAACTCTTCTCTTTTTAAAATGGTTTTTATTTAATTTTTTATTTTTGGCTGTTCTGGATCTTTATCTCTGCTCAGGCTTTTCTCTAGTTGCGGCGATCAGACTTCCTATGGCAGAGGCTTCTCTTGTTGTGGAGCGCCGGTGCAGGATGTTCAGGCTTCAGCAGCTGTGGCTTGCGGGCTCAGTCCTTGCAGCCCCCGGGGTCTCGAGCACAGGCTCAGTGGTCGCAGTGTGAGGACTTCCTGGCCCTGCGGCATGTGGGATCTTCCCAGACCAGGGGTCTAGCCTGAGCCTCCTATACTTCACCACTGAGCCAGCAGGGAAGTCCAACTCTTCTCCTACTCATAAATCTTGGCCATCAAAGAAAACCAGCAAAATTTTCACAGAACCAGTTTATTTGGTTAGCCCACCAACAGCGGAGCCTGGCGGGATACAGTCCATGGGGTCACAGAGTCGGACACGACTGAAGGACCAAGCATAGGCACTCAGCCTTCAAGTCCGTGAAAAACTCTCAGATTTAAGGGTCACATTAAAGACTGATTTTATCTAACTCCATCTCCTAGTGCTATATAACACTATAAATTAGATGTTTGTGCTTTCTTTATGGGTTTAGATTAGGACAAGATTAGGGTTAGGGTCAGGGTCCTACATATGTCTTCCTTTTTACTGCACCTTTGAGGCAGTTGTGTGTTCTTTGCTATCAAAAATTGGCAACATCTCCCCTATAAAGAGAGGTAACGTGTATGGTGGACTATGAAAATGATAAAGGGCTTTACAAATAAAAGTCACCACAGTGTCTGTAACAAGCGGAATATTGAGACTGTTTTCTTTTTTTCTTCTTCTGATATTGGATAACCTGGTATTGGTTAAATGGTGGACGTATTTTTTAAATAATTTATTTATTTTTGACAGACACCCACTACACAAGCTGCAGGCAGGCTTCTCCAGTTGCAGAGAGGGAGGGCTGCTGTCCAGTTTCGGTGCGCGGGCTTCTCATCGTGGCGGCTTCTCTTGTTGCGGAGCACCGGCTCTAACTGTTGCGCCGCGTGCCTCGGTAGTTGCAACTTGTGGATGCTAGCGTTCTCGGGTCTCAGTAGCTGTGGTCAGCGGCTGATGAGTTGCGGCTGGTGGGCCCTAGAGTGTGCAGGCTTCATAGCTGAGCACGCAGGCTTAGTATTGGTGGCGCACGGGCGGAGTTGTTCTGGGGCATGTGGGATCTTCCTGAATCAGGGGTTGAACTCATGACTTCTGCATTGACAGGCAGATTCTTATCCACTGGGCTACCACGGAACTCCAGTGGTGGAAACATTTTTGTCTCAGCTTTAAAATGAGACTTGTAAGTGATGAGACTGAGGCTGAAAATGAATGAGCTATGAGTAGAATGACAAAGAACAGAAAAGTATGGAACAAGTAAGCTTACTGCCATCTTCACTCCTCACAAATAAGTGAGCTGAAACAGGGCTGGTTACCCTCAGTTTCTCAGGACTGTTTCTTTATCTGTAAAAAGGACACTATAATATTGATAACACACATGCCTGAAGCCACAGCCCTTGGACCTGGAGAAATTTTGATTTCCTGTCCATTTTTAAGCTCTGTAATTTTAACCCACAGCTTTCACAATTCCCTTAAATTGGCACACAGTAAAAAGATTTGGAAAACAAAGGACTTAGTAAAATAAAAACTTTATCCAGTGACTCAAGAGTCAAGTCATTGTATGAAAATAGAAGGGCAGGGGACTTCCCTGGAAGTCTAGTCATTAAGACTCCAGGTTTCCACTGTAGGGAGTTGGGTGGGGTGGCACATGTTTGATCCCTGGTAGAGGAACTAATATCCCACATACCATGCTGCAACTGCCAAAATAAATAAATAATCAAAATTGAAAAAAAAGGGGGGGAATATGATGAACAATTAAAAAAATATATATATATATATATAAGGGCATTCTTTGTGCCACTAAAGGAAATTGAGGAAACTTGGCTCCATGGCACAATGTTAAGAAACAGAACTTCATACTTTTCCCAGACAATCATCCTGTCATTGATTGGCATCTGCACATAAAACCTCCCTGCTTCCGACAGTGGGTCTGCTCCATAGAATCACTCAGTTTCTTCCACCGTCATTGGGTGGGATTCCTAATCGCTCCTTGGGTGGGATTAATAATCAGTCCCTTAACATGTTTACATTTATTCATTTTAAAAAGCGTTTGTTAATCCTACTCTGTGCAGACACTGCTCTCTGTGATCTCTTGAGACATGAAAAAAGGCCATAGTATGAATTTGCTTTCCATGGAAGTAGGGACAACAGGTGGCGCTAGTGGTAAAGAATCTGCTTGCCAATGCAGAAGACATAAAAGAGGCTGGTTCGATCCCTGGGTTGGGAAGATGCCCTGGAGGAGGGCATGGCAACCCACTGCAGTATTCTTGCTTGGAGAATCCCATGGATGGAGGAGGCTGGCAGGCTACAGTCCATAGGGTCACAAAGAGGCAGACACGACTGAAGCGACACACAGGGTCAACAGGAGGGATTTTAGAAGGTGGCGTGTGTGCTGCCTCGCTTCAGTGTCCGACTCTTTGCGACCCCATGGACGGTAGCTCATCAGGCTCCTCTGCCCATGGGGTTCTCCAGGCAAGAATACCAGAGTGGGCTGCCATGCTCTCCCCAAGGCATTTTCCTGACTCAGGGATCAGACCCGAGTCTCTTAGGTCTCCTGTATTGGGAGGCATGCTTCTTACAATGAAGATAGGAGAACAATCTGGGGTTTCTACTATTAACATCTAACACAGCACAGTTTTTCACACCAGCCAGGTCTGCTCAATTAGTATTTCCTTCTTTTTGTATCTTTTGCCTTGCAAAATTAAATCTTAAAAATAAAACTTGTCTTGGTAATACCAGTATTATGAAGTTAAAATAAATTTGACAGATATTCTTTCTTTCAACACATGTTTATTGAGCACCTACTATGTGTGAGGTATTGTTCTGTGTGCTAGGGTTGTAACAGTGAAGGAGGCAGGTAGCATGATTCAGCAGGAGCTTCTATCCTAATGAGGGGAGACAATTAATTAATCAACCAATAATTAAACTGGAGAAGGAAATGGCAACCCACTCCAGTATTCTTGCCTGGGAAATCCCATGGACAGAGGAGCCTGGCTGGCTATAGTGCATGGGGTTATAAAAGAGTCAAACACAACTTAGCGACTAAATGACCACAACAAAATAGTTAAATAAGCTAACAAGAAATTTTCAGATAGTGGTAAGAGAGTGGTGATATCTAATGACTGCACTGCTACCTGTTGAGCTAAGTAGACATCTGGGGCTGAGATCTGAAGGATAGAGTGGTTAGCATAATGAGATAGATGGAAACTGCTTTCTGGGCATAGTGAACTGATGGCATAAACACCTAATGTGCAACCAAGCCTGAGGCTCAGATAGACCTCTGTAACCAGAACAGGCTCTTAGAGGTGAGAGTGGGGGGATAAACTGGCAGGAAAGTAGGGAGCAACCAAGCAGTGTAAGATTTAACATTTGGACATGTATGTATGTAAAGACAGAAACAAGTAAATCATAAGTGTTGCTCAATGCACAGCAATGTAACATACATCTGAATTTCAGCATTATTAAAACATTTTTAAGGTGACTTCAAATTAATAAACTATAATACTTTAAATATGTTGCAGAAACTTCTATGTAAATAGCATGTTTTAAGTAATTTTAAAGGAACTGTAGTTTAATCTGTATTTGTTCAATCTTTTCTGAAGTGAACTATCACTTCCATTTTATTGTTACTAGAATGAAACTCAAATGTAAGGAGAATGCTACTTTGTCAGGTGAGTAGATTATTTTAAAAGTAATTAGAGCACCTAAAAGACAAAGTCTAAATTTTTGAAACTAAAATTTAAATCAAATAAAATTAAATGCTTAGAAAAACTTTCCAAGCTCACTTTAGTGTGCAAAAATAATTCCTTATAATGACTCAGTAGCTATTTAAATTTGCTCTTAGTCAAAATATTTGTATGCTCAGTATTAGAAGTAATAGACTTATTTCTTTAAAAATAGGTGTAAGTTAGAATGACTAGTCTAGCACAAGGAGCAAAAGTTTGTGAGAAATCTGGGAATCTTATTTCTCTGTCCATTTCTTTCCAGTTACACTCCCAGGCCAGAAGCCATAGGGGAAAAAAATATGCCATGAGCTGGGAAAAATTAAGTCATTTCTAGATGAATTTTAGAGAGTTGATCAAGTTGAAAATACAGTGATAAGTTCAATATCAACTTTTACCAGTTACCTGGTATTTAATTATTTGCAAATAACAAGAATCTGGGCATGATTTTGTTTTCTTAATGCACTGTAACACTGAAATATAATTGCTAGTATAGAACACTGCGTATTTTAAGTGTGAGATTAACATGAAGGCTAGTCTAGTTTGAAACATAGAAGGAGACCCACAGGATATGTAGGAATTTGATAAGCAGCTTAGGAATTCATGAGTTTATAGGTTTAACATCATTTTGCCTACAGAGTTGGAAGCACTAGGAGCAATGTAGAGAGCCTGCTAAGGAGGTCACAGGACTTGTTCTGTTTTCTGACTTTCCTGTGCAGAGACTCGGTTCCTTTGAGCAAGAATACTCTCTTCTCTGAACTTCATATCTGACACTCCAGGATTTTTTTTATCACATTATTTTATTATTTAAACCCCTCTTTCATATTACATTGGCCTATCTTTATTTTCAGCCACAGCCTTCTGGGAGATTTTGTGCAAGTTAAGACCCATTCTACAGAGCCAGCCTTTCACTTAAAGAAGCTTATGTTTTTCTGCATTTTGATGTAGGATTTTACCTTCTCCACTTTGGGCTCTGGCTGTAAGTACTGTCTGGAAATGTAGGGCCCTTAAACCTCACTTGGGACTTCTCTGGTGGTCCAGAGTTTATGAATCCTGTGGATTTGATCCCCAGTAGGGTAACTAGGATCCCAAATGCTGTGGGGCAACTAAGCCAGGTGCACGGCTACTAGGGAAGGCTGTGCACTTCAATGAAGAGCTTCCACACTGCAGTGAAGACCCAGCACCGCCAAAAACAAAAATAGTCTCACTTCCTCACTTCACCAAAAAGAGGTTGAACTGTCTTGTAGGATTTTTTTTTTTCCTCCGACTGTGCTGGGTGTTCATTGCTGTGGGGGCTTTTCTCTAATTGCAATGCTTGGACTTCTAATCGCAGTGGCTTTTCTTGTTGCTGAGCACATGCTCTAGGATGTGAGGGCTTTAGTAGTTGCAGCACATGGGCTCGGTAGTTGTGGCTTCCAGACTCTAGAGCATAGGCTCCGTAGTTGTGGCACTCAAGCTTAGTTCCGCGACACATGGGATCTTCCCGAATCAGGGATCGAACCTGTGTCTGTTGCATTGGCAGGCAGACTCTTTACCACTGAGCCACCAGGGAAGCCCTGTCTTGTGGCTTTGAGGGCTAATTCTGAGTGCTATTCTGCCCACTTCGCAGGAGATCACAGAATTGGCACCCCACCCCCACCCCTGGCAGCTCCACTTTTCTCTCTTGCCCTCCTCACTCTCTACTCCCTTACTCATACCTCCTACAATCATGTCCTACCAAATTACCACATGTTTATTACATGTAATAAATGTATCACCTATTCCATAGGTCAGAGTTCTGGGTAGGGTACATGGATTTTCTAATTGCAATCTCACAAGGCTGAAATCAAACTGTTAGCCAGGCTGAGCACTTAGGTGCAAGATTTGGAAAAGACTCCGCTTCCAAGCTTAGCTCCTTGAAAGTGAAGGTCCCTGCTTCCTGGCTATAAGTCACGGGGCCATTCTCGGCTCCTAGAAGCTAGTCTCGAGGTTATTCCAAGGCCTGTCTCCTTCCATTTTCACAGCCTATGATGGGGGCAGGTCAGCTCCTTCTTGTGCTTTTAATCTCTTTGACTTTCCCTTTTGCAGCCAGCCAGAGAAAACTTTCTGCTTCAAAGGACTCATGCTATTAGATTAGGCTTACCTGAATCATCTCGTTTTTTATTAACTCACAGCCAAGAAGTTAACAGGCTTCCCAGGCGACACTAGTGGTAAAGAATCTGCCTAGCAATGCAAGAGATATAAGAGGCACGGGTTTGATCCCTGGGTTGGGAAGATCCCCTAGAGGAGGGCATGGCAACCCACTCTAGTATTCTTGCCTGGAGAATCCCATGAACAGAGGAGCCTGGCGGGCTACAATCCATAGAGTCGCAAAGATTCGGATATGACTGAAGTGACTTAGCACGCACTCAAGTAATGAATAACTGAAAGCTGCAAAATCCCTTTGCCATGTAGCGGTAATGTAATCTTGGTCATATTTCACCATATTCATAGTCCCAGGATTTCGGATGGAAAATCTTGGAGGAATTCTGCATACCAACTTCCCAAATAAACTAATTGTATCCAAATCTTTGCCCTTGGCTCTGCTTTCAGGAGGGCCAAAAGTAAGACATCCCATAAATAGCAAATGACTACTTTTCCAAATTCTAATATTATGAGCTTTTCATCATTCCAAGATTCAAGATTCTAAATTCAAGATTCTAGAAATGTTTTCTAATTTAGTTGTGATTTTCATGACTGGAAAGTTGTAAGAGAAACAAGTATAAAAATTAAACAATTTCTGGGGTTTTCCTGGTGGTCCAGCAGTTGGGACTCCACGCTTCCACTGCAGGGAGTATGGACTCAGTCCCTGGCCAGGGAACAAAGATCCTGGCATGCTGCACAGTCAGCCTCCCCTCCACCCAAAAAAAAAAAAAAAAGATTAAACAATTTTTCAAGCTTCCTTACAGATGTCTGAACTATTTAAACCCAACTAAGGCTAGTAGTTCCTTTCCTTTTGATCTTCTAATTCTACAGTACATCACACTTAATATTTGTATATTCTTCTACTTTAGCAGATTTGTTGAATTTATTTCATTTCCTCTTCACAAGAAGCCTGAGAAACTTTATGACCCTAATGTTAGAAACAGAAACTTTCCAAAAACAGACATTTTCAGACGGTCACAGAAAATCTTAAGATTACATGGCTAGTCATGGCAAAAATGGATTCAAAGTCCAGTTCTCTCTCATGTCAGTTGCCCACTCCTTCCATTTTACCTTATCAGTCTCCACAATTGAGCAAATAAACAGGTAATCTTGGATAAGGAGGTACTGCTTAGCCCTACATAAAGACACTTCAAGTGAATGAGTTGGACAAAATGATGTTCAACACAGATTGGTTTTACAGAAATTACAGGGACTTCCCTGGTGGTCCAATAGCTAAAACTCCACACTCCCGATGCAGGCAGGCCAGGTGCAATCCCTGATCAGGGAATTAGAACCTGCATAATATTCCATGTGCTGCAGCTGAAAAGTCCCCACATGCTGCAACAAAGATTGAAGACCACATGTGCAGCAACTAAGACCCAGCACAATCAATAAGTAAATATGTATATATGTATATGTGTACATATATATATATATACATATATATTTTTTTTTTAAGAAATTACAGAGTTTCCATGGTGGCTCAGTGGTAAAGAGGCTGTGGCAGGCAGATTACCTGCCAAGCCAGGAGACACGAGTTTGATCCTAATTCGGGAAGATCTCATATGCCACAGAGGAACTAAGCCCATGTGCCACAACTATAGCGCCTCTAGAGCCTGTGGTCTAGAGCCCAGGAGCTGCAACTCCTGAAGTCCATGTTCCCTAGAGCCCATGCTCCTCAACAAGGGAAGCCACTACAATGAGAAGCCCGCACACCACAACTGGAGAGTAGCCCCTGCTCACCAACTAGAGAAAAGCCCAAGAAGCAACAAAGACCCAGCACAGCCAAAAATAAATAAATGTATTAATATAAAAAAAGAAATTATAGTCATATTACTGATCCCAGATCATGGTCCTGATCTTCTCTTACAAGCCTCCTCCTTCCAGAAAATGTAACAAACCTCAGAGAACTCAAACATAGTACTGTAATTGTTTCCATGATTGCAGTTCAACTAAAAAGGAAAAGGAAAGGAGAGTGAAGTTGCTCAGTCGTGTCCGACTCTTTGCGACCCTGTGGACTGTAGCCCACCAGGCTCCTCTGTCCATGGGATTCTCCAGGCAAGAACACTGGAGTGTGTTGCCACTTCCTTCTCCAGGGCATCTTCCTGACCTATGGATTGACCTGGGTCTCTTGTATTGGCAAGCGGATTCTTTACCCCTGAGCCACCAAGGAAGCCCAGTTTTATTCTACATGTAATCGTTTTATGCCCCTGCTCTCTCCTCAGTCCCAGTACAATCTCTCTTGAGTGTTTTTCAAACTCTCTTTCATGAGAAGCAGCGTGGTGACCTGAAAAGTCATGGGCTGTGTTCTGGAGTCTCAGCACTGCCGTTGCTCACTAGGGATAGACTTCATGGAAAGATAGCTCTTTCTGCTTCCATTTTGAGATGTTCTCTATGCCCCTTTAGCAAGAACATCCTGGAAGTTCAGCATTTGGTTAACTTTATAACTATCTATTCCTTTTCCTCTGAAGATTCCCCACAAATTCAACCAGAGTCAAAATAATCTAAAACATTGCTGTTCAAAGAGTTGCCCATAGACAATCAGCATGGGCATCACCAAGAAGCTAATTCAAAATCTCAGGCTGACCTCAGACCTGCTGAGTCAGAATCTGCACTTCAATGAGGTCCTAATGATTGATTATACATTGAAGTTTAGAAGTTCTTATCTGAACATATACTTAGGCATTGACTCCAGAGCTTGGGAGCACGGTTCCTGGCAGTCTGAGCGAACAAGTCTGGCTGGGTCACATGACAGAGGGCGTCCAGAAGATTCAAGGAAGCCTATTTTTTATGATTAGAGTTTTTAGTCATTGACGTCAGTGACCTCAGAACTTCTTCCTGGTGCTATACCTGGAATGATGTCACTGTAAGATTCAGGACCACGTCTTTCAGCAGCAACAAAGAGCCAAGAAGATTATGCCTCCAAAATAAAGGGAAAACCAGTGAGAAATGAGCTAAAAGAAAAATCCTCCTAGTTCTTCCTGCCTCGAGGAGATTTTATCCTCCTGTCTTTTTATGCCTTCTGTCTTCCTCTGGCCTCCAGTTTCTCTATTCCCCTTCCAAGTGGGGATATTGTTGAGATAGACTCTCTCTTCTGCTTCCTTTCTGACTTCTTTGAATCTAGCACTAACATTTTTCCTTGAAATAATACTCACTAAATAAGATAATTATCAAAAACTAGTAAAAGTTGCCAAGATATCTGGCTTAGAACCGAAGTCTGGCCTGGCTGTTCTCTTGAGACCAAAAGAATATTGCCCTAAAACTACCTGCTGTGTTCCCCTCAAAGACGGCGTATGTTGCTGTCGTTTCAGCTGCCATTGTTAATGTCGAGTCAAATGTGAAGGTGAAAGATTGAATTTAGCTTATAATACGGCAGTAAATTCTGAATTTTCCATTATCTCCCAGCTTCAGCCTTTCTCTTTACAAGAGAGAAGCAGAAACTAATTTTCAAAGTACTCGGAGAGGAGCCAAGATGGCGGAGGACTAGGACGGGGAGGCCACTTTCTCCCCCACAAATTCATCGAAAGAACAATTGAACGCAGAGCAAACTCACAAAACAACTTCAGATCGCTAGCAGAGGACATCAGGCGCCCAGAAAAGCAGCCCATTGTCTTCAAAAGGAGATAGGACAAAATATAAAAGATAAAAAGAGAGACAAAAGAGCTAGGGACGGAGATCCATCCTGGGAAGGGAGTCTTAATAGAGGAAGTTTCCAAACACCAGGAAACCCTCGCACTGGTGGGTCTGGGGGAAGTTTCTGAATCTCAGAGGGCAACCTAACTGGGAGGGAAAAATAAATAAAGTACTCTGAGCTGAAAAAATAAACATTATATAAGCACCATGCATGAGAGTAATTTTATATTGTCTCACTCAGAATGTATGTACCCTTGCTTGCTACTTTGCTCTAATAAGCTTATATATCTGATTTCCAAACCATAATAAATTAGAAAAGAGATAAATGTTGCTCTATGTAAGTGTCTTATGACAGCTATTGGGGATGGAGGATGCAGTAAAAGGGAGAAACCCCGCACATACACTCACACAAACAGACACACCAGCAGTACTATGGGACTATTTTATGAAGAGGCAAAGATTGATCCTTACACCTGTCCTCTGGCCCTGAAAGCTTTGTTGTATTACAACTCAGTAGCCCAGTTAATATTCTTAATAACAGAGCTGAGTTATGCAGAAAAATGTAAAATATTCTATAGTAAGCTGAAAAATAAAAAGACACTTAAGCATAAGTTATGGTTTCCCTGGTGGCTCAGTGGTAAAGGATCTGCCTGCAATGCAGGAGACCCAGGTTCAATCCTTGGGTAAGGAAGATTCCCTGGAGAAAGGAATGGCAACCCACTCCAGTATTCTTGCCTGGAGATTCTCATGGATAGAGGGGCCTGGCAGGCTACAGTCCATGAGATCACAAAGAGTTGGACAGGACTGAGAGACTAACACTAACTAACACTAATGGTTTAACTGTAAAAACTGTAACCGTAACATAAGTATAATTAAGACAATTTTTCATTTAAAATAGTCAAATAAAACCTTGTGGGGCTATGCAAGGATTATGACTAAAGCTTCACAGCACCTTATAATTTGTATAATCCTTTAAGTTTTTTTAAGAGGTTCTCATATACATTATTTTTCTCTCATTCAAATGGGATTAATGAAATTTGAAATGAGTTAGAGTAAATAAATGAGGGAAAATAAATGTATTTTTAAGAAAAAAAGTAGATGCCATCTCTATGGAAGCAGAGTGATTCCTGTGACGCTGGCTCTGTCTCTGATATTACAGAAAAATGTTTTAGAGAAATGGAAAAAAAAAAATGTGTGTAAAAAAAAAAAAATCATACCTCTCTGGCTACAAAAAGTTTAGTGATTACATGGTCCAATCACCCATATAATACTCAAGGTCTTTCTACAACATCTGTAATAAGTGATTCTTCAATTAGAATTTAATCATCTTAAGAGATGTTTCCACTTCTTTTATCTTTTTTTTTTCCATTTATTTTTTATTAGTTGGGGCCTGGTGCACTGGGAAGTCCCATCGGGATGGAGAATACACTTCTTTTATCTTTAAGTAACTCCCTCAGAACATTCCTTTTTATACTGAGTCATAATCTACCTCTTTCCATCCTCTACCAATAATATCTAACTTAATCTGTTTTGGTCTTTGTTAGTAGGGAAAGGACTCAAGAATAGAGATAAAGAGAGGTGAGGTTGTTCTCTTCAAAGACCATTATGTGAAAGAGAAACTGGACTTGTGATCTATGCATAGAAGTTATGAAAAGGCAAAAGCCTTTTAAGCAATAATTACTGTCCACCAAGGTGGCTTCCCTGGTGGCTCAGAGGTTAAAGCATCTGCCTGCAATGCAGGAGACCCAGGTTCAATCACTGGATTGGGAAGATCTGCTAGAAAAGGAAATGGCAACCCACTCCAGTATTCTTGCCTGGAGAATCCCATGGACAGAGGAGCCTGGTGAGCTACAGTCCACGGGGTCGCAAAGAGTTGGACATGACTGAGCGGCTTAACGAACTAATGTGATAAACTTCCTTGAGAAATTCTGAGTTTCCCATTAATGGAAACACTCTAACAGTAGCATGATGACCATTTCCAGGATACTATAGAAAATCTTCCTGTATTTCATGGGAGATTATGTTTTACTAACTCTAACTTAGTTTTACTTACTACACTGTTACAATTTCTGGGTTACAACTCAATGCTCAACATTTTATCATTTATCAATGTTTATCATTTATCAAATGTTATCATCAGTAACATTTATTTTTTGCTCTTAATGAGTCGGATATTTCATATTTTGTTGTTTAGTTGCTAAGTCATGTCCGACTCTTTGCAACCCCATGGACTGCAGCACACAGACTTCCCTGTCCTTCACCGTCTCCCCCAGTTTGCTCAAACCCATGTCCATTGGGTCAGTGATGCCATCCAACTGTCTCATCCTCTGTTGTCCCCTTCTCCTCCTGCCTTCAGTCTTTCCCAGCACCATGATCTTTTCTAATGAGTAATATTTATATAATCTTATTATTTAATTCCAGGAAACAAGTGATATTATTAATGTTTCCTTTGATAAATGAGAAAACCAAGGCCTACAAAGATTCAGAATCCTGTCTTTAACCTATAGAGATTGAGAAAAGATCAGTGGTTGCTAAGGACTAGCAGTGGAAAGAAAGATTTGACTACAAAAGAGCACAAAAAATCGGGGGAGGTGATGGAATTCTTCCATATCACAATGGTGGTTATCACATGACTGAATGCATTTATCAAAACTCATAGAACTGTACAGTAAAGAGAGTGAATTGTACAACATAATGTTAGTCACTCAGTTGTGTTGGACTCTTTGCGACTCATGGGGGACTGTAGCCCGCCAGGCTCCTCTGTCGATGGGATTCTCCAGGCCAGAATACTGGAGTGGGTTGCCATTCCCTTCTCCAGGGGATCTTCCCAACCCAGGGATTGAACCCAGGCCTCCCACACTGTGGGCAGATTCTTTACCACTGAGCCACCAAGGAAGCCTGTACAACATAAAATATATCTTAATAAACCTGACTTTAAAAACCCTGCCTTTGATCATACAGTTGGTTAGTGCTCTTCTGTGGGCTGAGATAGTCACAAGTTTGGATTCTGTGGCTATTTACTCCTTGCCTGTGATTTATAATTTGGGTAAGTTGCCACATTTGTAACTTTGACGCTTGGCCCAAACCCAAAGACTATGTGGATATTATCCTATGGAAAAGTCTGTGTCTTAATAAGTTCTATCACTTTTTACTATATTTATCACTGTATTCACCTCTATAATTCATTTATCTATTCATGGTTTCCAAACTTGCTACAATCTGATTATCTTGAAAGAGATAATTTTCTTTAGAAAGATAAGGTTTCTTTGTCTCTATAACTATAATAATCTCTACAAACCTAGTATCTTTCTCAGTACCTTATTCAGGCACAGAGGGTCTTTTACCTTAATAAATAACACCAGGAAAACTGAGATTTGGATTCAGCATGAGGGAATATTTCAGATAGTCACTGCTGCTCAGAGATAGACCAGGTGCCCACTAGAACAAGTGTGTCTGTACATCAGAGAGCAAGTAGTAATGTGTTAGGCACTCAGTCATGTTCGACTTTTTGTGACCCCATTGGCTGTAGCCTGCCAGTTTCCTCTGAAGATCCTGTGATCTTCCCGGCCCAGGGATCAAACTCCTGTCTCCAGTGTTGCAGGCAAACTACCTTCTGAGCCAAGTATTTCTAAAATCTTTAACTGAATTTATCAAAGCTCCCACATTAAAAAGTGCTCAATTATTTCTCTAAAGGCAGGAGGAAAATTGACTTCTTAGATTTATAAATGCAGAATATTATGAGGGATAAAAGAAGAAGACCTTGCTTTACTTCTACTCCCACTTAGCTTCTGTGCTTGCTGTGTATGTGTGTGTGTGATCATGTGTCCTATTGAGTGCAACTTAAGGGCAGGATTTTTAAGCAACTGATGAATGAAATCACTCTGAGAAGTCAGTTTCATAGTAGTCAATTTCATAAAAGAAAAAAATGTTTTTATAATGATCATATCTAAAGATATCTATCAGATGTTTTTATTATAACTGAAAATTGTTATAAGTGAAAATAATCTAAGTGAGGTCTTTTTTCTTAGTAGTAATAAGAAAAATGAGTAAGAGGTTAAATCCACCTAAATTGTAAACATTTTTGAAAAACACATAGTACAGCTTGTATTTCATTCACACAGATCTCAGATGCTCAGGTCAGATTTGTGCACACCACAGTAATCTCTGAAAGTTTCTAGCACCAACATGCCAATTGACTAACCATGGCCATAAATGCAAGATACTGAAATCCACGCAGCACCTCATCTTTAAGAAAGAGCTTGAACAGATACGTACTCAAGGACAGAGTCCTATAGGAAATAAGGTTGGCAAGTCTCTGCAACAAAACGGATAAAAAGCAGGTGATCTGACAAGGAGAAAGTCAAGTGGGGCTCCAGGGTTCTCCTCTCACCTGCATGCATGATCTTAAGTCACTACCTGCTGGACTTCTGTTTCCCACCTACAATGTGAGAAGTACACAACTGTGTGCATAGATTACAGGACTAATTGTCATCATCTCAATAGCTAATGCAGTCAACATTTTAAATAAAATTCTGATCTGACATTGAGAGTGTCTGGAAAATTCTTAGCTCTCAATATTTGCATGAATTTTGAAATTCATGCCATTTGGCTTTGAAATTCAAGCCATTGTGAAAATGTCCTACAGCTTTCCTGTGTCTGGCCAATCGGGACAAACAGCAACCCATGTGAATTGAGTAAGATAAAGATTTATTTTAAAATAGAAAAATCTTGCCCCATAGAACTTGTGTCACTATGAACACTGAGAAATATCAAAAAGTAATTTCTTATAGTTGCTCAATAGTGTTAGAAAAGGTTAAATAAAAGGGACAAATTGCCTAATATACACTCCTTCTTTAAACCATGAAACAAAATTAGACAACTACATAAAACCAGGAAGTCCTGAAACAAAAAAAGTAAAGAAGTAAGTGTCTACTGGAATAAAAATCTTATAAAACAAGAAAATATGCATATTAAATTCTATAGAAGACAAAGAAATCAAAGAATTGCATAGCCAAGTGTGAAATAACATTTGAAAGCACGTACTTAATTTACAAGATGACTAGTGATAGCATCAGGTCTCAAAGATCAATTAACCTAACAATTTACTTAGCATGTTTATTTATATTCTGTTTTGTATAGTGTTTTAAAATTTTAAAAGAGTTTTCACATAAACTGTCAATTTAAGACTTCATAAAACTCTTAGGGAAATAGAGTAGCCTAACCCCATCAGGATACCTATCCCTACCTTCTGCCCAGATGCCAATGGGAATGGCTTACATAAATCAGTAAGAAAATCCTAAAGATCGAGTATCCTTATGTACCTTATGAGACCTGCTGGCCACCTTTTTATTTCCATTCCTGGATTTGAAAGAAGTAACACACAATCTCCAAATCAAAAGCTGTCACTTGCAGATAACTATGCACAAGCGCTCAGTTGCTCAGTCATATCTGACTTTTTGCAGCCCCATGGACTATAGCTCACCAGGTTCCTCTGTCCATGGGATTCTGTAGGCAAGAATATTGGAGTGGACAGCCATTTCTTCCTCTGGTGGATCTTCCCAACCCAGAGATAGAACCCATGTCTCCTGCATTGGCAGGAGGATCCTTTACCACTGAGCCCCCAGGGAAGCCCCACAGATAACTTTGGGCACATCCAAAAACTTGGTCTCTATCAACAGAAAGCTACATGTCTTAGCTTGGGACATAGCAGATCCTGACAATTTAGAGGCTGTGCACTTATGCAAAATATTGACAGCGATAACACTACCACCAAGAGTTGTAAGAACTGCATCTATCCATTCAATCAATATTTATTGAGGCCAGAGTGACATTACAAGCTGGCAGCATAGGAGACCCCAGCCTCTATCCCCCAACAAAGACCAACGATTAGATAGCTATCCATGAACAAAAACAGTTCTGGGAGAGCTTGGTGTCCACTTAAGAAACTTTAACAACACAGTGAAATTTTTAAAAAATTAAAAATAAATGCAAAATAAGAGAATGAAGACCACTTTATTTTCCCTGAACCATCCCATTCCTCCAAACTGGCATTCCTCATTTCCAAAATGGAACTCTGTTTAGAAAGCATTCCCTTCAACAGGAAAGGAAGAGTGGGATGAGTGACCAGCTTTCCCAGCATTTCAGGTACTGCATGGAGGTCCAGCTTCAGTTTTATCCTACCCAGACCGCCAAAGCTGACACTTGTAGAGTTCGCTAGAAACAAGGAGAAAACCAGGGGCTACCAACAGCAGCCACATATGGAAGTGACTGAGGTTCACAGTAATCTGCTTTTACACATAAAACCACCACCTTTTGACAATAAGGAAGAAACCAATGGACAGCATAGCTGCTGCAATCTCCGTGCAAATTTCACCAGGTTTTCACACAGGTATTTGAATTCAATGACTCCAGCCACCTAAGTCCTTTCCTGATCCCTCCCTCCACCTCCCAGAGCCCAGGAATTGCACTAGCAGCCAGCCCAGTCTTCTGCAGCTGTAAAATGCAAGTGTATAAAATGCAAGTCTAGACCCCTGTGTCTGCACCCCACCACCAATTGTGCACATACTTGGGTCCAGCCCCTCTAGTTGTGCATCTGCACACTGCTGCCTGACATCCATCACCAGCCTTCACTGTGCATGCTCACTCAGGAAAGACTCTGCAGCCCCAGGAAAGCACATATGACAGTCATAGTTGCCATAACTGCTTGTGGGCCCAGTCAAAACCTTGTCTTCTGTCACTGGCCTTCACCACTGTGATTACCTGCAACCAGCCCCTATAGCTGAGCACCTGCAAGCTATCAACCCGAGCACCTCACCATGCTGCACCGCCAGGTACCTGGAGCAAGACCCAACAGCCAGTGTAGTACATGCCAACAGCTAGGGCCTCTGAACTATCAGTGTACCAGCAGGTGCCTATCCTGCCCTAACAACTACATAAATGCCACATCTTATCCCTGTCACTACGTAGGTAGCTGCAGCTGGCCTCCAGAGCCAAATGTGTGCACACTACCAGCTCTGCTCCCCGCCATTGTTTGCAGTGGGCCCTAACCAGTGGACCTGGAGGCACAGCTGAGAAACCCGAGAACCATTGCAACTCCCATGAACACCCAGTAACACTCACCAAGGACCACATTGTTATCAATGCCTCGGACGCAATGGCCTGAGTTTAAGGCCATGATGCCTCCTAAGCTGCAGTGCCACCACACACTTCTCACTTGGCACCCTGCAACCCTAAACCTAGGGCCACAGGAGGCACCAGCATGTCCGCACCTGCAGGTAAAAGCCTTTCTTACTGGAATCATTTCATAAAGTCTGAATGTGGTGACTGCTTCAGCAAATGTGCAGAAATCTACACAAAACTACACGGACCAGGGAGAATCAGGGAAAAACTGACTCCACCAAAGGAATGCTGTAAACCTCCCGTAACAGGCCACAAAGAAATGGAGATAAAGGAATTACCTGACAAATAATTCAAAATAATTACTATCAAAGTGCTTAGAAGTCTACAGGAGAACACAGACAAACAATAATATCAGGAAAGCAATACAAGAACAATATAAGAATTTCAAAAAAGGTAATAGAAAAGATAAAAAAGAACCAAAGAAATTTTGGAAATGAAGACTACAATGCCTGAACTGAAAAATTCAATAGAGAGCTTCAACAACAGACTTGGCTAAGCAGAAGAAAAAATTAGTGAGCACAAAGACTCAAATAAATAAAATTGTAAATGAAAAAGAACATGCTACAACTAATACTGCAGATACAAAGAATCAGAGAGATTACTAAGAACAGAAACACTCAATAGGGCAAGGAGAGTTTCTGAAACTAATGTTAAGAGAATTAGATAGTCACATGCAGAAAAAAGAAATTGGACCCTTGTCATATAGCAATCACAAAAACAAACTCAAAGTGGATTAAAGACTTAAACATGAGACCTGAAATCACAAAACTCCTAGAACACATAGTGAAAAAGCTGCTAAATACTGATCTTGGTGATGATTGCTTTTGGGGTATATGACACCAAAAGTATAAGCGATAAAATCAAAAGTTAGTGAGTAAGACTACAGCAAACTGAAGAACTTTTGCACAGGAAAAGAAGCATTCCAAAAATGAGAAGACAACTTGTGAAATGGAAGAAAGTACTTTCAAGTCATATATCTGTTGAGGAGTTAATTCCAAAAATATATAAATAACTTATACAACTCAATAGCAAACAACCAATGAAAAACTGGGCAAAGAAAATGAATAAAAATTTTTCCAAAAGAAACACCTGAATCATTAATAGGTACATGAAAAAGTGTTCCACATCACTAATCATTAGAGAAATAAAAATAAAACCACAGTGGGCTATCACCTCACACCTTTTAGAATGACTATCATTAAAAAGACAAGCAATATCAATTGTTGGTAAGGATGTGGAAAAAAGATCCCTTGTACACTGTTAGTGGATAAATGGCGCATCCAGTGTGGAAAATATGGAAGTTACTCAAAACATTAAAAATAGAACTACTATACAACCCAGTAATTCCACTTCTGGTTATACATCCAAAGGAAATTCAAATGGGAATTGAGAGAGATATATGCACGCCTAATGTTCATTGCAGCACTACTCACAGTAGCCAAGATTTGGAAACAATCTAGGTGTCCATTTGTTGATAATTACATAAAGGAGACGCGGTATGTATTTATTGATATGTATGTATATAGACAATATTATTCATCTATGAGAAGAAAGGAAATTCTGTCATTTGGGACAACATGGATTGACCTTGGGGACGTTATGCTCTGTGAGATAAGTCAACAGAAAAAGACAAATATTGTATTATATCACTTATATGCAGAATCTACAAAAGCAAAACTATAGAAACAGAGTATAAAGTTGGTTACCAGGGGCTGAGGGGAGAATGAGAAGATATTGATTCAAGTGTATAAACTTCAGGTTATGAGTAAGTTCTGGGGATCAAAAATCCTCAGATATAATCTCCTGGTGAATATAGTTAATAATAGTATATTTTATGTATGAGAGTTGATGAGAGAGAGGATCTTAAATGTTCTCACCACAAAAAAGAAATTGTAATCATATAATATGAACAAGGAATTAGCTATGGCTCAGATAGTAAAGAATCTGCCTGCAATGCAGGAGACCCGGGTTCAATCCCTGGGTTGGGAAGACCCTGGAAAAAGAAATGGCAACCCACTGCAGTATTCTTGCCTGGAGAATCCCATAGAGGAGCCTGGTAGGCTACAGTCCACAGGGTTGCAAAGAGTCGGACATGACTATGCCACTACCACTTCACTTCACTTCAGTGGTGGAAATCATTTTGTAATATATCAGTGCATCAAGTCAACACATTGCCCAGGCTAAATTTGCATAATAGACTATGTCAATTATATGTCAATAAAATTAGAGAATAATAAAAGTAAATGTTGTGCCCTAAGAAAGGAAAAGAGCTCCATGAACAGTAAGGACTTATTTAAAATACTGTACTTATTTAAAAGAAATGAAAAAGATGGACCTCATTCAAATGTCACAAGTGAAAAAAAAGAAAGTGGGTTCCTAAAGCCCCTTGTCTTGGGGTCCTGGTTAAACTTCCTGCATATAATGGTGCCTTGAGTCCTAACTAGGACTTTCATGTGTAAAATATTTGTAGAATTGGACTAATGATTACAGCCATGTTATGTAAGAGAGACTTTTATATATACGTGCAGCCAGCCAGAGTGTTTTCACACTTCAGTCATGTGAATGCTGGGGCAAGGCCCTCTGTGGTCCAAGGGATGAAGCCATGCCAGTTACTCTCTGCCCACAACAATATCCCCTCAGCTTTCCATAGAAGCTTTAGTTGAAATGAAAACATGGAAGGCAAAATACTTGTCAAAACTGGGGCATGCTGAAATGAAGACAAAACTGTTATTTTGTTTTTCTTGACAAAACGATTCTTTATTTTCTTCCAGTATATCAAGTTCTCACAACACTCAGCACACACAATCAGATCTTTGCAAATGCATGGAAGTAGAAATGTACAACGGGGAAAGAAGAAAGAAGAAGAAGGTGCTGGGTGAGAACTGCAGAGTGCGCTGTGAAGGTGAGAGCAGGAGAACCAGAGCTGAACCAGATGAAGAGCGGGACGGATGCTTCTCTCCTCCAGGATGGGGATGCCGCAGCTCCCGACTCCACGCAAAACCTGGGGTTATTGTCTTGCTGAAAGTTTTACTCTCCTTTTAGGTTCAAAGGATTCGTTGACAAAAGAAACCACTCATTACACACAAGCAATTCCAATTTTTTATAGAGGACTGCTTGGCTTAATTTCAATATACAGTCATTAAAAGAAAAGAAACAGTAGAAGTAACAACATATATGTCACCAGATTGGGCCAACAACCTACATCTAGATTTGAACAGCACAGAGAAGAACCTCATTAATTGGGGTCCCAATTAGGAAAGGGTCCCAGATAGTGTGTTCATCCCACAGGTGAGACTTCAAATTGCAGCTCTGGGGTATCCCACTTATAATCCCAGACCAAAAAGTGATATCATCATCATCAGTTTGCATGCAAAACTGCAGCTCTTGTTTTTCTTTAACTTTTGCAGTGAAGCTTGTCTCACCTTGTGAGTCATAAGACTTCTTAGACACTGGGACTGGTGGGGGAGGTCAGCCAAACCTCCAGTGGCTCAAGAATTCCAGGACCCACTCCCATTCGTGTGTGTGTGTGTGTGTGTGTGTGTGTGTGTTTCCACTTATTTTTATTAGTTGGAGGTTAATTACTTTACAGTATTGTAGTGGTTTTTGTCATACATTGACCTGAATCAGCCATGGATTTACATGTGTTCCCCATCCCAATCCCCCCTCCTACCTCCCACCCCACCCCATCCCAGTGCACCAGCCCCAAGCACTTGTCTCATGCATCCAACCTGAGCTGGTGATCTGTTTCACTCTTGATAATATACATGCTTCGATGCTGTTCTCTCTAAACATCCCACCCTCGCCTTCTCCCACAGAGTCCAAAAGTCTGTTCTGTACATCTGTGTCTCTTTTTCTGTTTTGCATATAGGGTTATCGTTACCATGTTTCTAAATTCCATATATATGCATTAGTATACTGTATTGGTCTTTATCTTTCTGGCTTACTTCACTCTGCACTCTGTATAATGGGCTCCAGTTTCATCCATCTCATTAGAACTGATTCAAATGAATTCTTTTTAACGGCTGAGAAATATTCCATGGTGTATATGTACCACAACTTCCTTATCCATTCGTCTGCTGATAGGCATCTAGGTTGCTTCCCATTCTTATCTAAAGTGCCACTGATTTGCTGTGCTTGCAGTCAGGCAAAGAATCCAAGCGGTGTCCAGGCAGGTCAGAAGCAGTCTTCTGTAGCCTGAACAAGACTTCCTCCATTTTAGTTTTCCTAACTTTCTTATATCCATTAACTTATTGGCAACAATAGTAGTAATCACAGATGTTCTACAAGGCACAATTCCTTTCATCTCTGAAATTTCGTAACTCTGGGTCCTCGCAAATTCTTACCTGAGGATTCTAAGAGAAAGCTAATACTGGAGACAGAAAGAGTAGGAAATAACATTTGAGTCCATAATACCTGAGTTCTTATGGGGGGAAATTATAGGCGGTACACTTTCAATATAAATGATCAACATGTCCTAGACATCCAAAGCAAAAACAAAACAAAAAAGAGTTCCTAACTGATACATGAAGTAGTTTCTACACCATTGGTTACAACACATAAAAATTAAGGGGCTGTTTCAAACAACACATGATAGGATTTATGGGGGACAGTCTATTCACAACAGGTGATGGAGATCTCTGATAAGTAGGGCTCCCACTTTTGAGAGGTTGGTCCACATAGCAGTCCCTCAGTGCGTTGTCACAATCTTTCAGTAAGTGGGTGTGATTATTAAAGTCCAGATAATTCCCAGTAAAATGTAGCAACCAATACTCTTGCAAATACAATGTATAACACATGAAATACGTACATAATACTTCGTTAACTGCATTATAATGCTATATGGTTCCCTGCCACCAGGTAGCAGTGCATTTAGTAATGCCTTCAGGGGTAAACAGAGGAGGGTTCGCAGGAACCCATTATCTAAACTTTTTTCATGTGTATGAATCCAGTTAAGTTGCTCAGTCATGTCTGACTCTTGGTGACCCCATGGACCGCAACACGCCAGGCCTCCCTGTCCATCACCAGCTCCCGGACTCTACCCAAACTCATGTCCATTGAGTCGGTGATGCCCTCCAACCACCTCATTCTCTGTTGTTCCCGCCTCCTCCTGCCTTCAGTCTTTCCCAGCATCAGGGGCTTTTTCAATGAGTCAGCTTTTTGCATCAGGTGGCCAAAGTATTAGAGTTTCAGCTTCAACATCAGTCTTTCCAATGAAAACTCAAGACTGATCTCCTTTAGGACAGACTGGTTGGATCTTCTTGCAGTCCAAGGGACTCTCAAGAGTCTTCTCCAACACCACAGTTCCAAAACAGCAATTCTTCTGCGCTCAGCTTTCTTTATAGTCTAACACTCACATCCATACATGACTACTGGAAAAACCATAGCCTTGACTAGACAGACCTTTGTTGGTAAAGTAATGTCTCTGCTTTTTAATATGCTATCTAGTTTGGTCATAACTTTTCTTCCAAAGAGTAAGCATCTTTTAATTTCATGGCTGCAAAAACCATCTGCAGTGATTTTGGAGCCCAGAATAAGGTCTGGCACTGTTTCCACTGTTTCCCCATCTATTTGCCATGAAGTGATGGGATCAGATGCCATGATCTTAGTTTTCTAAATGTTGAGCTTTAAGCCAACTTTTTCACTCTCCTCTTTAACTTGCATCAAGAGGCTCTTTAGTTCTTCTTCACTTTCTGCCATAAGAGTGATGTCATCTGCATATCTGAGGTTATTGATATTTCTCCCAGAAATCTTGATTCCAGCTTGTGCTTCTTTTAGCCCAGCATTTCTCATGATGTACTCTGCATATAAGTTAAATAAGCAGGGTGACAATATACAGCCTTGACGTACTCCTTTTCCTATTTGGAACCAGTCTGTTATTCCATGTCCAGTTCTAACTGTTGCTTCCTGACCTGCATGCAGATTTCTCAAGAGGCAGGTCAGGTGGTCTGGTATGCCCATCTCTTTCAGAATTTTCCACAGTTTATTGTGATCCACACAGTCAAAGGCTTTGGCATAGTCAATAAAGCAGAAATAGATGTTTTTCTGAAACTCTCTTGCTTTATCAATGATCCAACATATTTTGGCAATTTGATTTCTGGTTCCTCTGCCTTTTCTAAATTCAGCTTCAACATCTGGAAGTTCATGGTTCATGTATTGCTGAAGCCTGGCTTGGAGAATTTTGAGTTTTACTTTACTAGCATGTAAGATGAGTGCAATTGTGCAGTAGTTTGAGCATTCTTTGGCATTGCCTTTCTTAGGGACTGGAATGAAAACTGACCTTTTCCAGTCCTGTGGCCACTGCTAAGTTTTCCAAATTTGCTGGCATATTGAGTGCAGCACTTCCACAGCATCATCTTTCAGGATTTGAAATAGCTCAACTGGAATTCCATCACCTCCACTAGCTTTGTTCACAGTGATGCCCCCTAAGGCCCACTTGACTTCACATTCCAGGATGTCTGGCTCTAGGTCAGTGATCACACCATCGTGATTATCTGGGCCATGAAGATCTTTTATGTATAGTTCCTCTGTGTATTCTTGCCACCTCTTCTTAATATCTTCTGCTTCTGTTAGGTCCATACCATTTCTATCCTTTATTGAGCCCATCTTTGCATGAAATGTTCCCTTGGTATCTCTTACGTTCTTGAAGACATCTCTAGTCTTTCCCATTCTATTGTTTTCCTCTATTTGTTTGCACTGATCGCTGAGGAAGGCTTTCTTTTTTTTTTTTTTCCCTAAGTTTCAGACTATTTATTCATCAGTGTAAACCCCAACACAATACACCAACATGATTCTGTGCATTTAGAGGGGAAATATTTCCTGGTTAAGTGGAAAATTGTGCGGATGGCTTCTGGAAGACCTTCATTCTAAGCAGCTTTAAGTGAAATATTTCATTTAGAAGTCTGGACCTTCTTTCTTCAGTTTTCTGTAATCTACATTCACAGAGTAGAACTTGTACTGATCATTAGGACCTAGTTTGTTCCAGGGTTCTGGGTTATTCTTTCTGTCCCAACTGACATCAGGATTGAACAATGCCAGGCACGTGACATACAGTGCTGCTCCAGTCCCTCCTGCTCCAATAACCATGAAGAGGGGGATCAAGCTAGGATGCTTCTTGGCCTGACCGATGATCTGGCGGAGCATGGTTGAGACAGAGGCCTGGAGCCCAAACCGAGAGAAAAACTAGGCCGCAAGCCTGGAGATTAAGCACTCACCACCGAGGAAGGCTTTCTTATCTTTCCTTGCTATTCTTTGGAACTCTGCATTCAAATCTTTCCTTTTCTCCTTTGCTTTTCATTTCTCTTCTTTTCACAGCTATTTGTAAGGCCTCCTCAGACAGCCATTTTGCTTTTCTGCATTTCTTTCTCTTGGGGATGATCTTGATCCCTGTCTCCTGTACAGTGTAACAAACCTCCAGCCATAGTTCATCAGGCATTCTGTCTATCAGATCTATTCCCTTAAATCTATTTCTCACTTCCACTGTATAGTCATAAGGGATTGATTTAGGTCATACCTGAATGGTCTGGTGGTTTTCCCTACTTTCTTCAATTTAAGTCTGAATTTGGCAATAAGGAGTTCATGATCTGAGCCACAGTCAGCTCCTGGTCTTGTTTTTGCTGACTGTACAGAGCTTCTCCATCTTTGGCTGCAAAGAATATAATCAATCTGATTTCAGTGTTGGCCATCTCGTGATGTCCATGTGTAGAGTCCTCTTGTGTTTTTGGAAGAGGGTGTTTGCTATGACCAGTGCCTTCTCTTGGCGAAACTCTATTAGCCTTTGCCCTAGTTCATTCTGTAATCCAAGGCCAAATTTGCCTGTTACTCCAGGTGTTTCTTAACTTCCTACTTTTGCATTCCAGTCCCCTAGAATGAAAAGGACATCTTTTTTAGGTGTTAGTTCTTAAAGATCTTGTGGGTCTTCATAGAACCATTCAGCTTCTTCAGCATTACTAGTCAGGGCATAGACTTGGATTACCATGATATTGAATGGTTTGCCTTGGAAATGAACAGAAATCGTTCTGTCATTTTTGAGATTCCATCTAAGTACTGCATTCCAGACTCTTTTGTTGACTGTGATGGCTACTCCATTTCTTCTAACGGATTCTTGCTACAATAGTAGATATAATGGTCATCTGAGTTAAATTCCAGATTCCAGTCCATTTTAGTTCACTGATTCCTAGAATGTCGATGTTCACTCTTGCCATCTCCTGTTTGACCACTTCCAATTTGCCTTGATTCATGGACCTCACATTTCAGGTTCCTATGTAATATTGCATAGGCATTAGTAGACATTAAAATTCCTTGGGCTTTATCCTTTTGAACAAGATAGTATAACAACTGCATAGAACAAGCAGTGCAATCAAACGTGTCAGTTAAGGGTTAAGTTTGGTATAGCTTAAGTACTACTGAGTCATTAAACAAATGAAAAACATCTTTGTCATACATTAAGCTAAGTTCATGTGGTTTTAATATAGTAGGCATTCATATAGCATTAATGGTCAAGGCTTGAACTATATCTTTATCATTTTTGTGTAATCTAGCAGACAGATAAATTTTGTCTATGGAAAGCCAAAGAGAGGACTGACCTTGTTTGTTGGGCAGGTGAAGTGATCCTGAGGTCAGATCCAGCTCATGTTTCTCCAGCTGAAGATTCCCCAATATCTTTCTCCATGTTTTTTTAATTGTAGCTTGGGGTGTCAGTGACAATCCACATTACAGTCAGGCTTCCAAGAATAGTTTATTCATAAGAATAACAATGTGTTAATGGCACATGTTTCCATTTTTCCTGTCTGAGAGACATCATTAATATGGTATTTTCCTTCCCCTGTGCAATGACATCAGCAGGTACAATAGGACTGGAAGTATGCTTCACCCAGATTTCAGCTTCAACTGCATATATTTCATTTGTGGTTCTAAACCCTTTATCACCTCTAACTGTTAGTAAATTGGGAGGTTCTCCTTTTTGCATTTTGAAAATTACACACAAAAGAACCACAATTGGGCAATTCAATCATGTTTATTAATAAATAGATCATCCTTTCCTTAATTTTGTAAAATTACTTGAATTTCTCCTTGGTAATCTGGACCTATGATTCCCCCACAGACACAAATCCCCTTTAACACTAAACTGGAGCATTCTTTGATTAATCCAAAGTGTCCAGGGGCATTTTAATTCCAATACCAGTTGAGATAGCACATATCAATCCCTTAGTAAGTGTATGATCAGGTATAGAGTATGAATCCAGTCCAGCGACCTCAGGAGTAGCTCAGAAAGGAGCTGGTGATCTTGGGGTAATTTCCAAATACTCACTTGTTAAAGAAAAACTGGAGCTACAGTCTTGCAAGCAAAGTGATGATAGTATCAGTTTGCATCCCGCGATTATAAGCGAGAGCCTCCAAAGCTCAATTTGAAGTCTCACCCGTGGGTTGGATGCACCGCCCAGGACTCTTTCCCAATTGGAGGATTGTTCCCTTATCCCCATTAGAGTTCTTTGGCGGATGCCCCTCCAACAGTTCCTATTCAAGTCCTTTTAGAACTTTCACAGGGGACATTGCAGAGAGGAACCACAATGAAAGAAGGAGCGGGGTTCTAATCCAGCTGCCCAGCATGGCCTCAAGCAGGTCCCGAGCATCAGTGAGCTTCATTTTCCTCTCATGTAAGAAGAAACTGTGACTTTTTGACCTGCCTACCTCGGAAGTCTATTGTGGATCAAGGAGGATAACATGGGAAGTTTTTTGAACACCAAAGTACCATTCCAATGTCAGTATGAGAGGAGAGCAGGGGATAAGAATTTGCACCAACAAATGCCTCTTGGTCACTGCTGGACAGTGATCATCAGCTCTCTTAGATTATCACTTATCCCCAGGGGGCGTTAGGGAAAACTCAGGGCTCATACATCCTCTAATTCACTTAAGAATTTGGGTGCTGAAATTTATTCTTTAATGCTCAGCACATGAGAGGGGACATCCTCTCACAGTGTTAGTTATAGGGAAATTTATATCAATGCTGTCTTTCTTTTGCCCAAGCAAGCAGGAGAGTTAAACATGTTGTATCATCTTGTGTGTGCTAAGTCACTTCAGTTATATTGACTCTCTGTGACCCTATGGACTATAGCCCCTCAGACTCCTCTCTCCATAGGATTCTCCTGGCAAGAATACTGTAGTGGGGTGCCACGCTCTCCTCCAGGGGATCTTCCTGACCCAGGGATGGAACCCACATCCTTATGTCTTCTGCATTGATAGGCAGGTTCTTTACCATTATCCCTACCTCGGAAGCCTCTACCACCTTACATCACATCTTTAACAGGTCATGTCCCTCTGTATAGAAATGTTATATTATTACATTATAGAAAGTAGGAGTACATATTTATAACTGTAATATCAAAGGCTAAAGAAGATGTTTTTATTTTATTCTGATTCTCTGCTCCCTTTCTTTTCTGAAAGACCGATTGTGCTTGTAACAAGAAAAGGATGTTCTAAGAAAACACATGGACAGAGTCCCAAGTTTGCCCCTTTATTATCTCCAGATCTTAACTCCATCCATTGTTAATTTTCCTCACCAGTTTCAATTCCATGGTTCTCAGCAGAGTGCCAATATATTCTCCATGCATGATCCTTGGAAAAAGTTACGACTTTTCTTGATAAATGACAGAGCACAAAAGAAGTTTGAAAGAAGCCATCATGTGTACTTCTGTCATTAGTTCAAATTTTCTTTGTTTCTTTTAGGTACCAAGATAAAGGAGATTTGCAGTTAGGCAGTAGGAAAATAAGCAAATGGTCAAAAGGATTTTGGACTTTTAAATGATGTCTGTCTCCTCATGTGTGTTCTCAGTCAAATAGGGCAGGAAAATAAGCCCCAGGTAAAGTAATTGAATGGTTCTATGAAGACCTACGAGACCTTTTAGAACTAACACTCAAAAAAGATGCCCTTTTCATTATAGGGGACTGGAATGCAAAAGTAGGAAGTCAAGAAACACCTGGAGTAACAGGCAAATTTGGCCTTAGAGTACAGATGAAGCAGGGCAAAAGTTAATAGAGTTTTACCAAGAGAACGCACTGGTCATAGCAAACACCCTCTCCCAACAACACAAGAGAAGACTCTACAGATGGACATCACCAGATGATCAACACTGAAATCAGATTGACTATATTCTTTGCAGCCAAAGATGGAAAAGCTCTATACAGTCAGCAAAAACAAAACTGAGAGCTGATTGTGGCTCAGATCATGAACTCCTTATTGCCAAATTCAGACTTAAATTGAAGAAAGTAGGGAAAACCACCAGACCATTCAGCTATGACCTAAATCAATCCCTTATGACTATACAGTGGAAGTGAGAAATAGATTTTAGGGACTAGATCAGATAGATAGAGTGTCTGATGAACTATGGATGGAGGTTCATGACATTGTACAGGAGACAGGGATCAAGAACATCCCCATGGAAAAGAAATGCAAAAAGGCAAAATGGTTGTCTGAGGAGGCCTTACAAATAGCTGTGAAAAGAAGAGAAGTGAAAAGCTAAGGAGAAAAGGAAAGATATACCCATTTGAATACAGAGTTCCAAAGAATAGCAAGGAGAGACAAGAAAGCCTTCCTCAGTGATCAATGCAAAGAAATAGAGGAAAACAGCAAAATGGGAAAGACTAGAGATCTCCTCAAGAAAGTAAGAGATACCAAGGGAATATTTCCTGCAAAGATGAGCTCAATAAAGGACAGAAATTTTATGGACCTAACAGAAGCAGAAGATATTAAGAAGAGGTGGCAAGAATACACAGAACTGTACAA
Source organism: Odocoileus virginianus (assembly GCF_023699985.2). Lineage (NCBI taxonomy): Eukaryota > Metazoa > Chordata > Mammalia > Artiodactyla > Cervidae > Odocoileus > Odocoileus virginianus. Next base: position 43,429,111 of record NC_069704.1, on the reverse strand, counting down.
AAAAGATCTTCACGACCCAGATAAGCACAATGGCATGATCACTCACACTCACCTAGAGCCAGACATCCTGGAATGTGAAGTCAAGTGGGCCTTAGAAAGCCTCACTACGAACAAAGATAGTGGAGATGATGGAATTCCAGTTGAGCTATTTCAAATCCTAAAAGATGATGCTGTGGAAGTGCTGCACTCAATATACCAGCAAATTTGGAAAACTCAGCAGTGGCCACAGGACTGGAAAAGGTCAGTTTTTATTCCAATCCCTGAGAAAGGCAGTGCCAATGAGTGTTCAAACTACCACACAATTGCACTCATCTCACACGCTAGTAAAGTAAAACTCAAAATTCTCTAAGCCAGGCTTCAGCAATACATGAACCGTGAACTTCCAGATGTTGAAGCTGGATTTAGAAAAGGCAGAGGAACCAGAGATCAAGTTGCCAACATCTGCTGAATCATGAAAAAAGCAAGAGAGTCTCATAAAAATATCTGTTTCTTCTTTATTGACTATGCCAAAGACTTTGACTGTGTGGATCACAATAAACTGTGGAAAATTCTGAAAGAGATGGGCATACCAGACCACCTGACCTGCCTCTTGAGAAACCTGTATGCAGGTCAGGAAGCAGCTGTTAGAACTGGACATGGACCAACAGACTGGTTCCAAATAGAAAAAGGAGTACATCAAGGCTGTATATTGTCACCCTGCTTATTTAACTTATATGCAGAGTACATCATGAGAAATGCTGGGCTGGAGGAAGCACAAGCTGAAATCAAGATTGCCAGGAGAAACATCAATAACCTCAGATATGCAGATGACTTATGGCAGAAAGTGAAGAGGAACTAAAAAGCCTCTTGATGCAAGTGAAAGAGGAGAGTGAAAAAATTGGCTTAAAGCTCAACATTTAGAAAACTAAGATCATGGCATCTGGTCCCATCACTTCATGGCAAATAGATGGGGAAACAGTGGGAACAGTGGCTGACTTTATTTGGGAGGGGCTCCAAAATCACTGCAGATTGTGATTGCAGCCATGAAATTAAAATACGCTTACTCTTTGGAAGGAAAGTTATGAACCAACCTAGATAGCATATTAAAAAGCAGAGACATTACTTTGCCAACAAAGGTCCATCTAGTCAAGGCTATGGTTTTTCCAGTGGCCATGTATGGATGTGAGAGTTGGGCTGTGAAGAAAGCTGAGTGCCAAAAAATTGATGCTTTGATCTATGGTGTTGGAGAAGACTCTTGAAAGTCCCTTGGACTGCAAGGAGATCCAACCAGTCCATCCTAAAGGAGATCAGTCCTGGGTGTTCATTGGAAGGACTGATGCTGAAGCTGAAACTGCAGTACTTTGGCCATCTCATGTGAAGAGTTGACTCATTGGAAAAGACCCTGATGCTGGGAGGAATTGGGGGCAGGAGGAGAAGGGGATGACAGAAGATGAGATGGCTGGATGGCATCACTGACTCAATGGACATGAGTTTGAGTAAACTCCTGGAGTTGGTGATGGACAGGGAGGTCTGGCGTGCCGCGATTCATGGGGTCACAAAGAGTCGGACACAACTGAGTGACTTCAACTGAACTGAACTGAAAGTAACTGGATCTTTAGAACAACATAAAGAGGCGTGAGTACTCATGAAAATAAGCCTAGATCTCAGTCATAATTGATGCCTTTACTTGACTGCCTTCTGTTTATTTTGACATTCTCTTCATATATTCACATTTAAACCTCAGTGGAAATTATATAATGATGATATAAATAGTGGCAACGTGTATAAATGAAGCATAGTGTCTGGGTTTGAAGTCATATAAAATTAAACATGTATGGTGACGTGTCTGTGTTATGCCACGAATCACTATCATATAGTATGGTTCTGATACTGGATTCATATACAGCAATGCATGTCTACACTGAAAACGTGAAAAAGAATACCAAGCTGTTTGTAGGTTTGCAATTATTCAGATTTTCTTTATCATATAAACAACTTGTCTGAATAACTTCTATATACTCGTTCTTAAAAAATTATTTATTTGACTGCTCTGGGTCCTAGGTGCAGGAGGTGGGATTTTTCTTTGGGACATGAGAACTCTTAGTTGCAGCATGCAAAATCTACTTCTCTGACCAGCGATTGATTCTGAGCCCCGTGCGTTGGGAGCACTAAGTCTTAGCCACTGGAGCACCAGGGAAGCCCAGCTTCTGTGTATTCTTGATGAATAAAGACAAACTCTAGAAACCACAGCTGCCACACTACTGCAGAACTCTTTCAACTTCCAACTGCGCAGCCAAACCAATGCCACAAAAAACAACACCTCTGCTTACTGGTAGTTCAGTTCAGCCGCGCAGTCATGTCCAACTCTACGCTCCCATGGACTGCAGCACACCAGGCTTTCCTGTCTATCACCAACTCCCAGAGCTTGTTCAAACTCATGTCCATCAAGTTGGTGACATCATCTAACCATCTAATCCTCTGTCGTCCCCCTTCTCATGCCTCATTCTTTCCCAGCATCCAGGTCTTTTCCAATGATAACTAGGCACTCAAATATATTATACAAGAGCAGGTATTTTTTTTTTTTTTACATCTTTCTATAGCATGTCTTTGCAAAGTATGGGCTAATCCTCACTGAGATGTAGCAAATGACCACAAGATCATGTATTCAGTCCCCTATTTTATGTCACCACATAGCCATAGATTAAAATTTTCAACCATTAAAAAAAGTCAACCCAAATTTTTATCATTTAAGAAAACAAATCCTATTTGCCTAAATCTACAAGGGCAAACATTTTTACAAGGAACTATTTCAAACACAGAATGATTCCATAGGCACCATAAAAATAGCCACCAAATATGCAAGCTCTCTGACAAACTCAAAGAACAGAAAATCAAAACCAAAATCCAAAGCAATAATCAAAGATTCTTACTGCCTCTCTCAAGAAATTTACAAATTTACATTCAGTGCAAACTCCTCTTTATAAAAACAAAACAAAAAACATTGTTTTCATCTTATACATTTATTCTTCACTTCTTAAAAATGAAGCCATATTTATAATAAAGACATTAAAATAGAAAAAATTAATGATTTCTCTCCGATCATGGTTTTTCTCTTGTTTAAGATGGTTGAGATTTTCTGTTTTAGAAGAAAACAAGCACCCAAAAAGAATCTATGAGACTGAGAAATAAAATATTAGATTTGGGAATAGAGTATATAGTCCCACTCTTTTCAAAAACCTCACAGCTATGATCTCTTTGTTGACAACTGAGATTCCAGGAATTTAGGGTTTGGATTATTTGTATTCACTACTTAGTTTGTAAGGGAAAGCAAAAGAGGAAGGAGAAGAAATTTTGGCACATGTCCAGTCACAGCCTTCATGCCTACAGAATCCTGGTGTATGTTTCAGTCCAGGGAAAATGCCACCTCTCACCTAGATCCAGACCACTGGGCATTGGAAGCTGAGCTGCCAAAAAAGTGAAGAAACAAACGTCAGTGGTCACCAACTAGCTGCCACATCCTTCCAAAGTCTTCACATTCTCAAATATCATCCATGCAGATGTCTTCAGAGCATCTTAAAGAGAATATAATTAGGAGTTAAGGCATCAGTTGGGCTTGCCTCCTGACTCTTCTAAGATGACAGCACAGTTACAGAGCATGAGAGACAGCCCTCTTATAAAACTTCAGCTGCAGGAAATTCACAAGCACACAAATCACTCCACCGAGCACCTCAGAGTGATAGACATTGAACACACATGATGTATTGTTTCCCACATTTTTACTAGTAAATTCCCATAATGAAGAAGTGGCCTCGGGTTCTGGGTTCCAAGGACATTTCCTGGTGAGTTTCTTAGAACTCTGACCTATGAAGGGTAAAATTCTAAGCATCAGGAAAAGCTCCTACTTGTTGCGATAGTACAAACTGAGCCAGAACAATTCTGAGTGGAATTCACTTTCCACTCAGACGTCAGCACAGTTTCAGAAACACCATCAAGTTGAGTAAGCATGAAATGAAACTTCATTCTTGTTATGATTTTTAATTACCAACTTTGAAGATTTACTTCTGGGGAGCAACATAACATTTCAAAATGCTCCACATATATATGGAATTTAGAAAGATGGTAATGATAACCCTGTATGCAAAACAGAAAAAGGACACAGATGTACAGAACAGACTTTTGGACCCTGTGGGAGAAGGCAAGGGTGGGATGTTTCAAGAGAACAGCATCGAAACATGTATATTATCTAGGGTGAAACAGATCACTAGCTCAGGTTGGATGCATGAGACGAGTGCTCGGACCTGGTGCACTGGGAAGACCCAGAGGGATCGGGTGGAGAGGGAAGTGGGAGGGGGGAACCGGATGGGGAACACATGTAAATCCATGGCTGATTCATGTCAATGTATGACAAAAACCACTACAATATTGTAAAGTAATTAACCTCCAACTAATAAAGATAAATGGAAAAAAAAATGCTCCTTTGTCATACCTTAGAAGAAAGCAATGTCAAGAAGATATGAATAATCCTTAAACCTCAACATGTGTAAAACATCCTTCATCTCACCAAGTCCTTTAAAAATTGACCTCATTTGATTTCAAAACCCCCTAGGAAGAAGCCAGGGCAGATACTATTATCTCATTTTTACAGATGAAGAATCTGAGAAGCTCAGAGTGGCTAGGTAAATTGCTAACCCCCAGCCCACATTATAAACTGGAAAACAAGGACTTGTACTTCATCCTTACAACAGCATGGAATAGTAATAGTCCACTGAATCTCAACTTCCTTAACAAAATAATAGCAATAAGAAGAAAAAGAAAACTTCCATTCTTGACCTCTGGTGAGGTCAAGTTCTCACAAGCCACATCCAGTTTCAGAGTGTGTGCATTCTCAATCGCTTCAGTTGGATCCAACTCTTTGTGACCCTGTAGATTGCAGCCTGCCAGGCTCCTCTGTCCATGGGATTCTCCAGGCAAGAATACTGGAATGGGTTACTATGCCTTCCTCCAGTGGATCTTCCCAACTCAGTGATCAAACCCTCGTCATCTGTTTCTCCTACATTGCAAGTAGATTTTTTACCTCTGAGCCACCAAGGAAGCCCAGATTCAGAGTAAATCTACATATAGGCAAATTGTAACATTTTTGTTTAATTCATATTCAGATATTGCACAGAAAAATAATATTATCAAATGTTTATTGAGGGTTTGTGATGCAGTCAGTGTTTATGACAATAAGCTGAAAATTTACATTCTACTTACAATTTATGTTTTGCTGAATATTCATATCTATCAAACTGTATAGAATGTTTGATAAATTTATATGCATAAAAATATGTAGGTAAAAGATGTCGGTGACTGCATTTTTTTCATTTTTCATCTAAATATTTTGTAATCTTATCATAGAAAAATCAAAGACCAAAGGGATAAAAAAAATCTGCTACTCTGAATCCTAGGCTCTTCCACTGGGAACATGGTCTTAATAAAAAGAGTTCTAGACTTTCAGGCAGGAGACACAGATAGTAATATTAGATTTACCCCAACAAATATTTTTAGAAGATTCATTTAGTTCCTCACTTTCTGAATATGGTAAATATAAATATGGGCTCTTATCCAGAGGACAAAGAAGCTCAACAATCTTTATTTTCTTTTTTGTTTGGTTTTTGGGTTTTTTTTTTTGAGATTTTAATATTAAGGTACACATTGTACCTTTTTTTAAATTTTTTATTTTTATTTTTATTTATTTATTTATTTTTATTAGTTGGAGGCTAACTACTTTACAATATTGTAGTGGGTTTTGTCATACATTGACATGAAGCAGCCTTGGATTTACATGTGTTCCGCATCCCGATCCCCCCTCCCACCTTCCTCTCCGCCCGATCCCTCTGGGTTTTCCCAGTGCACCAGGTCCGAGCACTTGTCTCATGCATCCAACCTGGGCTGGTGATCTGTTTCACCCTAGATAATATACATGTTTCAATGCTGTTCTCTTGAAACATCCCACCCTCGCCTTCTCCCACAGAGTCCAAAAGTCTGTTCTGTACATCTGTGTCTCTTTTTCTGTTTTGCATATTGGGTTATCATTACCATCTTTTTAAATTCCATATATATGTGTTAGTATACTGTAATGGTCTTTATCTGTCTGGCTTACTTCACTCTGTGTAATGGGCTCCAGTTTCATCCATCTCATTAGAACTGATTCAAATGAATTCTTTTTAATGGCTGAGTAATATTCCATGGTGTATAGGTACCACAGCTTGCTTATCCATTCGTCTGCTGATGGGCATCTAGGTTGCTTCCATGTCCTGGCTATGATAAGCAGTGCTGCGATGAACATTGGGGTGCACGGGGCTCTTTCAGATCTGGTTTCCTCAGTGTGTATGCCCAGAAGTGGGATTGCTGGGTCATATGGCAGTTCTATTTCCAGTTTTTAAAGAAATCTCCACACTGTTTTCCATAGTGGCTGTGCTAGTTTGCATTCCCACCAACAGTGTAAGAGGGTTCCCTTTTCTCCACACCCTCTCCTGCATTTATTTCTTGTAGACTTTTGGATAGAAGCCATCCTGACTGGCGTGTAATGGTACCTTATTGTGGTTTTGATTTGCATTTCTCTGATAATGAGTGATATTCAGCATCTTTTCATGTGTTTTTTAGCCATCTGTATGTCTTCTTTGGAGAAATGTCTGTTTACTTCTTTGGCCCATTTTTTGATTGGGTCATTTATTTTTCTGGAGTTGAGCTGGAGGAGTTGCTTGTATATTTTTGAGATTAATCCTTTGTCTGTTGCTTCATTTGCTATTATTTTCTCCCAATCTGACAATACCATTCACCATTGCAACAAAAAGAATAAAATAGTTAGGAGTATATCTACCTAAAGAAACAAAAGACTTATACATAGAAAACTATAAATCACTGATGAAAGAAATCAAAGAGGACACAAACAGATGGAGAAATATACCGTGTTCATGGATTGGAAGAATCAATATTGTCAAAATGGCTATACTACCCAAAGTAATCTATAGATTCAATGCAATCCCTATCAAACTACCAACAGTATTTTTCACAGAACTAGAACAAATAATTTCACAATTTGTATGGAAATACAAAAAACCTCGAATAGCCAAAGTAATCCTGAGAAAGAAGAATGGAACTGGAGGAATCAATCTGCCTGACTTCAGACTCTACTACAAAGCCACAGTCATCAAGACAGTATGGTACTGGCACAAAGACAGAAATATAGATCAATGGAACAGAATAGAAAGCCCAGAGATAAGTCCACGAACCTATGGTCACCTTATCTTCGACAAAGGAGGCAAGGATATACAATGGAAAAAAGATAACCTCTTTAACAAGTGGTGCTGGGAAAACTGGTCAACCACCTGTAAAAGAATGAAACTAGAACACTTTCTAACACCATACACAAAAATAAACTCAAAATGGATTAAAGATCTAAATGTAAGACCAGAAACTATCAAACTCCTAGAGGAGAACATAGGCAAAACACTCTCCGACATAAATCACAGCAGGATCCTCTATGACCCACATCCCAGAATTTCAGAAATAAAAGCAAAAATAAACAAATGGGACCTAATGAAACTTAAAAGCTTTTGCACAACAAAGGACACTATAAGCAAGGTGAAAAGACAGCCCTCAGATTGGGAGAAAATAATAGCAAATGAAGCAACAGACAAAGGATTAATCTCAAAAATATACAAGCAACTCCTCCAGCTCAACTCCAGAAAAATAAATGACCCAATCAAAAAATGGGCCAAAGAACTCAACAGACATTTCTCCAAGGAAGACATACAGATGGCTAACAAACACATGAAAAGATGCTCAACATCACTCATTATCAGAGAAATGCAAATCAAAACCACAATGAGGTACCATTACACGCCAGTCAGGATAGCTGCTATCCAAAAGTCTACAAGCAATAAATGCTGGAGAGGGTGTGGAGAAAAGGGAACCCTCTTACACTGTTGGCGGGAATGCAAATTAGTACAGCCACTATGGAAAACAGTGTGGAGATTTCTTAAAAAGCTGGAAATAGAACTGCCATATGACCCAGCAATCCCACTTCTGGGCATACACACCAAGGAAACCAGATCTGAAAGAGCCACATGCACCCCAATGTTCATCGCAGCACTGTTTATAATAGCCAGGTCATGGAAGCAACCCAGATGCCCATCAGCAGACGAATGGATGAGGAAGCTGTGGTACATATACACCATGGAATATTACTCAGCCATTAAAAAGAATTCATTTGAATCAGTTCTAATGAGACGGATGAAACTGGAGCCCATTATACAGAGCGAAGTAAGCCAGAAAGATAAAGACCATTACAGTATACTAACACATATATATGGACTTTAGTAAGATGGTAACGATAACCCTATATGCAAAACAGAAAAAGAGACTCAGATGTATGGAACAGACTTGTGGACTCTGGGAGAAGGCGAGGGTGGGATGATTCAGGAGAACAGCATTGAAACACGTATATTATCTAGGGTGAAACAGATCACCAGCTCAGGTTGGGTTCATGAGACAAGTGCTCGGGCCTGGTGCACTGGGAAGACCCAGAGGGATCGGGTGGAGAGGGAGGTGGGAGGGGGGACTGGGATGGGGAATACATGTAAATCCATGGCTAATTCATATCAATGTATAACAAAAACCACTGTAATGATGTAAAGTAATTAGCCTCCAACTAATAAAAATTAAAAAGAAAAAAAACTGAAAAAAAAAATAAAATAAAATTCTGGAAAAAAAAAAAGAAACAAAAGACTTATACATAGAAAACTATAAATCACTGATGAAAGAAATCAAAGAGGACACAAACAGATGGAGAAATATACCGTGTTCATGGATTGGAAGAATCAATATTATCAAAATGGCTATACCACCCAAAGCAATCTATAGATTCAATGAAATCCCTATCAAGCTACCAACGGTATTTTTCACAGAACTAGAACAAATAATTTCACAATTTGTATGGAAATACAAAAAACCTTGAATAGCCAATGTAATCTTGAGAAAGAAGAATGGAACTGGAGGAATCAACCTGCCTGACTTCAGACTCTACTACAAAGCCACAGTCATCAAGACAGTATGGTATTAGCACAAAGACAGAAATATAGATCAATGGAACAGAATAGAAAGCCCAGAGATAAATCCACGAACCTATGGTCACCTTATCTTTGACAAAGGAGGCAAGGATATACAGTGGAAAAAAGACAACCTCTTTAACAAGTGGTGTTGGGAAAACTGGTCAACCACTTGTAAAAGAATGAAACTAGAACACTTTCTAACACCATACACAAAAATAAACTAAAAATGGATTAAAGATCTAAATGTAAGACCAGAAACTAAAACTCCTAGAGGAGAACATAGGCAAAACACTCTCCGACATAAATCACAGCAGGATCCTCTATGACCCACATCCCAGAATATTATAAACAAAAGCAAAAATAAACAAATGGGACCTAATGAAACTTAAAAGCTTTTGCACAACAAAGGAAACTATAAGCAAGGTGAAAAGTCAACAATCTTTAAAAAAGAAAAAAACAGTGAAGAAAATTTTAATGGTGAAAAGTCAAGTGGGAGTTGGAGGAACTTTGCAAGTAAAAAAATTTTGAATACTGTTAAGTGGATCTTAAAATGTCCCTACCCAAAACAATGCAATGGAAAATGTACTTTGTTTTCTCTCCAAGAGAGAGACCAGGGTCTTCCCTAGTTGCTGTGATCAGCACCAAACCTGCCTTCTCTGGATGACAGATGTTTTTCTTTGTGATGTCCAGCTCCTTAAGGTCTGGAAATCTGAGACTGAAGGATGAATTCAATAACCCCCACTTTAAATTCTCCTCCCCATCACACACACACACACCATTATATACCCAATTTAGGTGTCTAAGACTGTAAAGAATCTATCTACAATGCAGAAGCCCTGGATTCGATCCCTGGGTGGGGCAGATCCCTTGAAGGGGGAAATAACAACCCACTCTAGTATTCTTGCCTAGAGAATCCCATGGACAGAGGAGCCTGGCAGGCTAAAATCCACGGGGTCACAAAAAGTTGGACACAACTGAGCAACTGACACGTTCACAAGAATAAAACAGGAAAACTGCATTGACAATTTACATTTGGAAAAGGGTGTATTAGGGAACAGTACTGTTTCCCCATGTACTGCTTGGCAGGGACAGCAAGGACCCTCTGCTCTGCTAACTAAGGAAGTTTCTTGGTCAGCCAGTCTCACTGTCCCCTGTTCTGATCTTTCTCTTTCTTGTTTATTAACACCTTCATTCAGATAATATTAATTACATGCTATACAATTCACACATCAAAATGTATATTTTGATGATTTTTAATATATTCACAGACATGTGCAACAATTACTATAGTCAATTTTAGAACATATATATCACTTCACAAAGAAACCCTGTACCCTTTAGTCATCTTCCTTAATCCTTCTGATCCAGATGCCTTTTGATGGATTGCTCTTATTCAATGCCCTTCTTAGATACATCCAAGGTTGAAACTGGAAATGATTCTCTTCTTGGGGTTCTGAAGCCAGTTTAATAGTTTGTTTACCATCAATATAAGTAAATGATATTAAAAGGAAGCAAAAGTGATTAGCAATAAAATTTCCCCCCTAGTCTTTAATCCTATTTATATTTGAAACTGGTTAGAGATCTTTTCAATACCAATTGTTTCCATTTTAATTTTTTTTTATTTTTAAAATTTTATTTAATAAAATTGTGTATATTTAAGGTAAGCAGTGTATTTTGATAGGCATGTAAACAATGAAATGATTACTACTGTCAAACTAATTAACATATACTGTCCCCACATACTTACCTGTTTTTGTATATATGTGGAAAGCACCTGAAATCTGCTTTTATCGGTTTCCAGTATACAAAATAGAGTTATTAACTATAGTCACCTGCTGTACATTGGTTCTCTAGAATTTATTCATCCTATGGAACAGAAACTTTGCACCCAGTAACTAACATCTGAACACTTCTCCAACTTCCACCACCAAGATAATTAACATTCTACTCTCTGCTTCTAATCATGCAACTTTTTAAGCTTCCATGTATAAGTGAGATCTTGCATTGTTTTTCTTTCTATTTGGCTTCCTTCACTTAGTGTTGTATCCTCCAGGTTCATCCATGTTGCCTCAAATGGCAGGTTTCTCGTGGTTGAATACATTCCATTATATATCTACATATTCTTTAACCATTCATCCATCAACAGATACTGAAGCTGTTTCCATATCTTAGCTATTGTGAATAATGCTTAAATGAAATGGTAGCACAGATGTATCTTCAAAGACCTGATTTTATTTCCTTAGGATGAAATGAGATTGTAAGATCATGTGGTAGTTCAATTCAATTTGAAGAAGCTCTATAGTTCTTTTTCCCTAATAGCTGAACTAATTTACATTGCCAGCAACAGTTACATAAGTTCCCTATCCTTGCCAACACTTCTCACCTCATGTGTTTTGGTGACAGCCATCCTGATAGGTCTGAGATGATATCTCATTGTAGTCTTGCTCTTTATTTACCTGGTTATTAGTGATATTGAACATCTTTTCATATGGCTGGTGACCATTTGTACATCTTTTTGAAAAAATGTCTATTCAGTTCCTCTTAGTCAGTCACTCAGTCATATCCGACTCTTTGTAACCCCATGGACTGCAGAACGCCAGGCCTCCCTAACATCAGTTCCTCTACCCATTTTTAAAATTGGGTTATTTGGGGGTTTTTTCTGTTTGTTTTGGGTTTCAGTTTTTGTTTATTTGCTGTTTAGTTTGTGAGTTCTTTACATATTTTGGGTATTAACCTTTTATCAGATATCTGGCTTGCAAATATTTATAGGTTGCCTTTTTATTTTGTTAATTGTTTTCTTTGTATGCAGAAACTTTTTAGTCTGATAGAGACAATTTATTTTGGCATTTGTAGCTTGTGCTTTTTGGTGTCATATCCAAAAAAGTCATTGCCAAAAACCAATGTCAAGGAAGTTTTTCTCTATGTTTCTTTTAGAAGGTTAATAGTTACATTTAGTCTTCAGTTCATTTTGACTTGATGTGTGCATGTGTGTGAGAGAGAGAGAAAGAGAGAGAGAGAGAGATCTAAGAGTCAAATTTCATTCTCTTGCATGTGGGCATCCAGTTTTCACAGTGCTATTTATTAAAGAGGTTAACATTTCCCCATTGTGTATTCTTGGTACCCTTGTTGAAAATTAGTTGACTGTAAATGCTTTATGTTTATTTCTGGGCTCTATAACCAATTCTATTGGTCTATGTGATTGTTTTTAATGCCAGTACCTTACTGTTTTGATTACTACAGCTTTGTAGTATAATTTGAAATTAGAAGTGTGTTGCTTCCAACTTTGTTCTTTTTTCTCAAGACTGGTTTCATTATTTGGGTTCTTTTGTTCTTTCATATTAATTTTAGGATTGGTATTCTGTATCTGTGAAAAATGCCATTGGAATTTTGACAGGGATTGTATTAGTTTGTATACTGCTTGGGTTGTATGGCCACTTGAATAATACTAACTTTTCTAATACATATACATAGGATATCTCTCTAACTATTTCTATTATTCTATTTCCTTAATAAATGTTTTATTTTTTAGTGTACAGATTTTCATCTTCATGGTTAAATTTATTCCTAAGTATTTTATTGTTTTTGATGCTATTATAAATGGGATAGTTTTCTAACTTCCTTTTCAGATATATTATTGTTGTTGTAAAAACATGCAACATGTTTTTGCATGTTGATTTTCATAAACAGGAATCAATTCCTTTTTTCTTTTTAATTTGATTATCTTTCTTTCTTTCTCTTGTCTGATTGCCCTTGCTAGTACTCCCAGTAGTGTGTTGAATAAAAGTGGTGAGAGTGGGCATCCTTGCCTTGAACAGGATCTTACAAGCAAAAGATTTAATTTTTCCTCATTGTCTATGATGTTACTATGATGTTTCTGTGAACTTTTTATAAATGATTTTTATTGTGCTAGGTAAGTTCCTTTAGACCTATCTTGTTGTGAGTTTTTATCAGGTGTGGAAGTTAAACTGTCAAAAGTCTTTTCTGCATCTATTGGGATGATCACATCGTTTTCAATTTTTATTCTGTTAACATAGTTTCTAACATTGATTGATTTATGTATGTTCAACTAGCTTTTACATCCTGGTATAAATTCCATTTGCTCATGGTGTTTAGTTTTTTCAATGTATGGTTGAATTAGGCTTGCTAGTATTGAGGGCTTTTGCTTCTATGTTCATCAGAGATATGGCCTATAATTTTTATCCTCTACACATAGCAAGTCCTCCATGAGAGGTAGCTGATATTATTATCATTTTATTTTACATTTTGGCTGTACCTCATAGCTTGTGGAATCTTACTTCCCCAATCAGGAGTCAAACTATTGCCCACTATAGTGAAAGCTCAGAGTCTTAAACACTGGACCATCTATTATTTTAAATGAAAATTAAAATGACACCACTTTTCGAGACCGGACCGAGAGGCTCCAGGCGCTGGGTGGAGGCTTTCAGTCAACTCCTGCTTTCTAGCTATGGCGCCTCCATCAATCTTTGCCGAGGTTCCTCAGGCCCAGCCGGTCCTTGTCTTTAAGCTAACTGCTGACTTCCGGGAAGATCCGGACCCCCGCAAGGTCAACCTAGGAGTGGGAGCTTATCGCACTGATGATAGCCAGCCCTGGGTTTTGCCAGTCGTGAGGAAGGTGGAGCAGAGGATTGCTAACGACAGCAGCATAAACCATGAGTATCTGCCCATCCTGGGCCTGGCAGAGTTCCGAACCTGTGCTTCCCGCCTGGCCCTTGGGGATGACAGCCCAGCTCTGCAAGAGAAGCGGGTAGGAGGTGTGCAGTGCTTGGGGGGAACAGGTGCACTTCGAATCGGAGCTGAGTTCTTAGAGCGCTGGTACAATGGAACAAACAACAAGGACACGCCCGTTTATGTATCCTCACCAACCTGGGAGAACCATAATGGTGTCTTTATTGCTGCTGGATTTAAAGACATTCGGTCCTATCACTATTGGGATGCAGCGAAGAGAGGACTGGACCTCCAGGGTTTCCTGAATGATTTGGAGAAAGCTCCCGAGTTCTCCATCTTTGTCCTCCATGCCTGTGCGCACAACCCAACTGGGACTGACCCGACTCCGGAGCAGTGGAAGCAGATCGCCTCCGTCATGAAGCGCCGGTTTCTGTTCCCCTTCTTTGACTCGGCCTATCAGGGCTTCGCATCTGGCAGCCTGGAGAAAGACGCCTGGGCCGTTCGCTATTTTGTGTCTGAAGGGTTCGAGCTCTTCTGTGCCCAGTCCTTCTCCAAGAACTTCGGGCTCTACAATGAGCGTGTGGGGAATCTGACGGTGGTTGCCAAAGAACCAGATAGCATCCTGCGGGTCCTTTCCCAGATGGAGAAGATCGTGCGAATCACATGGTCCAATCCCCCGGCTCAGGGAGCACGGATTGTGGCACGTACCCTGTCTGATCCTGAGCTCTTTAATGAATGGACAGGTAACGTGAAGACAATGGCAGACCGCATTCTGACCATGAGATCTGAGCTCAGGGCGCGATTAGAAGCCCTCAAGACTCCGGGAACCTGGAACCACATCACAGAGCAGATTGGAATGTTCAGCTTCACCGGGTTGAACCCTAAGCAGGTTGAGTATCTAATCAATGAAAAGCACATCTATCTGCTGCCGAGTGGTCGGATCAACATGTGTGGCTTAACCACCAAAAATCTAGAGTACGTGGCCACCTCCATCCATGAAGCAGTCACCAAAATCCAGTGAAGAAACTGCACTCAAACCAGCACCACCAAAGCGGTCCTCTGTTTCATGTGTTCCCTGCCTGCACAGACCTGGTTGTAAACATCACAACTAGATTAGACTACTGAGGGACAGAAAAGGCTACTCTGGTGAAGTGGCTTCTGTTTAAACTGGCCCCACGGGAAAAGAACATCTCTTGAAAATAGGGGCCTGGGATTAGAGCCATTTTGGAGGTCAGAGCAAATTAAGGTTTTTATTTGAGAAGAATAAAAAAGTACTTTGATAATGAAACATAAATGTCTTGCCCCCTTGCTGGAAGTGGGAGTATTGCCCATGTCACTCACATGCTCCCCTGTGTTGGTTTACTTTGTATCAAGTCCCAAAGATGAAGTTGTCTGAAGAGCCAAGTGTGATTGTGGGTGTTGGCTGTGTCATTAAAACTCGTCATCTCGACCCAGAGGAAAAAAAAAAAAAAATAAAATGACACCACTTTTCACTTCACAAGTTGGTAGAGATTAAATATTTCAGTAATACACAACAATGGCCAGAATATATACAATTACCCAACTCTCCTACATTTATAGATTAGAATGTAAATTTGTGCAATTTCATTAGAGAACAGTCATCTTTACTTATTAAAACAATAGCCACACCTTTTAACTCACTAATTTCAAAGAATTTGTTTATTATAACATGATTTATATTACCAAAACACCCAGATAACTATTAATAGATGGCTGGTTTAATAAATGATGTGAAAGTAAAAGTCACTCAGTCATGTCTGACTCTTTGGGAGGCCATGGACTGTACAGTCCATGGAATTCTCCAGGCCAGAATACTGGAGTAGGTAGCCTTTCCCCTCTCCAGGGGATCTTCCAAATCTAGGGATCTAATCCACATCTCCCTCACTACAGGTGGATTCTTTACCAGCTGAGCCACAAGGGAAGCCCAAGAATACTGGAGTGGGTAGCCTATCCTTTCTCCAGCAGATCTTCCTGACCCAGGAACCAAACGGGGGTCTCCTGCATTGCAGGCGGATTCTTTACCAACTGAGCTTTAGGGAAGCCCTTAATAAGTGATAGTACAACTTTGAAGTGAAAGTGTTAGTCGCTCAGTCATGTCAGACTCTTTCTGACTCCATGGACTGTAACCCACCAAGCTCCTTCTGTCCATGGAATTTTACAAGCAAGAATACTGGAGTGGGTAGCCATTCTCCTCTCTAGCGGATCTTCCTTACCCAAGGATCCAACCTGGGTCTCCTGCATTACAGACAGATTTTTTACTGTCTGAGTCTCCAAGGTTTAATAAATGATGCTACAACTTAGCCATAAAAAAGAAAGAAAAAGGGAAGAACCTTTCTACATAAACTCATTTCGGCAAAAAGAAAGAAAAAGCTGTGCGTGTATGGATGAAGAAACACAAGTACACTTTTAGAAACACATGTATGCAGGCAAAAATGTATGTACTTTTCTAGAAATATACACATGAAAGGAAACTATTAGCTTCTGGAGAGAGACTAGAGGATTGGAAGTCTGAGATTACAGAAAGATTTTTCTGGTGTCTATAAGAAGCTCACAGGCAAGGATGTTAATTTTGAATTCCCAGAGTTTCAGTTGTAAAGTGAAATTACTAAATAAAATATTGCTCACACAAAAAGAAATCCTGCTTTCTCCCCTGTTTAGCACTAGATAATCTTTTATTGTTCAGTCTCCCAGTCGTGTCCAACTCTTTGCAACCCCATGGACTGCAGCACACCAGGCCTCCCTTTCCCTCACCATCATCTCCCGGAGTTTGCCTAAGTTCATGTTCATTGCATCTGTGATGCTGCCCAGACATCTCATCCTCTGCTGTCTTCTCCTTCTGCCTTCAATCTTTCCCAGCATCAGAGACTTTTCCAATGAGTCGTCTGTTTGCATCAGATCCCCCTTCAAGGATTACTGCCTTGTCATTTCCAAGGGGCTTGAGTAACTCAATGAAGCTATGAGCCACTCCGTGATGGGTCATAGCAGAGAGTTCTGACAAAACGTGATCCACTGGAGGAGGGAATGGCAAACCACCCCAGTATACTTATTGTGAGAACCTCATGAACCATATAAAATGCCAAAAAGATAATCTTTTACTCAATGTTATTAATTAATCCAACAATGATTGATGAAGAATGTCCTAATTTCCCAGCACAGTTTGCTGCTGTGGAAAGTACCACAGAGGTGAAAAGAGCAAAAAAGTTCCTTCACCTATGTATAATTTAACAAAAGAAACAAGAAACCCCAAATAACAATACAAGAGCCTAAAGATAAGTCAATTCTGGGTCAAGTCCCTTAAAATGGTTTTTTGATACTTTACAGTATCACCAGGATGTCAGCAGGGGGCACTTCAAGCATGTCCTTGGTGAGTCAGGCTCAGCTCATGTTCATTCTAGGCATTTTAATGCTTTGTCTGAAAGTATCACAGAATGTGAAGCCCTCCACATAAAACTCTCATGCTCTCTTTTGATTTCCTACATGGACTTAGGTTTTTAACTTTGGTTTTTTTTTCTTTGAAAATGGAAAATGAAAACTGCTTTTAAACAAATAGGGATTATAAATCCATGGATTATGTTTGCGACATTCTTTTTCGTTTTTATGAGCTGTCCTCTAGTAAAGACCTAAATCTTTCTCTCCCTCCACCTGTTGCAGTTCCTCTGTGGCAGAATTCGTGTCTGTGGTAGGTTCTGATGCAACCCCTCACTGTGTGTATGTGTGTATGATGTGTGTGCTCAGTTACTCAATCAGGGCTGACTCTTTGCGGCCCATGGACTACAGCCTGACAGGCTTCTCTGTCCATGGAATTTTCCAGGCACGAATGCTGGAGTAGGTTGCCATTTCTTCCCAACTCAGGGATTGAACCTGAGTTTCTTGTGTCTCCTGTGTTGGTAGGCGGATTCTTTACCACTAGTGCCACATGGGAAACCCCAAAGCCTTATTGGGGTTTATGCCATTGCAGATGCCACTGCAATGCATTTTCTTTTTTTTTTTCAATTATTCTCTTAAAAAAAAAAAAAAAAAAACCTTAAATTTTTTTTAAATCTCTTAAATCTTTTTTAAATCTCTTAAATATTTAAATAAATATTTTAATGTTGATATTAGCACATGATTTTTTTCTTTATTTCTCTTCATTTTTTGTTTTCTTAAGTGTTTGGAAGAGCAGAAGAGATGGATATCTTCAACCCAATAAAATGAAAATCTTTAAAATGGGTCTGATTCACTTAACACTGTATTTCTATCATCTAAAGCAATTTTCCCTACACCCCACAATTCCTTTGCCCCCAAAGCAAAGAAAGTAACCCTGCTCCCTTTACTTGATCCTGATGGAGGAAGGAGATAATAGCAAATTGGCAAAATATAACATTTATTTGTACTTTAACTTTTTGAGAAGAAAACTCCCAGCTTTACCAATCAAGAACTAATGCTATCTGTCTGAGATTAATCCTCCCTTGGATAGGTAGCTACTTGGGTAGCTTTGTTGGGTAATGAATGAAAGAAGAGATGTACAAGACCAGTATCTTCACTTATCACCTGCTCCAACCTCAGGTCCCAGATTCCAGAGCTATAACTTCAGCTTCATTCTCATCCTCATTCTTATTGTCATATTATCATCTCTGTTCAGATACAGCTTGGATTTCCCCCTCTCTATGATTCAATCCTAGGATAGAGTTGGGTAGCAATGGGAAAGTCTTTTATGGCAATATTTAGTAACATCTTGTTTTTGTTTTAATTAAGGTCAGTAGATCTAAATATTTTTTCTGGGTTGCCTTTCAGTGTCTCAAAATGTTCCTTTGCTCTTGCTTTTGCTGGTTTCTTTCAGCTCCCTTATTTTAGGTTGTGGCTAGCATCATGCTCTATCCTTTAGGCACGCATGCGTGCTTAGTTGCTCAGTTGTGCGGTGACTCCTTGTGACCCTATGGATTGTAGCCCGTCAGGCTCCTCTGTCCATGGGAAATTTTCCCAGCAAGAATACTGGAGTGGGTTGCCATCTCCTCCTGCAGTAAATTTTTAAAAATATTTATAATTTTGAATTTACAAATTTTATTTTTATTACCTATGTTTTTTTCTAGGTTAAATATAATTTTGGTGATAGAGACCAGGTTCACTTCAATACAGATGCTCTTTTAGAGTCCACTTAGACATTTCATCATATTAATTTAGCAAAGGAGCAACAAAATAAAAGCTGCAATGAACTACACATGTAGAAAAAATATCTGCTTCCCAGCTTTTTTTCGTTTGGGCAAAGTTTGGGCAAGGCACTTTGTTAACGCGCAGACAGTCTGGACTTGGAGATAATGTGAGCCTGTGCAAGAGAACACAGTAATTGGCAAATAGAGCAACATTAAAATATAATACATCAAATACATTTTCATTCTTTCTTTGGGTCACACACACACACAAAGAACACAAAACACTTTGTGATTTGTGGTTACCGTTATTTAATCTTTCTTGAGTTTCATATTCCCTCCTCTATACAACAGGAATGTCATTAAGTTCAGGAATTTTGAAATGATTAAGTGCAAAAACGGATGAAACGTACCCAGCGTGTGCAAACAACAGGACTTTAATTTAAATGATAGATATATAGATAGGTAAGTAGATAGAAAAACTTTCCTACATGTGGAGTTCTGGAGCTTCTGGTCATTTCTTTAGGTATGCCCATTTAACGTTTTACTTACATTGTTTTAAGCTTATACCACAAATGTCCTCCCTTATACTTGCTTGTTAAAGGTTTATAAAAAGCTTAGTATCTTTAACCTGAAGCTTTTTATGTCTGTTACAAAGGAAACGTCACTCGGGGGAAAAGTCAAGGCTCACACTATCAGTGATCAGATAACCTTGCTGAAGTTTGGGCGAGGCACTTTGTTAACGCACAGACAGTCTGGACTTGGAGATCATGTGAGCCCGTGCTAGAGAACAGAGCACCCGATGCTCTGAGGGCAGCCAATCAAGAGAGCGCCTTGGCGCCACACCCACCTGCCCACTGCTCGTTCCAGGGATTAGAGCCAACCTGTCTCCTTTTCTACCACGCCGAGCTGCTGGGAGTGAATTCTTCCTGGAAATCGCAGCAACTCTGATGCACACGCAGCATAGCCATACAGGCCACTACAAAACCTGTTTCACATTTTTAAAAATTACTCTAACTCTTGATTGCTCTGAGTTTGTGTCTGTTAACCTGAAAAATCATTTCAAACATACATTATAAGCACCACACTTCCCTTTAGCAATTATGATTAATACTTAAAATTTTGCAGCTCTCTGAAAGGCACAGCAGTGCAGATTGATTTGGCTGTCTTGGCAAATATTTCTGATGAAAATGAGCTTCATGTGTATTCTATATAAGATAGTAAACATTTCTCCACTTTTGTTCATATGTTATTTACACCTTGAGCAATGCAATGCAAATATACTCATTTTATATCTTTTTTTAAAGTTAGAACTTACTATAGAAGTTTTAGAGGACTGCCATGTCACAGTTGTTCATCCACTGCTTGATCTGTTCTGCTACTTCTAAAGCTCTTATGGGAATTTAGTTCCTTCACATGTTTTGTAGGATAGAATGAATGTGCACAATATACTGTTTAATAATTGTAATACAAGACAAATTGTGCTGTGGCATTCAATACCTTGAGGCTTCTCAGGTGGCTCAATGGTAAAGAATCCCCCTGCCAATGCCGGAGACCCAGGAGACTTGGGTTCAATCCCTGGGTGGGGAAGATCCCCTGGAGGACAGAATGGCAACCCACTCCAGTAATCATGCCTGAAAAATCCCATGGATAGAGGAGCCTGGTGGACTCTAGTCCATGGGGTCTCAAAGAGCAGGACACGACTGAGCACAGCACACATTTAACACTTAGATAGAATTCTATTCTGTGGAATAACAAACTTTGACTATTTGAGCACTATCAAGTATTTTGTTTTTGAGAAAAGCTTAAACTGTGAGCCTAATTTAAATTGTATGGGCTTCATCTGTCTAGCATATAAATGTAGATTGCGTTTGTGTGTGTGTTTGTCTGTCTGTGAGACAAGGGGGTGAAAGAAGGAGGGATGAGTAGAAGGAAGCATTAGAAGTATTCAAAGAAATAATCCAATACAGACAATGACTTGGAGGGTTTGGGTTATGAGCCCATTGCTCAGATGTAAAGTGGAGTGTATAGAGTTAATTGTCCCTCCTGGCTAATTCAAATTCTTTACATTTAAAAAGACATTTGAAAGTATTCTGAGCACTTTGTCAAAAAAAAAAAATACAATATCCAAAGTGATTTCATTATTCGTGTTATTTTACTTGCATATCTGAACACATCTTTTTAATAGCTCTGTTTAAAATATAATTTATGTACCATAAAGCTCGCCCATTTAAAATGTATAAGTCCCATGTTTTTAGTGCATTTACTCAGTTGTACAACCACCACCATAATGTAATTTTTGAACATTTTCATCACCATCCCCTCCAAAATCATCTCCATTCTTCTGCCTCCCCTAGTCCCCAGAACTAGGCAATCATTAATCTACTCTCTGTCCCTAAGGTTTGCCTATTAGTGGATATTTTATGCAAATGAAATAATAGGATATGCATCTTTTGTGACTGGCTTCTTTCATTTAGCATAACAATGCACTTTCAGGCTGTCTGGCCTCAACGTTCTGCCTCTGAGGATAAAATGTTACTTTGCATTTCTTGATGAGTTTGAGGATTGAGTATAATTTGCAAGAGGCAAAAATTAGAAACTAGAGCAAGAGGGCTTTTCTCAATCACATAAGCCAATCCATTTTACAAAGTTAAAATACCAGATTGTGCAAGTTCAAGCTGCAGAAAAATGTGTGTCCATGGGTCCTTAGATTGACATTGTCCAGGAGAATTGGGGGTGGGGGAGAACAAAAAACAAACGAACAAACAGACACTGCAAGTTACAAACTGGAGCTACCAAAAGAAGTTGGGTATTGCCCAAATATAGTTTAACAACTTAACTTCCATTCCTTAAACTGATGATTACAGAGTATTTCACATAAAGCCATAAAAACCTTTGTTTGGTGTTTGTATAGGGAACCCATGAAAGCCAGACCCCTTACAAAAAGCAAACTGCCCTCCTAGAGAAAGTAAATTTTTCCTTCTGCCCTTTCCCCTTCTTCTCCCTGGCAGAGTTGAATCTCATTATAGTTTGCTCAAATATTTGGAAGTGAATTTAGTACCCTCCCCTGAACTTATGATTTTATAGCCAATAGGTGATGAGGTTTATTTGCATATTTCCAATCACATAAGCAGCCGTGGAGTGGAAACAGTGTCAGACTTATTTTCTCCTCCCCCACCTCCTCCTCCTCCGAGGGAACCTGCCGCTTCTAGCTCCCCACCCTCCCCTTTAAAGGGTGACTTGCTCTGCGCCAGACCGCTGCTCCAGCCTGCTGCCGCCTCGGGCTCAGCGGGTCTACCGGTCTGTCCGCGCTCGTGCCCGGTGCCCTGCATCTCCTACAGAGGGACATCCCCCGAGATGGAGAGCAAGGCCCTGCTTCTGCTGGCTCTGAGCGTGTGGCTGCAGAGTCTGACCGCCTCCCGCGGAGGGCTGGTCGCCGCCGACAGTAAGTTTTGTGCGCGCAGACTCCCCACTTGCAGAATAGGCTCAGTGGCCATTTGCACACGTTGTGAGGATGAGGAGGAAAGAAAGTAGGAAGGGGTTGCGATGCGCACTTGACTCTCCTCGCCCGAGCGCTTGCCTCCGGAAGGGTCGCGGGGGTGGGATCTAGAAGGAGCGCGGAGGAGATTTTTTCCTGATCTCTCTGGGGCGGCTCCCAGAACCCCGTTCTCTCTTTCCCGCGCAGTCCTCTCTACTCCGGCTGGGGCTGAGTTCCCTGGAGCCTGGGCGCTGCAGGGAAAGAAGAGGGGAAGGTCCGGTGGAGTGTGAGGGGCGGGGCCAGGGAGCGGGAGGAAGGGCTCGGCCGGCGGTGGCCTGCTTTAACCTCTCCTCTCGCAGGGGCCCTGGAATGAAAGGAAGGGGGCCAAGGTGACCCTGACTTGGCCTTGGCAGCTAAACCCCAGCCAGTGAGAGCGCGAATAGAAAGAAGCCGGCCCGTGTGGGAGCCGGGCGGGGGGCTGGGGGGGAGAAGGCATTGACCCAACTCTGGACACTCTTGCTCTCCACGTGGAGGGACGTGGAGGAGAGGACGCGGGGCGCCAAGTCCTGGGCACGCGGCGTCCTGCACGCACTGGGGCGCCGGGGAACCTGTCCAGCTTCCACTCTGTACCCTCGGCCAGCAAACCTGGTGAAGGGTTGACCACCGCGCCCCTCACCCCCACCCCTCGCCGTGAAAAACGTGGCAGAGCGACCAGCAATCTGACCACTGACTTGGAGATTGCCAGGTTTGCGCTTGGCTACCCTTACTGTCCTCGGACTGTTCTCGGAGCTGAGCCCGGCTCGGGCGCCCTGCCCCGCGGTGCGGTCCGAGCTCTTGGGGCTTCTTGGGCGCCGCGGGGAGGCCACTGGCGGAACTCCGGTCACCGCTCACCAGGGTTAAGGCGTCCAGGCCAGATGTGAGTTCACTGCAGGGAAGAAGAGCGCCCAGCCCGAGACCTGCCCACAATAGAGGCAGCCTGTGTAACTTGAGCCTTGGTTCAGCTAACACGCAGCAGAACTAAAGAGGCAGCTGAAGCAAGTCATAAAAAGAGGCAGCGTTTTCTCTCTTCGGTGGAACTGCAGTTAGGGCGGTGCCTCCTGGACGTGCTTTCAGGAGGCACGTCCTGCGGTGGCTCATTTTATAGTGAAGTTTGTCTCTGACTTTGCTGCTAAACATTTATTTCAGCACAGGGTGTGAAATAACATTTTTTAGTTTATTTAACTTGGAGTAAAATTGCCTTACCATGTTGTGTTAGTTTCTGCTGTGTATGAAATAGCATGTTGGATAGGTTAAAAAAAGGAAAGCTGATAAGAAAAGTATCTTTTCTTTTGGATCAGTTTGAGAACACTAGAGGCTCAATTTGTTGTTCAGTCGCTAAGTCATGTTTGACTCTTTGCAACCCCATGGACTGCAGCACACCCGCCTCCCTGTCCTTCACCATCTCCTGGACTCATGTCCATGGAGTTGGTGATGCCATCCAACCATCTCTTCCTCTGTTGTCCCCTTCTCCTACTGCCTTCAGTCTATCCCAGCATTAGGAGAAAGGAGACTCAGGAGACATGGGTTTGATCCCTGGGTGGGGAAAATTCCCTGGAGGTGGGCATGGCAACCCAGCCTGGGGTTCTTGCCAGGAAAATCCCATGGATGGTGGAGCCCAGCAGGCTAGGGTCCATGGGGGTCCCATAGAGTCCTACAGGACTAGAGTGACTGACCACACACACAGGCAAACATCTTACGAAGTAGCGTGTGCCCCTAGATAGTGTTTTACGCTATCTGAAAAAACGGTTGGAACAAACTCCAAATTCTTATTTCAGAAAGTACATCACAGGATAATGTTACTTAGACCAAGAACACACACACATAAGTGTCATTCACAGTTTTAAAGTTTTTGTTGGACTCCCTGAGAGATTCAGGACCCTAAATTAGTCAGTCAGGAACACACACACATAAGTGTCATTCACAGTTTTAAAGTTTTTGTTGGACTCCCTGAGAGATTCGGGACCCTAAATTACTGGGCTAGTCAGTGTCACCTCTCTGGGTTTTGTTTGCTGAGCCCTAAAATGAGGAATTTAGACCAGACTCAAAATCCTGTTACACCCTTTAATTCCTTACTTTTCGATGCAAATGGACATAAGTGATTAAGGAATTAAATTGGATTTTAATCAATCTATGTTTTTCCTAGCTATAAATGCTTTGTAAGGGAGGAATCATTTGGAAATGGACTTGAAATTAATACCCCTCATTCTTCCTTCCCACTCTCACTCTAACCCCCATCCCCTCTTTATATTATGCCTCTCCTATCACAGCAACTCTCTGCCCTCTTTCTCCTCCAAACTAATTTAGGTAGGAATGTAGGACATTCAGAGTAGAAAGGAATAAGTGTGAGGAGGGAATGGTAAGTACCACCACCTCTGGGCTCTGACTATACTTCTCCATTTTCGATTTCTAAGAAAAATATGAGGATATGGGCACTGCCCTCAGGCTCTTTTTTTCTTGGAGCCATAACAATCTCTGCATGGCCTCCTTAGGAAATTTGAAGAGCTCGGTAGCTACAAGTCTGTTTGACTGGCCATCGTGAGTTTCTAGGCTAATATCTGAGTTAAACATGCTGAGTGATGACAGCAAAAAAGCACATAGCACCTTCAGATGAAGCAGAGCTCAGCAAGAGCATGACCGATTACTGTATGGAAAGGTGGGAGTCCGGCACGGGAAGATTTGGCAGTAGGAAACATTCACTTTCTTTCTGGCAGTGTATTTCTAGCTCAACCCTCCTTTCTTGCTTTATTTCAGGAGGAGAAATTAGGCTGTAGAGTTTACAGCTGCTATTTTTACAAACATTTTTTTCTATAAAATTGGAAAGTAAATCTGCTTGTTAGGTAAGCAAGCGCCTTGTCTACATTGGAATGTCTGAAAACTCCAATCAATTCAGTCAGATAACAACACTGATTTTCTTTCCCCCAAACCTTTTTTTGGGGGGAGTCAGCATTCTATAGAAGCTGAGTCAATAACTATGACCATCAGCCTTCATCATTACTGATGAAATTCTTTAGGAGGGTATGTTTGTGTGTGTCAGAGAGGAAAAACAGAGAAAGGAAGTAAAAACTTTGAGAGAATGGCATTATAATTGAGCTCATATACCTCATGTCTTCATATAAATGTTAATCTTATTTATGTGATAACTGTGAACTGCCTTTACAGTCACTTTGCTGGGATGCTCAATGCTCCTCCTATAAAGTACCTTCTATAAGTTTACCTTTAAAGGGTTTTGACTTGACCTAATTTCATCTCTGTGATTTATTATCTATATTAAGATAACTCCTCGCCTTTGTTGACACACTTAGATTTTTTGTTATTTATTTAGGAATTAAGAGATAAAGATTATATAGTCAAGAAATGCATTGACTTGTAACTTACCTGATGCCCCCAAGTCTCTCCTTAGTGTTTGATGAGGACACATCTAATGGTGTGATGTTACTAATATGATGAGTCAAATTCAGAACAGAGGCCTTTATAAAGGATTAAACCTTAGGCAACTGCACCTGTAACACACACTATTCTAAGGTGGCTTTACTTCTAAGGGGATCTAGTGAAATGTCCTTTTAGTATAATTTCCATTTATAAAAAACAATAATTTCCTTAGTAGCAATTGAGTCAAATCAGTTCATCTGCCAGCCAGGAGCAATCCCAGTGTATATATTACGATGACTAAACCTACTGTTGACCCATAGTCAGGGTTCATTCTTCTCCCTAACTCTTCCTGGCCTAAGTCAGTTGCATGAGGGCTGGTAGAAATTGGGAGAGCACACTCATCTTTAGATTGCCAAGACATCCTGAAGGGATTACAACCAACCAGGTATGTGGAAGTACCTTTGGTGTGTGTCAGAACACCAAGGAGAGGGAAAGACTGATTAAACACCAGCTGCATCTATAATTTCATATATAGAATAGACAAAGGATTGAAAGCACCACATAACATATAGACGGGTACTGTTTTCTTGTCAAAGGCTTCATTATGCTTTCTGTAACTTAAAAAAAAAATCCATGAAAAGTGAAACAAAAGTTTCCAAATACAAATTTTCTTGCAAATGTATGAATTTTCTTCTATTTTTCTTTACAAGCTATGCACACCATAGAAAATGATGGCTGTGGGAAATTGGAGTTCTGAGTGATCCATGTGGTAATCTGGTACAAGAGTTAAAGATTGAATAGACTTCTTTTTCATAGAAATATACAAATCTTGACTTAATAATTTCAAAGAATATTCTTAGTCATTTCAAAACCACCAGCAACTCTAGGGTCACCATGTTGCATAATTCTAGAAAAAAAAAACAGACTAAAAGTGACTGTTATCCTCTGGAGTTATGCAGAGCAATAATCTTAAATAATTAGTTTGGCAACCAGGTGGTAGGTGAGATCTGTCTGCCAGATTGTTCAGGTTATTTCTGCTTTAAAAAGCTTGCTGATCGAACATGTTAAAATAAGACTGTTAAGAGGGGAAGTATAAGTTATTTGATACAGAGTGATATGGGTGAAACTAACCTAGTTTGAAATTTTCTAAGGCAGTTTCTAACAGTAAGGAACTTCTTGGGCAAAATCAAAAGTAAATTGCAATACAATTTACTTAAAATTTACTTAAAATGGTTACTGTGATATTGTGTGTACTTCCTACAAATACCCTGTGACAATTCATCAACATTTAGAAGTATTGTCCAGAGATTCAAAAATAGGCCAAAGTTTTCTTTCTCTCCTGATTCAGTCGGGGCTTAATAATGAAGAATGGATTCTTTCCAAAACCACCCCTGCTGTAGTATTTTAAGCGTCGGCTTTGTGTGGAAGTCTGTAAAGACATAAGTGAGAAAAGAAATATTGGGGGAAAGAATTAATCATGATTCATACATAACACAGATATTTCTGAACAAATCACTAAAGGATCTTTTAAAGCAATTTTGAACTGATATATCTTTCCATGTGGGTAAAAATTATTCCATTCAAAATTTCCCCATGCTTCCAACTTTTCTTCTTGTTAAAATTTTTAAAAATAATGCTAGTGAAAAGGAAACAGTCTTCCCTCAAAAAAGCTTTGTTGTTGTTCATTTTTGTTGTTCAGTCACTATGTCCGCGTCTCTGTGACCCCAACAACTACAGCTTGCCAGGCTTCCCTTTCCTTCACTATCTCTTGGAGTTTGCTCAGACTCGTGTCCATTGAGTTGGTGATGCCATTCGACTATCTTATCCTCTGCAAAGTGTCAGATACAACTGAGCGCTGGAGCAGTGTCAACTCTGAGTACCGCTGGAGAATCAACCATTCTCTTGCAATCCACTTTCTTTCTTTCTTTTTTACTTTAGAAACAAAAATAGCGTTAGTGGTATTTGCTTGTGAATCTAAAACACACTAGTCCAGCAAATAGAACAAACCACCCCCTAATTAACCTCCTATCCAATTTTTCCTTTTCAGGGATTACAGGAGGAAAAGATTTTAGAGACATTGAAAGTAAATTTGCTCTCAGGACTCCTGAAGACACCGCTGAGGACACCTGCCACCTCATTCCTGGAGTGACGGAGTCTGTGGCCAACTGTCACTTCAACCACAGCAGCAAGACCTTTGTGGTGATCCATGGCTGGACGGTAAGGAGGCTCTGTAGGAAGGAGTAGAACGGCATGAACTAAGCATTTTAACAGGCTTGCTGAGAGCCCAGTGATGGGAACCCAGTGATGGCTTTGCTTTAAACTGGAATAAAAGCAGTTCTGGCTCAGGTGGGGATTGAGGATTCTAAAGCCACAAGTTGCCTACTATACAGAGTGAAGGAAGTCAGAAAGATAAAAATGCATATATATGGAATCTAGAAAGCTGGTACTGATAAAATTATTTGCAGGGCAACAGTGGAGATACAGACATAGAGAACAGACGTATGCAGATGGGTGAGAGAGGAAGGAGAGCGTGGGGTGTGTGGAGAGAGTAACATGGACACAGACATAACCATATGTAAGATAGATCACCAACGGGAACTTGCTATGTGACTCAGGAACTCACACGAGGCTCTACCACAACCTAGAGCAGTGGGTAGGGAGGGAGGTGGGATGGAGGTTCAGGAGGGACGGAGCATAGGTATACCTATGGCTGACTCATGTTAACATTTCACAGAAATCAACATAATACTGTAAAGCAATTATCTTTCAATTAAAAATAAATTTTTGAAAAGTGTATAAGAAAAGCCACAAGTTCATGGGTACTTCCTCTGGACAGTGCTAGCCTTCAATTTACCATGGTACCTAGCTGTGACCTCAAACTGGCCATTCCCCTAGCCTTTGCTCAACTACAGAGCAGAGTGTAGGTCAGAGGAAGCGGTGGAAACCTGGCGTGGTCCTGATTCATCCGGCGCCTCGCCCAAGTCCTTTCCTAAGGAAGATGACCTGTGAGAGTGAAGAGTGGGCTGGGGTGGAGGGAAGAGACTGTTTCTGTTCTGCTTTGCCATTCTCTAGCTCTGTGACTGGATCCAGCCACTTCTTACTACTGGGCCTCAGTTTACTGCTCTGTTAAAAAAATGAATTTAGACTAGACCTCCCTCCCCTCCCAACATTCTCCAACTGTAAACTTAAGGAACTTTTCTAGAGATGAAAGAGGGCTAGCCAGGGAACTGTCATGCAAGATGATTAGGAAAGGTGAAAACTGCTTATATTTACTTTTCAAGAATATGAAAAAGGTAGCTCTCTTTAAATATACCAGCTAGTCCCTTCACATGGTATTGTTCTTACTTAACTAGTTTGTTTTCAATATTTTCAATCCTTAATGAGCTGATTTTTATAGCTTATTAAAAAGAACTTAGATAAAATTGATGCTTAAAGAAATATTATCTTTCCATTATGTCCAGAGTGTGTGAATGTGGTAATAGATACTTAACTTTAATGAAGTGAATCTGCTAATGGTTGCTATTTCTCCTCCTGATTTTTCTTCCTACATAACTTAAGTGCCTTTGTTATTGACAGTGTAGGACAATTGTTATTACTTTTATAAAGATGAAGGCAACAACTAACGGAATTCACAGGAATATTTATTTTAACAAAACACATCTATTTGCTAGAGTTCAGGTAGCATATTATATATCTTATGATAAAGTTACATTTTCAAATTTCTGACATAGACCTTTTTACATTTTAAGAGGTTTATATTGGAAAATATAATTTTTGGTTATTTTAAACACATTTTGGCTATAGTTAGAACTTAGCTTTTAATACTTTTTTAAAAAGTTTAAGCTTAACATTCATATGACAGAAATAAATATCTCAGGTATCTCAACTTGTCTTTGAGAGAATTTGTAATTTAGGAATTTTTGAAAAATATTTCCTCCTCACACTAAGATGACATGATTCACCCAGTATCAGTAGATAGTGGTAATCTCTATCATTAGCCCCACTGCTTAATAAGACCACTTATATTCTGTGGGACTGAGTTTCATTGCGCAGAACTAGGTGATCTGTGCATCTAGGCATTTCAGTGAACAACCTGGCTTCTTCAGTGGGACCACCTGGTGCAGGTGGCTAGGAAGACTTCTAGTGCAGCTGTGCCTGTGAATCAAAGCCATTAAAAATTAGTACTGCTTTAAGGAAACCGAGAAGGAAAAAAGCTAGGAAATATTACCTCTTTGGAGCTGAAGAAGGTGGGTCCTTGTTTTCCAGTCCTTTGTTGGGTCGTTGTTACAGTTCAGTCACTCCGTCATGTCTGACTCTTTGTGATCCCATGGACTGTAGCATGCCAGGCTTACCTGTCCTTCAGCATCTCCCAGAGCTTGCTCAAACTCATGTCCATCGAGTTGGTGATACCATCCAATCATCTCATCCTCTGTTGTTCCATTTTGCTCCTGCCTTCAATCTTTCACAGCATCAGGGTCTTTTCTAATGCATGGTTTTTCTCTTTGCATCAGGTGGCCAAAGTATTGGAGCTTCAGCTTCAGCATCAGTCCTTCCAATGAATATTGAGGACTGATTTCCTTTAGGATTGATTGGTTTGATCTCCTTGCAGTCCAAAGGACTCTCAAGAGTCTTCTCCAACACCACAGTTCAAAAGCATCAATTCTTTGGTGCTCAGCTTTTTTATAGTCCAACTCTCACATCCATACATGACTACTGGAAAAACCATAGCTCTGTCTAGACAGACCTTTGTCCGCAAAGTAATGTCTCTGCTTTTTAATATGCTGTCTAGGTTGGTCATAGCTTTTCTTCCAAGGAGCAAGCATCCTTTAATTTCATGGCTGCAGTCACCATCTACAGTGATTTTGGAGCCCAAGAAAATTAAGTCTGTCACTGTTTCCATATAGCTTATAGAGCTGGCATTTTATCACTGCAAGTAGATTGGGAACCAAAGTGATCACAAGAAGACATTTAGGAGTGGAGAGTAACTTCCAGATCATCTGATTTCTTTGTTTCATAGGTGCCCTGGTAAGATTAAAACAGTGCCTATGTTCATAGACGTAATTAGGGGAAGAACTGGGATTGGAACCAACATCTCCTGAGTCCCAGGCTTGCTTTTTCCTTCCTCAGAGCACAGCAATGTGGTGAAAATTTGTCCAGTTTGTTAGTGTCAGGCGTGAATCAAGAGTTCATGTTTTAATATTTTATCCTACAAAATAGATTAAACAGAATGGGAGTATATGGCTGACTCATGTTGATATATTGCAGAAAACAACACAATATTAAGAAGCAATTATCCTCCAATTAAAAAGTAAATTAAAATAACTAAATAAAAAGTAAATTAATTTTAAAAAAAGAAAACAAATACAAAAAAATAATAATAATAAGGAAGCAGATCTGAAAGGACTCACCATCTAAGATCGAAGTTTCAAATGAAGTCCCTTGGTTTGGGAATTCAAGAGTCTTATTTTTTCTATTGGCATTAATCTAAGAAGAATACAGGTTTTCCAGATTTCCTCTTAAAAGCAGCCTAAGACATTTATTTCAGAATCTTCTTTCTCTGTTGAGTCATAACATTTACTAGGGCTACAGTATGATCAGCTCTCAGGTTGTATTAGGGGTGGGTAGATTTAAAACAGATTTTTGCTGTGTATAGGCTCCTGGCAGGAGGGCATGAAATTTTGTCATCTGTATTTTTTTTCAGTGTGTTCCATTATTTTAAAATAAGCATATTTGCCAAGATGTTCAGTGTCTCCTCTTTGATGGCATAAATCTTTTCACTTTGAATTTGGGGGCCTTTATCAACAAGAAGCAAAGAATTACAGATGGCAGTTTGCTTATCTCCAAAACAAAACCAGTCTCATAATTTTGGAAATTTGATAATTAAACCTCATTAATTTGCACTCTGACAATCAAGAATTTGAAAGGATGTTGAAAAAGTCTGAGCTGAAACTAATAATTTTCTAATGTATTAAGAGATTGCTAAATAAAATTATCTTCTGTTAGAATAGTACGTTTAAAACTATTTTTTTCATTATCACATCAAATTTTGTATGTAAATAACCCTTCATAAGAGTAAAGGTGTGGAATCTAGAAAGACAGCAAAGATGACAATCCTACTTGCAGGGCGGCAAAGGCAACGCAGACAGGAAGAACAGACTTTGGATACAGTGGGGGAACGAGAGGGTGGGATGATTTGAGAGAAAAGCATTTAAACATATACATTGCCATATGTAAAACAGATAGCCAGTGAGAGTTTGATGTATGACACAAGGAACCCAAAGCCAGTGCTCTGTGATAACCTAGAGGGGTGTGATGGGGAGAGAGGTGGGAGGGTTCAAAGTGGGGGGACCTATGTACCTATGACTGATTCATGTTGCTGTATAGTAGAAGCCATCATAATATTGTAAAGTAGTTATCCTCTAATTAAAAATTGAAAAAAGAAAATGAAAAAAAAAAAGAATAAAGGATACTCACATTCCCCAAAATATTTCTGTTGGGAAATATTTATTAACCCAATTGAAAGTATTTAAACTAAATTTCTTTTAAAATAGTCTGTCATTATACTGTAAATTTTAACTTATTCAAATTGATCTTTCGTTTCAATACTATAAATTATTGAAGTTTTACTGATGAGCCAATGGGCTTCCTATGGATTTTCCCCCCCATATAATGTATGGGGTTGACATATGTATCTATTAATATAACAAGTTGTAAGTGGGCATTTTAAGGATGCTTGTATCGTCCTCTTCAGGTGACAGGCATGTATGAGAGTTGGGTGCCAAAACTTGTGGCTGCTTTGTACAAGAGGGAACCGGACTCCAACGTCATCGTGGTGGACTGGCTGTCACGGGCCCAGCAGCATTACCCAGTGTCTGCGGGCTACACCAAGCTGGTGGGACAGGATGTGGCCAAGTTTATGAACTGGATGGTGGTAAGACTGGGGGAAAGAGCCTTGTATGTCCAAAACAGACCAGTTGACTAGAGCTGAACTGCCGGGGTCCAGCCCCAGCAGGATCCAGGGGAACCCTCAGGATGAACGGCATCGGTGAATGAGAGAGAGAGAGAGAGAGAGAGAGAGAGAGCCAGACCAGGATATGCAGCAGAGTCTGGCAGTTGCTTTATTTTTCACCACAGCCTTTATACCCTAAGTCAGTACATTTCTAAGGGGCAGATAAGCATACAGACTTAGTTTAACGTTACATCAGCTTGTCCTTCACGAAAATATACAGGTGTGCTCTGTATATTTTTGTTTATAAGAGTCTTTCCCATAGATTTTTTGCACATTATCTTCTGGCCTTGAGCTCAGCAGAAAACAGAAAAGTGGCAGTCTCATGGTACAGCAGGTTGCAACATAATAGAAATACAATCCTGTTAACATAAAAGTCAGTCTTTTTGCAGAAGTTCTCAGCTAAATTTATCTAAAAAGTTCAACACACAAAGACTCTACGGCTCTGGTGAGGGAGCCCTTGTTTAGCATTCCTGGTTAAAATTAACAATTATCTTATTGTTTTTACACTAGGGCTAAACTCTTATTTTTCTAGATCTCCAACTATATTAACAATACTTTCCACTGCACAACCTCAGCACATTAACATCAATCACACGTTGATCCAATAACCACTTTTAAAACAATTAAAACAATATTTTTTGTATTCTCTAATAGGGCTTCCTCACCCCCCAAAGGGCTCTGTGCCTATTAGGGCCTTTTTTATGGTTAATCTCTATGTATAATATCTTTTGGCTTTCAGGCCTGTTGACAATTTATGGCTTGCACCTGGTGCAACTTTAAGCAATTTCAGTAGCTGATCCTGTCTTTTTTATGGTTAATCTATTTTCTTTCTATTGGGTGTCATCTCCATGGGAGCTAGATAGGATTAAATTTTTACAGAACAGAAATGCAAAGGATTGCAAAAACAGCAGATATGGCACAAAACAGGCTCTTAGTCTAAAAGCTAACTACCTGCAAGAAGTCACCAGCTAATCTCTATCTAAAGTATTTTTTATTAGGAACATTTGTGGCTATTTTATTTGTGGAGCTTTTCTCACCCTGCGGAGGGACCTATGCTTAATGGTGTCTTTTGTTAGCGTACTGTGCTTAGGATGTTTAGAACAATCATGAGCATTTTTTGCAATGGGAGCACACATTTATCAAACAAGCCAGAATGCCAGCAAAAGGGTTTGAATTGAAGCATTTCCTTCATCCCTGGTCCCTTCATAGGGTAGCAGCATCCAGAAGATTTATTAATTAGGGTTTTAAGTTGGTCCTCATTCAGTGAAAGAGGAGCAGGAGAGCTCTCGGCAGGCAACACAAGAATCCGCAGCAGGGCAAACAAGAACAACAGCAGAAAAGAGGGGAGGATACGGGGTGGGGCAGAGGCCGAGGCCAACCTGGAGGGTCCCTCATCCTAGACGGCCTTGCCTGCCCGGTATTTTCTTCATGACCTCGTCACGGGCGGGACCTCCCATAATGGCTCCCGGCACTGAACTAACAACTGATTTTTGTTCCTTTGTGGGAAAAAAGAGAAAGTGTCAGTCGCTCGGTCGTGTCTGACTCTTTGCGACCTTGTGGACTGCAGCCTGCCAGGCTCCTCTGTCCATGGGATTCTCCAGGCAAGAATACCGGAGTGGGTTGCCATGCCTTCCTCCAGGGGATCTTCCCGACTCAGGCATCGAACCTTGGTATCCCACATTGTAGGCAGATTCTGTACCATCTGGGCCACCAGGGAAGCCCTTTATTCCTTTACATTTAGATACAGATATTTTTTTGGGTCAACTCATATCTTCAGAATAAGCATGGACATTATTTTTTTCAGCTAAAAGTAGCATTATGATAAAAAATGATAAAGCTATAAAACCCATAAAGCATAGTCCTGCCCTGCACTGTCCTTTGATATTTTCATAGTGAATAGATTTGCTGAGACCAAGAACCATTGTTCTTAGTTCTTAGTGGGCAGGACAGACAAAAACTTGTTATTTCAGGGCAGAGGAAAGATGTCATGTTCAGCCAAATCCTTCCCTACCAGTTGGCTGGCACATGGAAATTTTATCCAGGCTTTGACCTGTTAGAATACCAATCTTTTGATGAAAATTTTAGTATTACTTCTTCCTTCAGTTCCGTTCAGTTCAGTCCAGTCCTTAGTGTGGATTAAACATCTGGATTTTTGTTGAGAGTTGGAGGAGTGATGGAGATGAGCTAGGGGAAAAAAAATGGCTGAAAAGTGTGTAGGATATGAAGTAGCTGAGGGTCAGGAGCTTTATTCACTTTGACTCTCTGAGGTCATCCTCTGAAAATTACCTTTGGAAAGTATCTTGGGGTTGAAATGAAGATAGTACTCTCACAGGCCATTATTTAAGCCAGGTACTTAAAAATAAGCTCTGTTTATTGAATAGATCATTAAAAGATAAAAGTTCTTTTCTTGACTCTTTTGCTAACCAGGAGAGTGAACTTGGGCAAATCAGATCACATTCCTGGAACTCAGACTTCTCATCTGTTGAATGAGAAGGCTGGCCCATATATGTCCCATCCTCTGTAGTACTTTCTGATTTTAAGTCATTGCTTGAGTAACCTTAAAGAATAAAGTAGAAATAAATAAAGTATTTGAGTAGAAAATGATGAGTTAAATATATATCTGTATGTGTCTGTCTATATATATATATATATACACCTATATATAAATATGGTGCTCAGTCGCTTAGTCATGTCCAACTCTTTGTGACCCCATGGACTGTAGCCCACCAGGCTTCTCTGCCCATGCAGTTTTCTGGGCAAGAATACTGGAGTGGGTTGCCATTTCCTACTCCAATATATAAATATACACATATACATATATTTTCAGATGTATGGAAATTCATATATCCATACATTTCTATTTCAGACATTTGGAAAACTTCTCTAATTTAAATATTAGTAAGGAAAGAGAAAATCTCAACAATATAGTCTATGTTCCTCTTACCTGTAACAAGAAATTAAAATAAAGAGTTAAGTTTCAGTATTGCCTCTATTTTGAAAATGATATTTATTTATTTGAAATACTATTCAACTTTTATTTCTTTTAGCATTGATATTTTGCAAAGAACTGTAAGACTCTTTTCTGTTCATCTTCCAAAGGATGAATTTAACTATCCCCTGGACAATGTGCATCTCTTGGGGTACAGCCTTGGGGCGCATGCTGCTGGTATTGCAGGAAGTCTGACCAATAAGAAGGTCAACAGGATTACTGGTAAGAAAGCAGTGCCATTTTCTCTTAAAACGAAAGAACTCCATTGCCTGTTGCTCTGAAAGAGAATCAGGATGTTTGTCGAATAAACATATGTATGTTACCCTCCTGGGTATGCCTGGCCGTTTGATTATCACATGGGAGGGCTCTTTTTCTGGAATAAGATAAAATTCAGACCCTTGCTCTCACGGGCTCACCATCTGCTGGCAGAAGGAGAGAAACGATGCAGAGTTAAACACAGGAAGCCCAGTGGCGGCTCAGAAACCCGCTTCCCTCCTCCCTCTGCTCTGTGCTGTGATAGTGTATTGCACACTTATTTGTCACCTCTCACATCAAAACTGGAAAAAAAGAAAAAGGACCCACACCAGAGGCCATTTGGAAAAAGGAGACCTGTCATCCGGGCCAATGGCAATAGATAGTTTGGCCTGTGTAGAGAGGAAGAAAGCCTAGCACTATTTACAGGCCTTCTAACCAGGCACAGAAATAATTTACAAAAGGGAATCAAGTCATCCTGTGTGAAAATTGTTGTTTAATGATTAGTTTGAGAAAGTCAAATTTTATTTGAAGAAGAGATAAGCCTTCTTTTATGAATCTCAGTAATTTAAAAGTCAGTCACTACAGAATTGGAGCTGATAACAATCGTGACTGCCAGTTACATTCAAATGATGAGCAATGGAATGCTAAGGTGATACTGATGGAGACTAAAACTAATGAGAATTAAAAAATCTCTGAGTGACCTCCCTGGTGGTCTAGTGGTTAAGAATCCACCTCGCATGAAGGGAACACAGGTTCCGTCTCTTCTTGGGGACCTAAGATCCCACATGCGGTGGAGCAACTAAGCCCACACACCTCAACTGGAGAGTTCATGCAGCCCAAAGGGAAGATCCCACGTGATGAAATGAAAGCTCCCACATGCCACAGCTAAGGCTTCATGCAGCCAGATATATAAATAAATACAAGTCTCTGAGGACTTTTTGTTTTCCCGCTAAGGCCTAGATCCAGCTGGACCTAACTTCGAGTATGCAGAAGCTCCAAGTCGCCTTTCTCCTGATGATGCGGATTTTGTAGACGTTTTACACACATTCACCAGGGGGTCACCTGGCCGAAGTATCGGAATCCAGAAACCAGTGGGGCATGTTGACATTTACCCTAACGGAGGCACTTTCCAACCAGGATGTAACATTGGGGAAGCTCTCCGTGTGATTGCAGAGAGAGGCCTTGGAGGTAAATATAATTCAGAAGTTAACTAAATCTAAGTTGTTGTCTTAACTCTTACTGACCAAGTGCCCTACCATTCTCCACAAGTACATAGTTTGAGTATACATTTAGTCAAGATGTGATTTTGAAGAAGTCTGTCACATTTTAGCATGATTACCTTGGAGCCTCAATACTTCCTGGGGTCAGATAGACATTTCATCTTGTATTATATGGTAAGCCACACTTGCAGTAATAAAAGGGAAAAAAACAAACAGTTAGATGGCAAAAAAACTGCCTTGCCTTTGATAAAGTGTTATCTTGCTACACATTAAACTTTGAATACAGTGCAAAACCAGTAGTTATTTTTAATTCTACTAAAAGTAAAGGACATGTTAATTAGTCCAAATTTCTTTTGGCAGTCTTTTAAAGAGATGTACAAATCAAAAACAAATCACCATTCCCCAAGAATAACTATTCCAAGTTTTTAAGAAGAAAATACAGTTTAATATTAGTTTTTAATGTTGAATAATCATGTTGCTGCTGCTGCTGCTAAGTCACTTCAGTCGTGTCCGACTCTGTGTGATCCCATAGACGGCAGCCCACCAGGCTCCCGCGTCCCTGGGATTCTCCAGGCAAGAACACTGGAGTGGGTTGCCATTGCCTTCTCCAGTGTGTGAAAGTGAAAAGTGAAAGTGAAGTCGCTCAGTCGTGTCCGACTCTTAGCGACCCCATGGACCGCAGCCTAACAGGTGCCTCCGCCCATGGGATTTTCCAGGCAAGAGTACTGAAGTGGGTGCCATCGCCTTCTCTGAATAATCATGTTAGTGTGTGTTAATTTTATGATTTGTTTTAAGGGATCTTTGCATACCTTGTGGACAATGGGACCTACTTATAACCAATATACTCCGATGTTTTGGGCATACTTTACAGAATTTACAGCATAATGTTGCTAATTTTAATTGTTAAAAAAGCTTATGATAAAAAGTTGTACTTTTATGACATTGCTGATTATTTCTAAAATTCTATAATTATGCATTTATAGAAATTATAGAAATAATACATTTTATAATTATAGAAATTATAGAAATAATTATTAATAATTCTATTATTGCTATAATATAATGTAAAAATCATGAACAGTGACACAGTCCTCAATTATTCATAGTATCTATGATAAAATGCTGTTAATTTGGCAATTATACCTATGATGTGGTTTCTAGGGGTATACTTCCAGAACCATCTAGAGGTATTCTATAGTTTCAATATAAGTAAAAGGTGTGATGAACTGGGGGAAATCAACTTCTATCTTGGATATCCTTATTATAACTTTGTAAACATACAAATATAAGACAGCAGAAGTGTCTAAAGTTCCTGATAAAATTGTCAACTTTAACACACTTGGAGTAGGGAAGAAAGCAGCTATCAAGAGTGCCTCCTTAAAAAGAAAAAAAAGAGTGCCTCCTTAAACAGGACCTACAATAAAGGAGATCATTTTGTTCTAACACCACATCTCAGCTGTATTAAACATGCAAGATGAAACACTCATTGTGAACTATCACAGAGTTGAAATGTTCCTTGTGTCTCTTTTTCCCCAGATGTGGACCAGCTAGTGAAGTGCTCCCATGAGCGCTCCGTTCACCTCTTCATTGACTCTCTGTTGAATGAAGAAAATCCAAGTAAGGCCTACCGGTGCAATTCCAAAGAAGCCTTTGAGAAAGGTCTCTGCCTGAGCTGCAGAAAGAACCGTTGCAACAACATGGGCTACGAGATCAACAAGGTCAGAGCCAAAAGAAGCAGCAAGATGTACCTGAAGACTCGTTCTCAGATGCCTTACAAAGGTAGGCTGGAGACTGTTATAAATAGGAAAATGGATTTGATCTTATTTTTTATTATCATGCTTGTTGCATCACATGTACTGATTTTGTCCATTGCAGTAGAGATAATAAAACAATGTTGCTCCGTTCTGAGCCCTCATTTGTGTTTCTGTTGGTAGAGGGGAAGTTGCGCTAATCCATTTTGCTGGAGTTCCTAATTCCCCCTGCTAGTAAGGCCCGGGGCTCAAGTGCAGTACCCTGCGCAGCGGTCCTGCCTGCCATCATCCTCTGCGCTTGTGCCCATCAGCATGGGCTACCACATTAGTACCAGGCTGAGTTCATGTGAGACCATCCATACAGAGTCATCAAACTATGGCCCATGAACCAATTCCAGCCCATCATCTGCTTATTCAAAAAAAAACTTTTGTTAGAATGTAACCACATTAATTCATTTCTGTATTGACTAAGGCTGCTTTCATGCCTTCATGGTGGAGTTGAGTGGTTGAGACAGAGACTCTTTGGCAAAACGCAAAACTCTTTACTCTCATCCTTTACAGAAAAAGGATGCCAGCTCCTAAAATCTGCTTTGGGGTTTCCCAGGTGGCTCAGTGGTAAAGAATCTGACTACAATACAGGAGACGCAGGTTCAATCCCTGGGTTGGGAACATCTCCTACGGAAGGAAATAGCAACCCACTCCACTATACTTGCCTGGAGAATCCCATGGACAGAGGAGCCTGGCGGGCTACGGTCCACGGGATCGAAAAAGAGTTGGATACGACTGAACTACTAAACAACAAACAACAAAGGCTGCTTTAAGTGAAGGCAGGAACCACCTGTATTTGAAAATACAACTAGCCCTGAGAGGGAAGAATATACCAAACCTTCTAAGATACTCCCATTTTGTTAACAGTCTGAGTCTCGCATTGCAGGCAGATTCTTTACCATCTGAGTTGCTTAGGAAGCCCAGTACCCGATCAAAGATGACTACTTTCTGGGTCTGCTTACCAAGTCAGATACACCTGGATTTTTCCTATCCACTAGAACCACACTCTTCTGCAAGGGAGTAGAATTCAAAGCCTGAATATTCTAGTAGTAAGCACTGTACAGATATGAAGCAATCTTTCCGAGTCACATTTATAGTCATGTATGAACACTTCCTGGTGATCACTAGTAAGAAGCAGTCTGCTGTTGAGAGTGCATGCTTGTTTGTGCTGTGGTGTTTCCATAAAGACTGATCAGAGCTTGTTCTGATTTTCTCTCTACAGTCTTCCATTACCAAGTAAAGATACATTTTTCTGGAACTGAGAGTAATACATACACCAACCAGGCCTTCCAGATCTCTCTGTATGGCACTGTGGCTGAGAGCGAGAACATCCCTTTCACCCTGTGAGTAGCCACAGGATTTTACCTTCAGCATGGGGGTTTGTTATGGTGTTACCTGCCCTGACCATCAGTCTGAGGAACAGAAAGGACATAGGATAGCAGTCCTCAACCTTTTTGTCACCAGGCACCTGTTTTGTGGAAGACAATTTTTCCACAGACCGGGAGATCGGGGATGGTTCCAATGATTCGAGAGCATTACGTGAATTGTGCACTTAATTTTTATTATTCTTACATCAGCTCCACCTCAGATCATCAGGCATTAGACCCCAGACCCCTGGCATAGGACTCCTAAAAAAAAGGTGTACTCAATAGAAAATATTTTAAAAGGCAAAAGATGTTCATTACAGTGGAACCCACAGTAGCATAAATTAGAAGCAAAATAAGTATCCACAACCGAGGCAATGGTTAAGTGAATTGTGGTTCAACAAATCAATAAAATCAATCTAGCCTCTAAAAAGTTTAGTTATAGAAAACTAGGTAAAGCATGTTAAAAAGTGGAAGGTAAAACATGAAATGAATAAAGAAAAAATAGAGAATCACATGTACACTATGATTGTGACAAAGGAAACACATGTTCATACATCAATACAAATAGGAAGGAAACATATGAAAATGAAACCAATATCTCTAAATGATGGACTTATGAATTTTTTCTCTTAAGAATTATATTACATAATTCATATTGTTAAGATAAAAGTTGGAATACTTTAAGGGGGTGTAGCCTATCTTTCAAAATATGCTAAATGCCATTGATATTCATCTTGTGTATTTTGTTGGACATTTTTTGCATTTTTAAAATATTCCCCAAACAATAAAGCTATTTACCAAAAGGAGAAAGAAAAAGGGAAAAAAATTCTGATTTTCAGAACTAACCAAATATGTTCATTTTTTATTCAGGCCTGAAGTTTCCACAAATAAGACATACTCCTTTCTACTTTACACGGAGGTGGATATTGGAGAACTGCTAATGTTGAAACTCAAATGGATTATCGATTCATACTTCAGCTGGTCCAGCTGGTGGAGCAGCCCCGGTTTTGATATTGGGAAGATCAGAGTAAAGGCAGGAGAGACTCAAAAAAAGTAATTAATTTTTCTCCTTTCACTTCTGATTTACTCAAATGTCTTTACTAGAAATAGTATTTCTGGAGCCTCCAACATTCAGGTGAAACTTTAGTAGGCTTTGTCTTAAAAACTATATACCTATACCCAGGGACTGAACCCAGGTCTCCTACATTGTAGGCAGATTCTTTACCTTCTGAGCCACCAAGGAAGCCCCATTCAATATAAAAGTTTTAAATCCTCTGAGGCTCTCTATGTAATTCATTTAAAACTATATACCTAGATAATTATGCTTATTATTTCTTAAGAGTAGTATTATATACAGAAGTAATGATATTTCTGCATTTCATGGAAAGAAAACATAAACTGAGTTGCCACAATCGTTGAGTAAAGCTGAGATTAGGAGTCCACAATCTCAACTTCTCATTTAGCATTGATTCCTGCAAGCACAACACAGTTATGCAGAGAACCTTAGTGATGCCACTTGGACACTCAGAGATTAAAACCAACCTCTTGGGACTTCCCTGGCAGTCCAGTTGTTAAGATTGAAAGTTTCCACTGCAGCAGGTGTGGGTTCAGTCCCTGGTTGGGGAGCTAAGATCCCACATGCCA
The DNA here is from genome assembly GCF_023699985.2 of Odocoileus virginianus. Taxonomy (NCBI): domain Eukaryota; kingdom Metazoa; phylum Chordata; class Mammalia; order Artiodactyla; family Cervidae; genus Odocoileus; species Odocoileus virginianus. The sequence continues at coordinate 43,387,035 of NC_069704.1, read as the reverse complement.
AGAGATATAGTCAAATTTTAAAAAAATAAAATAAAAATAAAAACCAACCTCTTCAAGAAGGATGAGATTCCAAGATAATCTCATCCTCTCTCCCCCACCCAAATCCACGTAGATCTATAAAATGAATTGTATAGAGAGCCTCAGAGGATTTTAAACTTTTATACTGAATGGGGCCTCCTTGGTGGCTCAGAAGGTAAAGAATCTGCCTCCAATGCAGGAGACCCGGGTTCAATCCCTCGGTTGGGAAATCCCCTGGAGAAAGAAACAGCTTACCCACTCCAGTATTCTTGCCTGGTGAATTCCATGGACAGAGGAGCCTGGCAGGCTGCAGTCCGTGGGAATGCAGAGTTGGCCACGACTAAGTGACTGCACTTTCACTTTCTTTCACACTGAATGTACAGGGATTTTGCAAACTACAGTGTACCATTATTGTAAATAAAAATGACTCTTTAGATTAGGATCAATAATATATTTCTCTTTTGTCATTTTCTTTTATAACCAAAGTGGAGGAGAGAAAGAAGTTGTGAATGGAGAGGCTATACAGAGTATGTGTTTCTCTAGCAGGGCCAGTTGAAGACTGATTTCTGAATTCCTTAATGCAGACACTAAGAAGTGGTAAAGTTGATCTTGTATCATCTTTTGATAAAAACCTGGTGATTTTAAACCTGCTCCAGGCTATCTGTATGCCTGTCTATCTTAAGGAACTAGCTTTATTGCCAAAACAGTGCATTAAGCCCTCAAATAACCATCTGATTCAGATGTGTTGCTGACTGGAATGGCCTGAGTATAAACAGTTCATTATTAGAAATATCAAAACAGTCAGAAGAATCATGTAAGTTTCAGACAACCCTGACAGAAGCATTTATTTTTCAACAGTCATTTCTATTGTTCCAATATGCTGTGTTCACATACATTTTCTTCCACAGGGTGATCTTCTGTTCCCGGGAGAAAATGTCTTATGTGCAGAAAGGAAAGTCTCCTGTGATATTCGTGAAATGCCATGACAAGTCTCTGAATAGAAAGTCTGGCTGGTGAGCATCATGGGCTGAGGCTCTCTGGGTATCTTGAACTTGCTCTCCAAGAGATACTGCTTCATGCATTGCCCTTCACCCCTGAAGTAGAGGCTTGGATTGAGTCTTGTGATGAGAACCTTCAGGTGGTCTTTCTTAAAGTCTTCTGTATACACATTAGGAGGCTTCCAGATGGCTCAGTAGTAAAGAATCTGCTTTCCAATGTAGTAGATGCGGGTTCGATCCCTGGGTCGGGAAGATGCCCTAGAGTAGGAAATGGCAACCCAGCTCCAGTATTCTTGCCTGGGAAATCCCACGGACAAAGGAGCCTGGAGGGCTACAGCCCATGGGGTCACAAAGAGTTGGACACAACTGAGTGACTGAGCATGCACACACACACACACATTAGACCTGTCCGTTTGCTTTTAGCAGTACTTGCTCTATTTTCTTTTTCCAGTTCTTTCTGCCAGCTCTGGTGCACTTGGTAGGTTTTATTTTACTTCTTGAACCACAGAATCTTCCCTTCTGCTTCTTCCTGTACTGCAGCCCTGCCCCCTTTACAGACCTGTGTGCGGAGCACACAGCACAAGTCTGTAGCCGTCACCGTGGCTGTGGGCACAGCTCCTCCTGGGAAGTCCCCAGGGGAAGGAAACATCAGCCGAAACCAGAGTCCTCCTTGATTCTGAGTGCCAGCAGATTCCAGGACAGGGAGCCAAAGGGGCAGCCACCAAGCATCCGTCTCAAAACCCCCAAAGATGGGAAGCTTGTGGACTTAAGAGTTTAGAAGATGGTTCTCTTTTCCACCTCAAAGCAACTGCCTGGCTCTTTTCTACCTGACCTTTAAGGTTAATCCACATGGCAGCTGTCAGCTGAATTTTTCCAGAGCGTCAGTACTAAGTAGAGAATGAACATGTGACTGCCCCTCTCTCCACCACATCCCCTCCTGGAATTCCCAAAGTATGCCACTTCCAGTCCTCCACTCATTCCCCTGCCAGGTGCAAGTGGTGAAGGGTTGTAGGGATAAAGGGGGAAAGCTTAGGTCATATCATACCAGCCAGTGACACAAGAAAACAATGGGACAAGTTGGTCACAGCATCATCTGGAAATAGAAAAGGTAATTGCTTTTGATTTGTCTTCCCCAGTTACATTTACAGACAAAAGTACAGAAAAATTCTGTAATCAGAAAAGGCATATTAAAGGCCATATGTGACACATCTCTTTTACTTTTAATTTCTATTTTATAATACAGTTTATCAATGGACAAGTATGGATTTCAGACTTTATACATGTATAATATTTATCTTCTTTTAGTTTTTTACATTATGACATTATGACATATATGCTTTGGACAAGATGAAGCCATCTGGATTAAAAACATTAATGTACGAGCACTCAAGATAAACTTGAAATGGAGAATAGTTACTGGTATTGAGCCAGGGAGAATAATTGAATTTTTATTTAAGTGTATACTTCTACTAAGAGCTTCATTGCTTTGGTTTTCTTCATCACAAATCTGAGATGATTCATTCTTGTTTTAACTCTTCAAAAGGGACTCCTATATGAAGTTTTATATATGATTAAGTTATGCACAAACATACACATTATTATGTATATATTATCCCAAGGTCATCCACAACTTTAATCTATAATGGGAATTTAAAAACAAAACAAAACTTGGAAAATTAGGAACCAACTCTTAGCTGTTTATCAAGTATTTCTTGTCACATTTGTGTAAGTTATGACTTTATCTAAGATAGTTTAATGATATGTTCTTCATCTGATGATAAGATTACTGAAACAACAGATATTTAGGGAGTTGGTTTTTTTTTTTTTTAACTCCTGAACTTTATCTAGGAGGTAATTATGACTCAGACTAATAACCTGCCATTTCTCACCTCTGTGACTAAGTCAGTGAACTAAAAGCTTCTCTCTCATCTTCTGGTAAAACTCTTTAAAATATTGTAAAGCAGTTAGTCTCCAACTAATAAAAATAAATAAAAGACTCATATCACAAGAAAAGGAAAAAAAATAGGTATTTTATTTAACAAGTTTTAGAAGTAAGAAATCTTTCTAAATCTTGAAATCATTCGATTCAGTCTTCTGAAAAGGATACTCCTTATCAAGACAAGGCTAAGTAAATATTAGACTGTCTTTGACTCCTATGAGCCTGCTACTTCCTCTGATTACATTTATTCGCACAACCTTTGTTCTGAACTTCCCGTTGACTACTTTTCATCTTGAAGGTGGGGGGAGGGGAAGGGTTATAAAACACTAAGCAGATAATAAATTGCCATTCCTCCTCTGTTTTCTCTCAGAAACTTGGCAAAGCTACAGAAGAAAGAACAGCATATGAATTCTATGAAGAATGAAGTAACTTTTACAAAAGACGCCCAGTGCTTTAGATGGTGAAAAGTGAATTTTCCTGAGTATTAATCCCAGCTCTAGCCTTTTTAGTTGTTTTAGGAGACAGTCTCAAATACTAAAACTAATTCAATTTGAGGCATATAGTGGCCAAATAGCACATCTTCCAACAGTAAAAAATAACAGATATGAAAAGCACTGCATTCTGTCCTTTGAGAAAAAAATAAGAGTTATTTAAAATGGTAAAATAATCAGATCTCTTCATGTAGTAAGTTTAGCCATAGCCTAAAATTGATTCGAATCTCATTTTTAATTGGAATTCTGCATTTTCTAGATTGATAACATTCTCAAAGCTTTCTCCGAGTCTAAATATAGAAAGTAGTGTTTTTTGCAGCATGAGTAGGACCCGTTTACTTATCAATCAAAATCCCTACTTTCTTGGAATTACTCTCTTCTTGCCATTGGAATGTAGTCCAAGAGTGAACCAGGAACTAGTGACTTGGAGATACAAATGAAGAATAGAGTTGATAAAGTACTGAACCTTTAAACACCCTCTACGGTTGGTTGCATCATAAGTAAGTTACAAATTAAAGGAGATACGTAAAGTTGAGATCAATTAAATCTTAATAAACTGTACAGTTTATGGTTTAGTACTTCCCGTTCCTTTTCCTGCTTTGTTTCAAGATTATATTTTAATAGTTTTTCCCTAGATAGGCTTTTCAAATGAGCCTGTTATCATCAGCTGATACAGAATTTTAACTACAAAGAAAAAAAATGATGCCGTAATTTTATTATCAGATTTTCAAAATTATATTCATTGAAGTCCTTTAATGTATGATAGTTACTGTTCAATTTTAGGCTTATTTCAGCCATGCTTCTATCAGACTTTGAGCATGTCTCTTTCTTCCCTAACTTTGATAAGAAAATATGTGTTCAAGATGAAACTTTGCATCATGCAAAGTCCTACAAATTTTAGACTAAGATTGTTTTACTAAGTAAAGAAACAGAAAAGTTACAGTCAGTCATATAGTCACTGGCAGTGCTTAAAACCATTGTGGACAATGAAAAGGATCAATTGCTATATCCTCATGAATTGTCATGAAAGTTGTTTTTAACAACTAGTCAAGAGTGAGTGAACATTTATTTATAAACTAGATCTCATATTTTCAGAATGCTTTTCTATATATTATTATAAAATGATAGAGAAGTCAAATATTACAGAGGCTATTGCTGGAAATCCAAACTGTGAATGTGTGTGGGTGTCTGAACACATATTCACATATGAAGCCACACATGTACAATTATTCCTCAGCTTGGCTTGGAAGGTAAATGATTAAGAGGTGTGTTAGAACACACTGCAGTAGAAAGTGTTCCAGTGGTGCTGGAACAGTCCTTCATCTGAGAGATACGATTGTGCCTGTACAAAGTAGAAGGAATGTTGTGATTAACGTCAGCCAGTTTGGAATGAATTCTCTCTAAAATAAAATGTTGTGCGACCTGTTGTTGGCATCCCCCTTCATTGTTATAATTCATTAATTCTCGGGATTTGGGTTTTGAGCAAGGGTGCATCAATTTAAGAAAGTATGAATTCAATCAGTGTATGGTCCTGGGACCTCTGACTTCTACAGACTTCACTATATATATATCAGCAATGCTTTGACTTTCAGTGTTATTTATTAGCTGTAAATATATGTGTGTATGTGTAAAGGGAGATTGTACATATTGGAAAGTTCATTGTGGCCATCTGCATTTATAGATGTTTGGTGCTAATTTTGTACATGTTTTTATCAGTGACAGTTTCACTGAGCCAACTTACTCTGATGAAACAATACAATAAAATGGGCTTTTAAAAAACACAAAACTTACCTGTGTGAAGGAATGGAATCTACTTTTAATAAAATTGACAATATTTTATTACAATGCTAAGTCATTATTTTGTATCATTTAAACCCCCCTTAAAAGAAATTTATTCTTAGAGCCAGATTCATCCAGCAAATTTTTACTGAATAATCCCTATGCTCAGTAAAAAATACAGCTTCTAAAAATTACAGTGCACAGTATATTTTATTTTTTACATCTACATTTGTACAAAGTCTTAGAGATCATTTAAACTACAGCAAAAAATGATACAGAATTTTTCCTAAATAAAACACACAGAACTTTTCTTGCCTTCCAGATACTTCTTCACAAGTAACATGCTAGATTAATATTAAAATATCTTCACCATTTCCTGGAATAATGTCTCTGTTTCTGAGATCTGATCATTAGCTACAAAGCAAATGGCATTTGTATAATACAATGAGCCCTTTGGAGGTGCATTTTTAGACCTTTCCTTTGAATTGCTTTGATAATGGAAAAGAACAACATACAGCCCACCCATGTATCTAAGTAAGGATTGCTTCTTAGTACAATCAGTACTGAGTATTCTTCAACCGATTCTTGGAGAATGGATTGCTGCTCTAAGACTCAAAGTACTTTACTATTGGTTTTATTTCCTGGCCCACACTTTCTTCATTTAAAGTGTTATGAATTGTATACTTGTTTTTCTAGTTCCCTTAAACTAAGTATGGTTTTATAAAATTTGTAATGACCTCTTAAGAAATTTACCAGTTACTAATATTTAGACACGGCCTCTATTTTGTTCATTAGGGAAAGTCTACTGGAAAGCAGAATTATTATACTGAATCTGAATAACATGCATGCTTATCAGCTACTTCTAGACAACCCAAACTTCTAATCTACCCTATTAGTGTTCCAACTGCGCCCACTGAGTTTCAGAAATGTAAGATCTATGCCTGATTGTTCGCATTTCCACTCTATGAGTGTCAAATGATTAAGGAACGCAATCAATAATATTGTAGTAACTTCGTATGAGAATGGATGGTTACTCGACTTACCATAGTGATCATTTCATAATGAACTCTGGATCAGCTGAGGATCCCCCTTGAGTCTTTGAGTACTGGTCACTGGGTGTCTGTGTGTGTGAGAGAAATGGAGAAGGGGATAATGAACTACCAAAGGTTCAGGAAAAAACCTCACCAAAAGGAACAAAGAAAATAGTACCTATACAGCTCACATAGAAATAAAATAGTGCCTGATTCCAACTCACAGACAAGAAAAATCTCATAATTATTGTTACCAAGTACAATGAACAAAAGAGCTTTGCTTCAATAGTTCAATAAAAATAGATCTAAAACACTTCACTGGTCCTGTCAACACAGCTTAAAAGAAAGACCCAGAGGCTAAAACTGTTTTCAAGAACCTGTATCTCAGAACAAGGCTAACGAACATTTATAAGAATTTTGAGCATCCATAAAGGCAAAATCCACAAATATACCTGATCAAAACCTATCAAGAATGCAAAAGGTAGAAAAATGTGACCTGTACCTAAAAAGAAAAAGAAAATCAAAACCAATCCCATATGACAGAATCAGTAGTTCAGGACCTTAAAATAGTTATAATGACTCTACACCATATGTTCAAAGAGCTGGAGATAAGATTGAGTATGTTAAGTAGAATCATGGAAGCTCTTTTAAAATAATCAAACATTCAGGGATGAAAACTAAACTGTTTGAGATGAAAAGATAAACTGGAGGAAGTTAATGGCAGACTAAGTATTGCAGAAGAAAGGATTAAGGGCTTGTGGCTCAGTTGGTAAAGAATCTGCCTGCAATGCAGGAGACCTGGGTCCAGTCCCTGGATTGGGAAGATCCCCTGGAGAAGGGAAAGGCTATCCACTCCAGTATTCTGGCCTGGGGAATTCCAACTGAGTGACTTTAACTTAACTTAAAGTATTGCAGAAGAAAGGATTAAGGGCTTGTCAGACATACTATACAAAATGTAGAAGAGAATTGAAAGTATCAAAAATTAAAGCCTCAGTGAACTGTGGGATAACTTGAAGTGTTTTATTAAATGTATCATTGGAGACTTCACATGAAAGGAGGACTTCTTAAGGAAGAGAAAAATATGAAATGAAAAAATGATGCAAATATTTTAAAATCTGATGACAACCACAGATTCAAGAAATTTAATGAAACCTAGAAACAAGAAAACTACACCAAGGTTCACAGTAATCAAGTGTCTCAAAACAAGTGAGAAAGAAATATTTAAAGCAGCTAAAGAAGTAAGATATATAGAGAGGAAGAAATATAAAGATGGTGGAATATTTCTTGTTGAAAAAAAAATTCATGAGATACAATTGGGCAACATCTTTAAAGTACTCAAAGAAAAAAACCTGTTGCTTAGAAGTTTATACCTAATAAAAATATCTTTCAAAAACAGAAGTGGGTGGGGGAAAGAGCTTTTCAGACATTGTCGTTCAGTTTCTCAGTCGTGTCCAACTCTTTTTGACCCCATAGATGGCAGCACGCTAAGCTTCGTTGTCCTTCCCTGTCGCCTGGAGTTTGCTCAGACTCATGTCCATTGAGTCAATGATGCCATTCAACCATTTCATCCTCTGTCGCCCTCACATACAAAAGCTAAAATAATTCAGCCACAGTAGATTCACACTACAAGAAATGCTTCAGAAATATTAAATATTCCTTAGGTGGAAAGAAAATAGTACCAAATGGAAATATGGATCTACACAACATAATGAAGACCAGTAGAAATGGTAACTATTTGGGTAAATATGTAAGATTTTTTTACTCTTATTATTTATGTAATAATGTAAAATATGTAATATATATGTAAACATGTAATATATGTATATATGTAATATATATGTAAAATAATGAGAGTATTCTTATTATTTAAGATATGTAAGATATTTTATTCTTATTATTTAAATGTGTTTAAACAATCACCTGATTAAAACAAAAATAACAAAAGAATAGTGGGGTTTCTCACATATGTAGAAATAAATAGATGACAATAGACCAGAGATTGGGAGGGGAGAAATCAGAGTATACCATTGTAAGGTTATAATGCTGAAGTGAGGTTTTATCATATAACATCTTTAGAACTAAAGCTGTCATAAGGTAAAGGCTTATACCATAATTAGTAAGGCAATGAGTAAAATTACAAAACAGTTTGAGCTAATAAACCAAGGAAAGTGAGCTAAAGTTTATGGTAATAAACTCATTATCTTTTATTTCTCTTTGTTGCAGGTTATCTTCAACAAGATATCTCTGAGGTTTTCTTCCTAATCAACGTTTTAACACCTAGTTCACCCTCTTTCCCGCCAATGCTAGTCCTATTATTATCGATTTCAGTATTCACACTATAGCCAAATTTTCTTTTCCAAAGATGGCCACAACAATATCTCTCATTCCATGTGTTTGTTCTTCTGCAATGTTACTTTGCCACCAATTTCAAGAGCTAGTCTCTATCCTTCACTTCCCCTTGAATCTATGTGGGCCCTGAGACTGCTTCTACTAATTGAATATGGGGAACTTCCTGGCGGTCCAGTGGTTAAGACTCCAAGCTTCCAATACAGAGGATGCAGGTTTGATCCCTGACTGGGGAACTAAGATCCTGCATACTGCATGGTCAAAAAACCAGAATATGGTATAAATAACACTATATCACTATACCAGTTTGGGTGTAACTCTTTACTGGCTTTGTGGTTTCTGCTTTCTGCTGCTTGGAACACTCACTCTTGGGACACTTCCCTTTGTAACCTAGTGCTTGTGATGTGAGAAGTCCAAGTTACAAGCAACCATATGTTGGCAGTCTGGGCAACAGCCTAGCTGAGCTTCTGGCAAGTACCCAGCATCAACTGTCAGCCCTATGAGTGAGCCATCTTGGACTTCCACACAGTTGAGTGTTTAGAACACAGTAATTTCAGTTATCTGCTGGAACTAACCACAGTACTGAGAGATCTAATACATTGTTGTTTTCCCTAAGTTTTTTATTAGCTTTGTTATACAAAAATAGATAACTAGAACATATACAAATAATGTGTTCAATATAATGGCCTCATAGTTTCTTCTTTAAAAAAAATTTTTTTTTGGATGAGCTGTGAGGTATGTAGGATCTTAGTTCACGGATTAGGGATTGAACCCATGCCCCCTGCAGTAGAAGTAAGGATTCTTAACAACTGGGCCACCGGGGAAGTCCTTCATAGTTTCTTTACATCCTGTCCTCCCATGATCTTGTCTTTCAACAGACTACTTTTATATGGACTTGAGTCATATTTTCAGTTCAGTTCAGTTGCTCAGTCATGTCTGACTCTTTGTGACCCCATGGACGGCAGCATACCAAGCCTCCCTGTCCATCACCAACTCCAGTTTACTCAAACTCATGTCAATTGAGTCAGTGATGCCATCCAACCATCTCATCTTCTGTCGTCCCCTTCTGCCCCCTGCTTCAACCTTTCTCAGCATCAGGGTCTTTTCAAATGAGTCAGTTCTTCACCTCAGGTGGCCAAAGTGTTAGAGTTTCAGCTTCAGCATCAGTCCTCCAATGAATATTCAAGACTGATTTTAATTTAGGATGGACTGGTTGGAACTCTTGGGACTCACAAGAGTCTTCTCCAACACCACAGTTCAAAAGCAATTCTTCAGCACTCAGCTGTCTTTATAGTCCAACTCTCACATCCATACATGACCACTGGAAAAACCACAGCTTTGACTAGACGGACCTTTGTTGGCAAAGTAATGTCTCTGCTTTTCAATATGCTGTCTAGGTTGGTCACAACTTTTCTTCCAAGGAGTAAGAGTCTTCTAATTCCATGGCTGCAATCACCATCTGCAGTGATTTTGGAGCCCCACAAAATAGTCTGCTACTGTTTCCCCTGTTTCTCCATCTATTTGCCATAAAGTGATGGGACCAGATGCCATGATCTTAGTTTTCTGAATGTTGAGTTTTAAGCCAATTTATTCACTCTCCTGTTTCACTTTCATCAAGAGGCTCTTTAGTTCTTCTTCACTTTCTACCATAAGGGTGGTGTCATCTGCATATCTGAGGTTATTGATATTTCTCCTGGCAATCTTGATTCCAGCTTGTGCTTCATCCAACCCAGCATTTCTCATGATGTACTCTGCATATAAGCTAAATAAGCAGGGTGACAATATACAGCCTTGACGTACTCCTTTTCCTATTTGGGACCAGTCTGTTGTTCTGTGTCCAGTTCTAACTGTTGCTTCCTGACCTGCATTCAGATTTCTCAAGAAGCAAGTCAGATGGTCTGGTCTGATTCTCATCTCTTTCAGAATTTTCCACAGTTTACTGTGATCCACACAGTCAAAGGCTTTGGCCTTTGACCCGTCAATAAAGCAAAAATAGATGTTTTTCTGAAACTCTCTTGCTTTTTCGATGATCCAATGGATGCTGGCAATTTAATCTCTAGTTCCTCTGCCTTTTCTAAAACCAGCTTGAACATCTGGAAGTTCATGGTTCACATATTGCTGAAGACTGGCTTGGAGAATTTTGAGCATTACTTTACTAGCATGTGAGATGAGTGCAATTGTGTGGTAGTTTGAGCATTCTTTGGCATTGCCTTTCTTTGGGATTGGAATGAAAACTGACCTTTTCCAGTCCTGTGGCCACTGCTGAGTTTTCCAAATTTGCTGGCATATTGAGTGCAGCACTTTCACAGCATCATCTTCTAGGACTTGAAATACCTCAACTGGAATTTCATCACCTCCACTATCTTTGTTCGTAGTGATGTTTCCTAAGGCCCACTCGACTTTGCATTCCAGGATGTCTGGCTCTAGGTGAGTGATCACACCATCATGATTATCTGGGTCATGAAGACCTTTTTTGTATAGTTCTTCTGTGTATTCTTGCCACCTCTTCTTAATATCTTCTGCTTCTGTTAGGTCCATACCATTTCTGTCCTTTCTTGAGCCCATCTTTGCATGAAATGTTCCCTTGGTATCTCTAATTTTCTTAAAGATATCTCTAGTCTTTCCCATTCTATTGTTTTCCTCTATTTCTTTGCACTGGTTACTGAGGAAGGCTCTCTTATCTCTCCTTGCTATTCTTTGGAACTCTGCTTTCAAATGGGAATATCTTTCCTTTTCTCCTTTGCTTTTCACTTCTCTTCTTTTCACAGCTATTTGTAAGGCTTCCTTAGATAGCCATTTTGCTTTTTTGCATTTCTTTTCCATGGGGATGGTCTTGATCTCTGTCTCCTGTACAATGTCACGAACCTCTGTTAATATTTCATCAGGCACTCTGTCTATCAGACCTAGTCCCTTAAATCTATTTCTCACTTCCACTGTATAATCATAAGGGATTTGATTTAGGTCATACCTGAATGCTCTAGTGGTTTTCCCTACTTTCTTCAATTTAAGTCTGAATCTGAGTCATATTTTAATACTATATTATATCATTACTAATAACTCATATACTCCATTTAAATTTCTCCTCTTTTTGACCACTAGTACTTGTCTTTTTAGTTAATAAATTTAATCCAACAATTCCTCAAATGCCCTAGGATTTCCAATTCATTGATTTATCCATCTCTTGCTTCCTTACAAAGTCTCACTTCAATCCTTATTCAGCCTCGATTTCAAGGCCCAGCGTCATTATGACTCCACTGCCAGAACTCTCAAGGCCCTTGCTTCTCTCTCCCTGAATTGAGTTTTACAGGCAAAATACAAATACTCCAAACATCACTTTCTCAGTGACTGCATCTGAGAATATGACTGCAAGCACGCCAATGCATACACGTGCACACACACACACATCCTGCTGACTGTCTACTTTAAATTGGTCACCACTTCATTCAAGCAGTACCTTATGACTGCCCAACATCCCTCCTACATTTGCAAACATTCTTTTACTCTCCCCGATGATTATTTCACCTCAACTCTCCAATCATTCCCCACCTCTCCTCACTCCCAACTGCTGGCTACACTTCTAATTTTACTGAGGACATAGAGGCAATCATAAAGGAATGTCTATGTGTAAAGAATCCCCCTGCCAATGCAGGAGACACAGATTCAAGCCCAGATCTGGAAAGATCCCACAGGCCTCGGAGCAACTAAGCCCGTGCACTACAGTACTGAGTCTGTGTTCTAGAGCCAGGAAGCCACAACTACTGAAGCCCGCATGCCCTAGAGCCTGTGCCCTGAAGCAAGAGATGCCATCTCAGTGAAAAGCCTGTCCACCAACAGGAGAGTAGTCCCCCAACTAGAGAAAAGTCGGCACAGCAGTGAAGAGGCCGCACAGCCATAAATAAATCTTTTTTTTTTTTTTAAGAGAGGGATGTCTTCCCTGTTTCTATCTAAGGCCAATTCATGCACAGATTGATTGTTCAGGAAAAAGAATTCCTTCTTTCCCACTCAGACATCACTCTAAAGTCATCCCTGTTCTCCCCTGTGCCTCAATTTTTACTTCAGGGTGGGTCATCCTAAAATGGCATATAGATGGTTCCTCAGTGGCATAGAGATGGTTTTGCTGAAGAAACGGCCAATGCAAGAGGGACGCTCTGACCCTCCTTTCTGTCTCCCTTAAAGTAGGAAATAGATCACTTGTGTGAAAATTCTCTACCTGTATCTGGAGACAGGAGGACACCTTCACCAGAGACAGGGAATTCAAGCCAAGAAGTCTGTATAAACATTTTTTTAGTCCTTTAATTTGCTACCTAAACTCAAATTCTCTTTAGATTCTTCACTAATTTTGAGCAACCAAAACCTAAGTTTCTTTGTCCTCTCAGTTTTCCATAGATTTAGATTTATTGTTTCTTGTCTAAAAAAGTATAAAATCTGCTTGCTCGGGTCACCTCTTAGGTCTTATTGATATCAGACCTCCATGCACATGAATGAGATTTACTGTGTCATCATGGCAGATGAATCACTTCTATGGGGTATTTCTTTCAGGTTTCCTCTGGCAAGTCATCTTGCTTTGCCTGGTTCTGAGTCCATATCTGGTTTATCTCAGGGCCCTCGCATGTGCGCATGTGCATCTCTTAGCAAAGAGAGATTCTTGTGCAGAGGCCTATGGGTAGGTTCACATCACCTACTATGGGGTGTTGCCCCCCCCTTTTGACTTTCAAGGAAGGTCTCCTTGACCTTGAGAATAAGAAATATGTAGTTTCGTATCTGGGCAGGGCTTAACACCTCCTCTTCTTCATCTTGGAGTATTTATCCTCAGGGGACAAACTCTAGCTATTCAGTCTGGGGTCCATCTATTTCCTCCTTCAACTCCTACTTAACACCAAACAGAAGTCCCCTGATCCCACATTCATCTCCAACTACCATGCCATGTATATATTCTCCTTTACAGCAAAGTTGTCTGATGTGTCTCCACTTGCTGTTTCTACTTCTCCTCTCCATTCCCAAATGCTAATGAAGCTGTCGATTTCACGCTATCAAAGTGAGTTCTGTTAAGGTTGTCAGCAACTGATGCTGCTGCTGTTCAGTTGTTCAGTTGAGCCTGACTCTTTGTGACCCATGGACTGCAGTACTCCAGGCTTCCCTGTCTTTCACTACCCCTCGGAGTTGGCTCAAACTCAGGTCCATCGAGTCAATGATGCCATCCAACCATCTCATCTTCTGTTGTCCCCTTCTCCTCTTGCCCTCAATCTTTCCCAGCATCATGGTCTTTTCCAATAAATTGACTCTTCAGATCAGGTGGCCAAAGTATTGGAGCTTCAGCTTCAGTATCAGTCCTTCCAATAAATATTCAGGATTGCTTTCCTTAAGTATTGATTAACTTGATCTCCTTGCTGTCCTAGGGACTCTCAAGAATCTTCTCCAGCACCACAATAGGAAAGATCATTTCTTCAATGTGCAGCCTTCTTTATGGTCCAACTCTCACATCCATACATGACTACTAGAAAAACCATAGCTTTGACTAGAGGAACCTTTGTTGGCAAAGTAATGTCTCTGCTTTTGAATATGCTGTCTAGGTTTGTCATAGCTTTTCTTCCAAAGAGCAAATGTCTTTTAATTCCATGGCTTCAGTCATTGTCCGCAGTGATTTTAGAGTCCAAGAAAATAAAATCTGTCACCGTTTCCATTGTTTCCCCATCTATTTGCCATGAAGTGATGGAGCCAGATGCCATAATCTTTGTTTCTTGAATGTTGAGTTTTAAGCTAGCTTTTTCATGCTCCTCTTTCACCTTCAACAAGAGACTTTAGTTCCTCTTCATTTTCTGCCATTTGGGTGGTATCACCTGCATATCTGAGGTTAATATTTCTCCCAGAAATCTTGATGATAATGGTTATATCAACCATCAACTTAAAAAGAAAATTCAGAGTATGAAAATAATTTTGTATGTATTTATGTAACAACTCTTTGTTAAATAGAAGCATAAATGAATGATGACTATCATAATTAAGTACTTTTAAAACTTTTATGAATAGTATAAATGAGTAAAATTCTTTACTTCACTCTCTGTATCTCCACTTCTGTAGGTTTCCTTCAGCAGTGGGTGTAACTGAACTTAACCAGTAGGTGTAATTGAATTTAACCAGGATGTGCATTCTTCCTGGGATCTTCTAAAAATACATTCTTCTTTGATTTACTAAAATAAATTGCTCAAGAGTGTAGCAAACATGAACATAATTAATTCTAGAAAGAGATTTTCCTGTATGTCCTAAGAAGAAGAAAAAAGGAACTGAGATATGGATCCAAAAAAAGCTAAGGAAAGAGTGGGTGAGTTGAGCTGAGGTTAACAAAAAAGCAACAGAAAACAGAAGTTAGAGACAAGGAAGGAAGATATTTATGTCATAACACTATTTTTTAAATTAATTTTAAAAGAAAAAATAACTTTTGTTTCCATCATATGTGCCAACATCATGTGAGATAGTGTTGTACACAGAGTGCAATGACAGGACAAGTTAAATGAAGAGTTAGTTGAATGAATCACTGTGAACTCAGCACTTTGATATCCAAGTAAGGGCTAAAAAAATTAGGCTCTCAAAAATCCCCAAGTTGGAGAATCTAGGTTGGAAATGAGGCTTTGGGACTCCCCTATTACCACATGTGACCTTTGGGCTAAGATATCATTGATTAACATACTATCGGAAATAAGGAATATTCTATGTGAATCCAGACCACTAATCATTTCAAGGTGAGCATGAGTCAAGGGCACATAATAACTCCATATGCATCAGATAGTATCATCCCGTTCCTTTATCCTTACTGCTCCTCTGATACTAAAGGAATGATGTGAATAAGTGAGGAAAGTAGCTTTTATCCACACCAGTTAAAAAAGAAACAAGTTATATTCATTACTTTCTGTGAAAAAACAAAATTAGCAAGAATCAGCTCACTATTATTGTAAGTTTTATCACTGTGGACAACTTTCCACAAGATGATTTGTCAAAGGAATTGATAAAACTACAGTATTTCCCACATTTTCTCATAAGGTCCATTTCTAGCTCATCAGAAAAATTAATGGAAATAATGAGGTTCAAGTTAAAATATCGCCTTTACACACATATCAAAAGCAAAATCAAAAAATAATAAATTGACTAAGAAATATTGATAAATAAAAAACAATATCCTAAAAATAAAGTTTAAAAGTGATTCACATACACACACACACACATACACACAAAGGTAAAAAATGGGCAAAAGATGGGAAGAATGAGTATAAAAAGTTTCTTAAATAGAAAAAAGATATTTATACTCATAAGAAGAGATGCAATTTATACATTTACTGTTCAATTACATTTTACCTGGTGGTAAAAACTTCTTACCTGATAGTGGGAATGCACATTTGTAAAGTTCCTAGGAAGGGCAATTGTTTATACTTATCAAATAAATATACATCCTTTTCAATATTCCTGCTCTTGGAAATTTATCTTTAAGATATTAGCCTGATGTTATTTATTGTAATCATGTTTGTAATACAAAATTTGTGAATAGCATATGTGTCCATTAATTAAGATTATTTTTAACCATTAAAAAAAAGGATAAACATTTGTCAAAATTTGATATCCATTCATGATTTTTAAAAGAAATTCTCAGAAAATTAGGAGTAGAAGGGGATTTGATGAAGGGCATTGGCTTAATCAGAGTTCTCCAAGAGAAAAATATAGATTATAGGATATATCCAATAGGATATAGATAGATTAGATGCAGATATAGATAGATATAAGAAGAGATTTATTCATAGAATTGACTCAAACAGTTATGAAGGCTGAGAAGTTCCACAATCTGCTGTCTGAAAAGTAAATAAACCCAGAAAATAGATGGTGTAATTCTGTCCAGTTTCAAAGTCCTGAAAATTTGGAGCCAGTGGTATAAATTAGTTCTGATCTGAATCCCAAAGCCCCGAAACCAGGAGTGACACTGTCTAATGAGACATGATGGATGTTTCAGGTTGAGTAGACTGGCCTGCCTTTTGTTCTATCCACACACTCAATGGATTGGATGATGCCCACCAGCATTAGTGAGAACTATCTTTACTCAGCCTCCTAATTCAGATGCTAACCTCTTCTAGAGATACTCTTACACACATACCTAGAAATAAGGTTTACCAACTATGTGTACATCACTTATCATAGTCAAGTTAACACATAAAGTTAACCATCATTTCTACAAGCTTAGAGCTTGTAGAAAAAGCTTAGAGCTAATACCATTTACTGGTAAAATATTAAATTCATTTTCCCTAAGATCAGGAACAAAGCAAGAATGGTCACCTCACCACTCTACTCAACATTGTACTGAAGGTCCCATTCAGTGCAAGAAGATAACAAAAAAGAAAGTAAAAGGTATCCAGATTGGAAAGGAAGAGGTAAAACTGACTACCAAGAGTAAGTTCAATTACAGAATGTAACAGAAATATAGGTCTAAATTCAGAAACCTTTGATTTTTGGAGGGAGATAGATAGGAGAAGGGTTTTTACATGATGCAAAATAACCAACTTTATAAAAAAAAAAAAATCAGCTGTTCAGTTAAGTTTGTCAGTTGTGCTATTGGAATAAGAGTGTTTGTACTGCCTCCAAACCCTGCTTTTGGAGTGGGCACAGAAATATATAAAATATAATTGTATAAACATATAATATCTCATATCTACTTACTCTTTATGGTCTGCCAGTTTTTTGCTAAGTCTTTAATGCCAGACTGATGCTAGACTGATTTAATATTTACAAGAAATGTATGGATAAAGTTCCCTTATTTTATATATATATATATATATATATATATATATATATATATAAAATTTGGCTGCACTGGGTCTTAGTTGCAGCACTCTGGATCTTCACTATGGAATGTGGGTCCTAGTTCTCTGACTAGGGATCAAACCTAGGCTCCCTACACTGGGTGTATGAAATCTTAACCACTGGACCATCAGGGAAGTGCCTATTTTCTGTATTTGATGAATGAGAAAATCAAGACACAGAAAAATTAAATAACTAGGTTGAGGTGATGTGTTAAGTAAGTTGTAAGTTGGGATTTTGTAGAACAGCAATCAATAACAAAGCTACAAAGAACAGAGCTTCATGTGTGGTCTTAGGAACTGCAATCTGGAAGACACAGATTTGGGTAAAACCAAGAGTGTAGACGAAGGCAAAAGGCATAGGACTGTTAAAGCCACACGAACCATGACTGATTCTGATGCAAGCCTCTCAGCTCCATTTATAGGGCTTTCTTAGCAATATCCATTCCACCTTGATTTTCCATCATGATTCCAAGCTCTTGCTAGTGAAGTCCATGGATGAAGGCAATAGGGTCATTGCTGAAGGTGTGGGCTGGGCTCTAACACGGAAGGGACAAAGGGGCTGGGAGAAGTGTTGAAGGAATTTAGAGAATACTGGCAAAAAATAAGATGGTGGGGTAAGAAATAGCAGCCAATGAGGGTAAAAGGTTGGGAAATCTGTGAAAACCTTAATTAACTTGGCACAGAGAAGAAGAGAAAAATAGTCTGGGGTTGAACAGAGAGGCCTAGCAGAGGGAAATAGAACTTAATTTAGAACTTAATTACCACTGGAATGTTTCTTCTGAGGAGGGCATACCCCCTTTTCTGGAGAAAAAGATAAATTAGCATAACAATGCTATTGATGCTGGGTAGCTTTTATAAAGGGTTAAAAGTGTTACGGGGAATCACTGACTGAAACTGCCCCCAACACCCTCATCCCCCGCCTCCACCCCCACCCCTAGCCAAGCCCGGTAGTAACCACTTGGATGAGTTATCTTACAGGAGGTCCTGGTAAGGAACATGGAACTATTATAACAAGCTACCACCAGCCAGAAGAATTCAGGAAATGTCAAAAGGAGAGAGGAGATGCCTGTCCATATATTCTACCAACCTCCCAGAATCCTTCTTGCTGGAATCCATCTTGGCTGAGAGATGCTTGTGCCACCAGGAAGGACTGTAAGTCAGAGTGATTGGCCAGAGACAACCTGGAAAATAATCCCATGACTATAAAACCTGGGACTGCAAGCCATGTAACAGAGCAGTTCTGAGTTCTCTTACCCTGCTGCTCTGCACTTGGGCGCCCCTGCCCAATAAAGTCTGTTGCTGTCAGCTCAGACAATTCATTTCCAAATGTTAGACAATTTGGAAGATTGTCTAACAATCTTCGGGCCCTGGAAGAAGTCCCCATTCCTGCTACAAAAGGAGGCTATTGCCTGAATTTAAACACAAATTACACACAAAAGTCTCAATCTCTTAGTCAGTTCTCCCTTTTTTCTGACAGGTCACACTTTCCATCAGTAATTGAAATGGGAAATGGTGGTTTACTTTCCTGTGTTCCTCGCTTGACTGTGATAAGCAAGAACAGATCTTACTTCTTTTCTACAAATATGTGTTTTGAGATATTTGTCCCTCCCCTCCCCTCCAACACATATACCTTAATGATTTAAATACATTTACAGTACCATTAAAAACTGGTAGGGACTCAGTGCCATGCTTTTATCTTACAAATGAGAAAACTGAGACCTCCAGGAGTGAAGTAACTTGCTCAGGGTCACACAGAGAATTAAGGGATTCCAGATGAACGTGAAGTTGCCCTCTACCCAATTCTACCAAAATACATCCTGGTGCTCACATTGCCCCCTGGGTGCTCCTCATTGTGCTGATATGCATGCACATGTGTGCACACACACACACACACGTCCAACTGAAACAAGAAGGGAGGGGCATGGAACAACCTTTAAAAGAATAACATAGACAAAGGACATGACAAAAACCGGTTAGAACCAACTGGGTCCAAGATGACAGACAAGTCAACTCCCAGGGGAACTTGAACCTCAGTGCACACTTGTGACACATCCACGCAGTAAGTGGCAGGCCCACAGGCACCGTGACAGCGCTGAGGCCCACCATCAGAGACCAAGATGCGAGTTGTATCCCAATTTCTGAAAACCCCTGCCCCTTATCTAAGAGAGTTGGAATAATGCTCCTACTCTTAGCCTGTGAAATTATCCACCCCTATAAAAACTGACCACCCTCCACCCTGGTGGTGCTCTTGACTTCTGAGATGGCCCATGCTCTGTTGGTGGAGTGTTGTTATTATTGAGTCACCAAGTCATGTCCGACTCTTTGAGACCCCATGGAGTCTCTTTGAGACTCATGAGAGCCAAGGCTCTTCTGTCCATGGGACTGCCCAGGCAAGAATATTGGAGTGGATTGCATTTCCTTCTCCAGGAGATCTTCCCAAACCAGGACCAAACCCAGGTCTCCTGCATTGGCAGGCAGATTCTTAACCATTGAGCCATCAGGGAAGCCCTTGTGGACTGCGTATCTCCCTGAACCTATCTTCTCTTACTTTACTACGTCTTGCTCTTGAATTCTTTCCTGTGCAAAGTCAAGAAAGCACACTTGGTGGCCATCCCAGGGACTTGCTTGAAAATTGGGATGTGACCATCCTCTTCAGCCCCACTTTCTTTCCTACACAAAATTAGCTAATTGAAAAGAAGGGCAATATTATCAAGCCACTTCTTTCCACCTATGATGTCCTTGGTGGAGACTAAATTCTCCATGGTTTTTAAATTTATCCTCATTTTCTGCTAATCACTTTACAATCTGCTAATCAGTTTCATATGAAACAGTAAAGGAGAGTGTTACTAATGCAGATTAAACCTAAAAGTAAGTTGTGACTGTTGCCATTACTTTGTGAATAACACAAAGAATTGAGGAATATTTTTCCAATATTTAAAAACTGTTATCTGATTTGGCAAAAAGATCCTTGTGTCATTAGAGAAACAAGTGAAATTTTAACATACATCATTATTTCACTTTCATCTTACTTGTTAGAATAAAGGAAAATATCAACAAATATTTATGGCAGAAGTACATGTGGAGAGATTGCTAAATATTTATAAGGGTAGCTCAGACAGTAAAGAATATGCCTGCAATGCAGAAGACCTGAGTTTAATCTCTGGTTCAGGAAGATCCCCTGGAGAAGGAAATGGCAACCCACTCCAGTCTTCTTGCCTGGAGAATTCCATGGACAGAGGAACCTGGAGGGCTCTAGTCCATGGGGTCACAAAGAATCAGACATGACTGAGCAACTAATACTACTATTTTTAACCTAAAATCTGCAACTTCTTCCTAGACCTTTGCCCATGGATGAATTTCAGAATGTCCTTTATATTATATTTAACATCCACAAGCACACAGTATACTTTTCTGTGAGGTGGTTCAAAGCACTCATCAGATTCTGAAAGAATATAACAAACCAAAAAATGTGTGAATCACTAGTGTAACATATGATGCACCAGACTGGCAGGAAAAATATTTTAGGCAACCTGTATTCTAAAATCCAACTCTACTCCTTATGCATTTGGCCTAATCATTTAACTTCTCCGAATCCCATTTTCACATCTAAGTAGATTTAGGACTTGCTTCTTAGGTTATTAGAATCGAACAGGAGAGGACACACATTAGGTAACCAGACTCAGGAGACCTAAGTTCTCATCTATTTACTTTTTGGACTGTGTGACCTTGAGCAAGTCGTTTAACCTGGCTGGGTCTGAACTCTGGCAGCTTTGGCCTGCAATGGCTAGAAGCACGATTTTGGTTCCCTGGCCAGAAATTGAAGTCAGGTCACAGGTGAAAGAGTGCTGAATCCTACCCGCTAGACCCCCAGTGAAAGTGATCCTGGTCTATCAGCCTTGTAGAAATGAATTTCCACAAAGAGCCAGAAACTAGTGAAACAAGTAAAGTGTTTATTAGGAGGAAAAAAGTATGTGTGGATAGACTCACGTGGGCAGTTCAGAGAGAGAAAGTTGTACCGTCGTGGTATGAAGTGCTTACATGGAGCAATTTCTTCTGGGTTTCCTCTGGCCAGTCATCTTGCTTTGCCTGGTTCTGAGTCCACGCTTGGTTTACCTCGTTCCTCCGCTGTGGGTACACGCACCTCTCAGCCAAGATGTATTCTAGCAAAAAGGGCTATGGATGAAGTCTAGTGAAGAGGCCTATCTATCTCCTGCCTCATTTCCACCATAGTGGTAGGGGAGGGTGTAGTTTCCCCACATTCAAGCAATTCTCCAGCCAGGTATCCTACAATTCGGCTCAATCTTGACATTATCTACCTGGCAATAGCCTCAGATCTCACAAGTGAAGGATTCAGTCCTATAACTTCAAATGTCAATCACAAGCCTAAGTCACTACCTGTCTTTTTGACTGACTGGCTGCAGGTTGGAAATTTCTATGACCTCCTCCTTGGGTTTGCTAGAGTCGCTAATAGACTTCAGAGAGACATTTTACTTACTAGGTAACTGGCATATTATAAAATGATATAGCTCAGCAACAGGTTGATGGAGTCGATGCATAAGGCAAGGTGTAGGAAAGGGCCTGAAGCTCCCATGACTTCTTTGAGCATACCACTCTCTCCAAATCTCGACCTGTTCACCATCTCATAAGATCTTGAACTTCATCCTTTTGGGTTTGTATAGAGGCTTCATTTCTTACATATGATGGATTAAATTATAGGCCGTTGGCAATTGAATTCAATTTCCAGTACCTCTCTCCTCTCAGAAAGTTGCAGGGAAGGGGGACAAGTGGTTGGAAGAATTGAAAGTTTTCAACACTCCAACCAGCCTGTTGGCCCCACTTGCAACCAGCCCTCATCCTCCCATTAATATAACAAAAAACATCTTCCCTACAAAATTTCAAGTATTTTAGGACCTCTGTGCCAGGAGTGGAATCAAAGACCAAATATTTATTTCCTAGAATAAATCACAATATCACAGCATTTTTAAAATTTTTAGTTTTAGCAGAAACCTTTCTTCAACTGAAATCACACATGTAGAACTATTGTAAGAAGTATATGAACTGTTATAAGAAATATGTGTTTATATTTTATGCCATCCCCAAATATGCCTATTTGGTATATGGATTATTTTGAGCTGGTTATTTTTAAGGGACAGCAGACACAGGGAAAGCTCTGAAAACTGAGTATAAATAGCCATTTTGTAAGGGACATTTACATTTACAGGGGCAACTTTTACTCGTAAGGGTGTTTCCCTCTCAGTTCCCTGAAGAGAAAGATGACAAATATTTTAGAAACTCTTTTCAATGGAGAGGATCATTTAAGCACCAACTAAAATCTGCATTAGAGCCACACCCTTCTTTACTGTGCTTTGTGTGATAATGTCCCATAGCTAGCTACTCCCCCAACCCCACCCCACCTCAACTTTTTCTTCTGTCTTGTGGACAGGGAATGTTCCCTGCTCTTCCAGTAAATAAAGAATGTTGCCCACAATTGCAGTTCTACAAAGATCAAGTCATCAGCTTCTAGCTGCCCTGATAGTGGATTCTGAGAGAAATTCAGGATGGAGAAAAGCAGGAAGAATTTTGTGCTTTGGATACTGGTCCTCAGACAGTTAAGTTGTATATCTAAGGAATACTTCCAATGAGCCCGAACTCTTGTATCTTCTCATAGCACTAAAATCATTGAGATGCCTGTTCTTTGTGATTAGCAGTACAGTAAGTCCCCTACATACGAATGAACCTTCAAGTTGTGAACTTTTCAAGAATGCAAGCCTGAGTTCCAACAAGTTCTGGGATTACTAAAATTGGAGCTTGCCCTCCATCTCCTGTTGCTGTTGATCTTTCAGTTCTACCATCTCCCACCTTCTCTCCCTCCTCATCAGGAACTCTTCTTGCTTGTTCACTCGATGCCAATCCCTGTATGCCACCTGATGTACTGTACCACTGTACTTTTCAAGGTATTGAAAGATGAAAAATGTTTTCTTTCTGTATGGTTTTATTTATGGGCTTCCCTGGTGGCTGAGACAGTGCAGAATCTGCCTGCAGTTTCTTTACTGCAGGGTTACTACCTGGAGTAAAGAAACCTAATCTGCCTGGGTTCCATCCGTGGGTCAGAAAGATTCCCTGGAGAAGTGAATGGCTACCTGTTTCAGTATTCTTGCCTGGAGAATTCCATGGACAGAGGAACCTGATAGGCTGTAGTCCATGGGGTCACAAAGAGTCAGACACAACTGAGCATGCATGCACACTATAAGATTAAAAATATTTTCTTTATTCTTTGTGTTTTTTGTTTGTTTTCTCACATATTATTGGTGTGAAAAGTACTACAAACCTATTACATTAGAGTACTATTAGCCAGTTGTGTTAGTTGGCTAACTTTGTTGGACTTACACACAAATTGGACTTACAAACATGCTCTCAAAATTGAATTTGTTCATATATAAAGGACTTACTGTAAGCTTCCAATGCTCCATTAAATGTTTTTCTTTTTTTCCCAGCAAAAACTCTTATATATCTTTTTCTTTCTTTACCTGTCTGTTGTAGCTCCTCAGAGGTGTCTGAGAGGATGTCTCCCCAGGTTATAGTCTTCAGTCAGATACCTCAATAAAAATTAACTCACAACTTTTAGGTTGTGCATTTTTCTTCAGTTGACAGTTTTGATTGCTACGAAGGGATTCAGAGCAGACTTCTCTCCTTCACCTGAACTCTCCAAGGATCCAGAGCCTTGGTACCAGCAAAGGCCTCTTGTGTCCATTTACCTCCTTAGTGTGAACAGATGAATCTGGATAAGTCTCTCCTGGTTCTCAGATATCCCAACTATTGGTTGATGATCCTGAGTTTTGTTCAGTGCATATGTGTTGAGTCATTTCAGTCTTATCTGACTTTTTGGGACTCTATGGACTGTAGCCCACCAGGCTGCTCTGTTCAAGGGATCCTCTAGGCAAGAATACTGGAGTGGGTTGCCATGCTCTCCTCTAGGGGATCGATGCATAACAAATATGTGGTTCCTCAGTTGGAAAATACTGAAGGATGCCCCTCTAGTTGAAAAATGCTAGTGTAGTGGGGAAACAGTGAAACTGTAAAGTTAGTCAGTGGCTGACTTTATATTTTTGGGCTCCAAAATCACTGCAGATGGTGATTGTAGCCATGAAATTAAAAGACACTTACTCCTTGGAAGGAAAGCTATGACCAACCTAGACAGCATATTTAAAAGCAGAGACACTACTTTGCCAACAAAGTTCCGTCTAGTCAAGGCTATGGTTTTTCCAGTGGCCGTGTATGGATGTGAGAGTTGGACTGTGAAGAAAGCTGAGCACCGAAAAATTGATGCTTTTGAACTGTGATGTTGGAGAAGACTCTTGAGAGTCCCTTGGACTGCAAGGAGATCCAAGCAGTCTATCCTAAAGGAAATCAGTCCTGGGTGTTTATTGGAAGGACTGATGTTGAAGCTGAAACTCCAATATTTTGGCCACCTGATGTGAAGAACTGTCTCATTGGAAAAGACCCTGATGCTAGGAAAGATTGAGAGCAGGAAGAGAAGGGGATGACAGAGGATGAGATGGTTGGGTGGCATCACCAACTCGATGGACATGTGGGTTTGGGTGGACTCCAGGAGTTGGTGATGGACAGGGAGGCTGGCGTGCTGCAGTTCATGGTGTCACAAAGAGTCGGACATGACTGAGTGACTGAACTGAACTGAAATGAAGTGTAGTCCAGTTGAAAAATTCGGAGAAGATTTTGCTCAGTTTAAAGACATTTAAGTAGGTTATCACAGTTGAGAGACACTGGGAAGATTTCATTATGAATGTACAGTATTTATACTGACAAGTACTAGCTTAATTGCTTAATGGGGAATTAAAGGAAATCTTGCCCTAAAAGTGATAAAGTTGCTTTTGTTTTTGTTTTTGTTTTTTTTTTTTGGACATTCCAAAATTAATTTTTTTGTGTGCACATCTAAAAAACCTAGTTTGGAAAAAAACAGATTTTCAGAATTCTGACCTTAAAAGAACAAAAGAACTCCTCCTTCCTTCTAGGAGGAACTTGTATTTCTCTTTCTCTGCCTCTGAGATGCAAATTTTCTACCTAATCTTCTTAGGCATTTTGTTCTGTTTTCTGAGAGCTTGATCTCTGCCATCCTGAAGGTACACATGTGGTGTACACTTGGGTCAGTCAAGTGGATTAGGATTCCAAGTCGCCCCTTTGTCTGGTTTTGCCAGCTCTCGGGAAAACCCGGCCAATGGGGTTGCAGTCCATGAGGAGTGTTTGTTATCTTGGCCTCAGTTGTGTCTACTTGTGAGCAATGAAAATTTTTATTTTCTTAAAGTATTTTGGAAAGTATACTTTCTAGATCTTACAAAGATTGCATCCTTTGCACTTTCTTATGGGAATGCTTCTTGCTTTTCATTGGTCTGAATTGCTGTTAAGATACTACTGGTCAATGGCAAGATGATAAATCTTTTAAGTTGGAGAAGTTTCTAAATTTGGTAAATTTTTAGAAAGCTTTTGTTATAAACAGCTGTTTTATTGGTAGCTATGAAAAGATCAATTAGAATGTGCATACAAATAGATAATGACTAAGCTTAAGAACTCCCCTTTTTTAAAACAAATAAAAACAGTCATTTGGGAAGCCTTATTTGCCATCTTGGTTTCCCCTCAATGCATCTTACAGATGCTATTAAAAACATTAGATTAATGTTCATTAGCTTTACAGAGGAATGAGAAGAAGCTTAGAGAAAAATCTAGAGACTTCTTCCCAATAGGTGAAAATTTTAAAGAGACTTGTTCCAACAGAATGGTAATCTTCAGATAGTTATTTAAAAGTGGAGATAAAGCATATTCATATTCATGGAATTAAAACAAAGTTCTGATATAGTACTATATATAAGGCTGCATGAGCCAAAGGGACCTCCTTTTGGTTCCCCCAGCCTTAAAGGAACCCAAAGAAGTCAACTCTGTTTGCCCTAGTTTAAAAAAAATAATAAGACTGGAAGAAAATTACACTGAACAGCAATTGCTTGGGTTAACAGATCAATTAAGTTAAAAGATTGATAAAAGGATCTGCCCGAGTCCCTTGTCTCAATTCCTCATTGGGAGCTCCAAAGCCTTTTATACAAAAATACATAAAATGGCCAGGGGACAAAAAGGAAAGTTAGTGGGACTACTTGTCAGATCAGACATGTTGATGGAGTCTTAATGGAGGCTAAAATTAGGTATCAGAGTCGATAGACTAGAAATGAAAGCTTATAAGAACTGATATATTTAAAGGGGCTTTATATAAGATGGTTATATCTCTTTTGCCTAATTATATTTTGGGATAGCCATTATATCTCACTAGGGATGCTTGCCCTGCCTGGTGATTATAAGACAGGGTACATAAATCTGCTGCTAACATAATATTAATTAAACATACTAAGGGAAACCAATAGGGTTACCCGAGCCCACAGAGTATGAAGTAAAAATCAGGAGCTAATATTTGGGAACTAATAAAAGCAAGATTTCCCAGGTGCCACTAGTGGTAAAGAACCCACCTGCCGATGTAAGAGATGAGCTTTTGATCCATGGATCAGAGGGCATGGGTCCCCTGGAGGAGGGCATGGCAACACACTCCAGTATTCTTGCCAGGAGAATCTCAAGGACAGGAGCCCAGTCAGCTCCATAGGCTTGCAAAGAGACAGACACAACTGAAATGACTTAGCATACATGAAATAAAAGCAAAAATTGAGGGTTAAGTTACTCTGGCAGACTTTTAAGGGCACTATAAATTTAACTTTAAAGTTCTAGAACATAGAAATCTTGAGTTCCAGTTTAGTTGGAAATCTTCTTGCTAATACATACTTTTAAAAAGCAAATTAAAGAAAATCTGGCTGGGCAAATCAATTTTTTTATATCATTTAAGTAATAGATCAATTCTTCAGGGAATTAAAAAGCAACTGTATTTGTCTTGAAAATCTCTACGAATCAGCAGTTGAAATACAGCACACAATAACTCGAGACTCAGTATAATTAGTTCAATCAGGTAAAAACTGTAACCAAAAGAAAAAGAGAGGGGAGGGCAGGAAAGAGGAAACTACTGGAAGACTCCCTCACTCAAAATCTAATTCACAGCCTCCTTAAAGACTGATCAAGGACAATACAAATCTTGAAAGCCTTTTCTACAAATATTGAAAAGCCTTAGTCATATCTGAGCAAATAACTTTAACTTCTTCCAATTGTTATTTATAAGCTAGTAAATTTATATTGTAATACCTGATCCATGACTAAGTTTTGAAATGAAACTATGAGATCTCTAGTTATGCCTGTTTATGTATCTGTGTGTATATTATACATATGATATATCTTTACCTTCAGATAGTATTTTCAAAATTAATTTATGATCAATTTATCATTAAAGCATTTACAAATTAATTATTTCTAAATGTAATAGAGACTAGCCCAAATTACTTTCAGGTTCGTGCTACCTGGAAAACATTTAATATTAAATTAATATTCAGTATTAAAGTTTGTTTGTTGGTATATTTAAATCAGATATGTCTTATGTTTATTGCACCTATGTTTACTAAAAGTCAAATAAAATATCTCTGTCATAAAATTTATTAGCAAGTAGGTAGCTTGGAATGATGTATGAACTAGTCTAATATCTCATAAAGCTTTCATGGCTAATCTTACTATAATTATTGGGAACAAATGAATTCAACAGATATAAATGGGGTAAGAGATTTTAAGTGAACTCTTTAGAAATTATTATGTTTTATGGTATGTCTACTTGAATACTTGAAAACAGTTTGTCCAAATTTTTGGTAATTTGAAATTTTAGAGTTTGCTAAATTAAGTTGAATGATGGAAATTATTCAAATATCTAGATCATTCCCAAATAAGATAGTGAAAATTTACCAAACATAGGCCTCTTTTTACAGAGAAACTAAAAATATTGAATCTATTAATAAAAATGTTTGGAAATTTTTATTGAAAAATTTTCTACAAAAAAGTATGTTTAAAAAATCGTAAATGGTATTTACAATATTACACTCTATAGCATGGTAATGTAAAAGACTGTCCATAACTTCTGTCATCTTAGTTTTCATCAGCAATTAAGGTTTTAAAAGTTAAGAATTTAATTAGCATATATAATTGAAACTACTAAAATTAATAGGGGAAACATTTTTGTATGAAAAAAGGCATAAGGAAAGGAAATTCATTTTGATAAGGAAAAGAAGTAATTGTGTCCTGGAGAGAAAAAGGGAAAATAAAGCATAGGACAAAATCTAAAGGTAAAGTAAGATTTATAAAAGATTTATGGGAATGGAATGCTGAGAAAAGTGTTCCGTGCATGGTCAGGCTAAGATTAAGATAAAATTCAGTTGAGTAAATAAATAAATTTTAATATTAAAAGTAAGTTGATAAAAACTAGAATTTGATTTTTTCTTTGTGTTGAAAACAAAGGTTTTTTTTTTGCATACTGATCTGCTTTTGATAACAATGTGTGAAATTTCTTTACCTTTTAAGTAATCTGCTGTAACTTTCTGCATTTGCATTTAAAATATTTTACTGTCACTTTGGTTGAATGAAAAAGTATAGTTTCACAGTTACATATAATCCTCTTTGACCAAGTATTTTACAAACTCTTTATATCTTTGGCAAATTTCTCAAAATCAAATTTTAAACAAACTTCTTTTGACCTTTAACTAACTTTGAAATGCTTCAGTGGGCCACTGAAACATCCCAAAGAGAGAAATAGGTCTCTTTGATATGCTGAATTACATGGGAAACATTGTTAAATAAGTGATGATAAACCTTCTCAGGCTATATTGTATGGGTAAATGTCATTAATGTAGACATTCCAAAAAATTATATGGAATTTCTAAAAATCTGGTATGTCCCGGTATAATGTTGGTAGTCATAATTCTAGTTATTGTCTTTAAATGTTGTATGACACAGATATAATCATTTGTCAACTGCACTGCAATCAGATATTTAACTATGTCTTTTTAAATCTTTTGTCTTTTATAGACAGTTACTCTTTTGGGGTCTTCCCTGGTGGTTCAGACAGTAGAAGAATCTGCTATGCAGGAGACCCAGGTTCCATCCCTGAGTCAGGAAGATCCCCTGGAGAAGGAAGTGGCAACCCACTCCAGTATTCTTGCCTGGAAGATCCCATGGACAGAGGAGCCTGGCCGACTACAGTCCATGGGGTCATAAAGAATCAGACAGATACTCTGATACATTTACAAAATGAAGATCTTCAAGAAGATCCATAGAATAAGCAACAAGGATCCCCCATATAGCACATGGAACTCTGCTCAATGTTATGTTATGTGGCAGCCTGGATGGGAGGGCAGTCTTGGGGAGAATGGACACATGTGTCTGTATGATGAAGTACCCTTGCTATTCACCTAAAACTATCACAACATTGTTTGTTAATCAGCTATATCCCAACAAGAAGTTAAAAAAAAAAAGAAGATCCATAGAAAGGACTTTTTGACAAATATAAGTTCTGATGATTTTTAGATCATGCCACTGAGCTGAGTAAGAAATTATAAAACTAATAAAATATCTGAAGGCTTCATCCAGGTAAATAGGAATTAATTACAAGGGATAAGTAAACTGATCAATATCACTTATAATTGTATGATTTTTGGTCTAAAATATTATTGGTTTTTAATCTTCGTTTTTCAGAAGAACCTCTCCCCTTATGCTATGACCCACTTGAAAAATTAAATTATTGCTTTAAGTGATCCACTTCCTAGTTTTGGTGAGCTGGTTTTGTTCTGAGAGTTCAGAACTTCTCAATGTGAAACCAAGTTTCTGACGAAATTAATGATACCTAAATGACTTGAGGCAATTGATCATTTATATTACTCTATATAGGATAATTGTAATAGTACAACTCTAGATATGGAAGAAAACAACAAGGGAAAACATTTCATGGATTATATTAGACTAGAAAAACAGACAATCCACAGAATTTTAGGTTATCAACAGGGCCTAATCCAAGAATAACACATTGAGTGACCCATCAACAAAATCCTTATCTGACCTAGGAATGAGGATTTCTAGCACTGTAGGACAAATTGATCATGAAATACCTCCCATGTGCATGCCCAGTTGCTTAAATTATGTCCAGTCTTAGCAACTCTATGGGCTGTAACCCGCCAGGCTCCTCTGTTCATGGGATTCTCCAGGCAAGAATGCTAGAGTGGGTTGCCATGCCTTTCTTCAGGATATCTTCCCAACTGAGGGATTGAATTGGCATCCCTTGCACCACAGGCAGATTCTTTACTCACTGAACTACCTGGGAAGCTCCAAAATACATCCCCAATTTTTTGACCAACAGAGGGCTCTGTGGACAGGGAATGTTACCTGTTATTCCAGGAAATAAAAAAATAATTGTCTGCCATGCCAGTTCTACAAAGATCAAGCCATCAGACGCTGCTGCTACCCCCAGTGTTGTGCCCTTAGGGAAATTCATGATGAAAAAAACAGAACGTTTTCTCTGCTTCAGATATTGACCATGAGATAGTTAAGACACATATCTAAGGAATAATTTCAATGAGCCCAGACTCTTGCATCTTCCCATAGACAGAAAAAGCACTAAAGTAATTAATGTGAGATGCCTATTCTTTGGGATTCCCAGGTGGCTCAGTGGTAAAGAATCTGCCTGCTAATGCGGGAGACACAGGAGATGCAGGTTGGATCTCTGGGTAGGGAAGATCCCCTGGAGGGAGAAATGGCAACCCACTCCAGTATTCCTGCCTGTTATTAGCAGTAATCTTTTGAAACTCCACTAACTTTTTTCCATCGAAAACTCCTATATAGCCTGGCTCTTCCCTTCTTCAGAACTATCTGAGAAGATGCCCTTCAAGCTAATCCTCAGCAAGATCCTTGAATAAGACTTAACTTGAAACTTTTAGACCGTGCCTCTTTATTCAGTTGATGGTCTTTAGCTTAAGATGGTGTTTAAGGTAGTGGCTTGGGTCATTTTGGAGAGTTATTCAGTTTTCGGTATACAAGGAGTGGTGGGAGTGGCTTCATCTGTGGCTAGATCATGTCAGACTCTTGCAATCCTATGGACTGCAGCCCTCCAGGCTCTTCTATCCATTGAATTTCTCAGCAGGAATACTGGAGTGGGTTGTCAGTTCCTGCTCCAGGGGATCTTCCTGACCCAGGGGTTGAACCTACGCTTCCTGCACAGCAGGAAGATTCTTTACTGACTGAGTTACTGGAGAAGCCCTACAAGGAGTATACATGTCCTTAAGCTTCAGTTTGCTTTTCTGTTGTTAATCTGTCTTTTATTACAGGGAAGACTCAGCCAAGAACCTGTAAGTAAAAGGAAAATTATTCCTCCCCCAGAGGGGAAAGAGCAAGAGGGGAAGTCTCCCTTGATGGCCCCTCAGGTTATTCTGGAAGAGGCCTAGTTCTCCATAAATATCACTGAAATAAATAATCTTTAGGATACAGACATTCTAAAATCCTTCTGAGTGCTTTTTCCCTCAACAAGGGCAAGAACCTCAGTGACAAGAAGAACACATTAGAGGAAATGATTCAGACCAAACCCATATTACTTCCACAGGTTAAGCAATGCCAAAGTATCTCTCCTGGGAAGAAAATTTTATGCCAAAAAGATTGAAAAACATGAAGAGTGCTTTCTGAGGGATGTTGGTTTTTTCTTACTGCTTGCACACTCCAGAGCAGCCTATCTGCCAAAATGACCTCAGTTGACGCCACAAGACGCAGAGCTGTCCTGTCAAGCCTCACCTGAATTCCTGGCCCCCAGAATTGTGGGCTATAGTAAAACTGTTGTAGTTTTAGGCTGCTGACTTTGGGGATATTTTGTTATTCAGTAATAGATGAAGAAAATTAAAACAGTAGTATTTCAGAAAAAGTAACTCTCTGACTCTTATACCTGAAAAATCCAAGAGGAGTTCTGGTTTCAGATACAGCTTGATACAGGTGCTTCTATTAAGTTTCCTGGTCTGTGTTTTTACCACTCTCAGGGCGACTTCTAATCATTATAAGAAGAGAGCTGGTTGGTCTTACATTCACAGCTCCAAGATCAGTGGAGAGGACCCTCCAAAAATGTTACTGATTACTTTCCAGGCAATATCTAAAAAGTTCTGAAATTCAGCTCAGTAAGATTGGCTCAGGCCACAGAACAAACACTGACCACTGTTACTGTTGTCAGAAAAATGGGATACGTTGACTGGATTCCAGCCTGAGTCTCATGCTTCACATTTGAATCCAAGATGCTAACCTGTATTAATCCTTTAAAAATGTTTCTATATTTTATGGTGATTTGAACACCATCAGGCCTTGCAGACTTGAAGAGATACTACCTGTCCCAGAACTAGATAATTCCTAGAGTTAGGAAAGAGCTTGCCTGTGAAAGTGACTTTAATATATAAACCAACCAAGTGAGATTCCATGCCACCCCCATCTACCTTCTTTTAACTGGTTTCTGTAGTTTAGACAAGCTTCTTTCCTTAAATCACCCCAGAGCCTGGTACCAAATAACTAACACCTCTATAGCCTAGATTCTAAGAAAATTACTCAAAATTGCCAGTCCTAAATCTGTTCAGCTTCTTACCTTGCTTCCCCTATTTCTTCTTGCATAAAAACACAAAAATCTTTTGCTGATATTTTCTTCACACTTCTGCTTCATGTCAACTCAGGTGCTTCCCCATGTGGCCCTGTGTGGTGTGGCATACGTTCTCCTCTTGGAAACTGTGAGCAAAAAATGGCAACTGTCTTCTGATCTGTGGACCTCAACATACCTAAATAAAAACAAAGTCACAGGTGCATTTTAAAACATAAATTTATCCAGACCATGTGTCCCATGAAAAACCCAGGAGATACTATTGGAAAGTTCATATGTCATGATTATCCTCAATTTACTATAGTTATTATATCTATTTCCTTTTGCTATTACAATAAATTATTACAAATTTAGTGGCTTACACCAGGAATACCCAACCCCTGGGCCACAGACTGATACTGGTCCATG
Source organism: Odocoileus virginianus (assembly GCF_023699985.2). Taxonomy (NCBI): domain Eukaryota; kingdom Metazoa; phylum Chordata; class Mammalia; order Artiodactyla; family Cervidae; genus Odocoileus; species Odocoileus virginianus. The sequence goes on along the minus strand of NC_069704.1, from coordinate 43,353,602 downwards.
ACCTATGAGGAAATGGGCTGCACAGCAGGAGGTGAACAGGGGTTGAGGGAGCAAAGCTTCATTTGTATTGGCAACCACTTCCCATCACTTAACGTTACTACCTGATCTCTGCTTTCTGTCACATCAGCAATGGCATTAGATTCTCATAGGAGCAAGAATCCCTTGCATTTATGTAATGCACTTGAATCATCCAGAAATCATTCCACCCACCACCCCAATCCATGGAAAAACTGTCTACCACGAAACCAGTCCCTGGTGCCAAAAAAATTGGGGACCACTGGCTTAAACAACACAAATGTATTATCTTACACTGAAGGAGGTCAGAGGTCTGAAATGAGTCTCACTGGGATAAAATCAAGGTGTCAGTATAGCTGTATTCTTTCTACAGGCTTTAGAGAAGAATTTACTTTCTTGCTTCTTTCAGTTTCTAGAGGCTGCCTGCATCCTGTGACCCGCTGTCCTTGTCCATCTTTGAACACATAATGGGAGGTAGATTCTTTCTACAATACCATGCCTGATTCTGTCTGCTTCCCTCCTCCCCATTTAAGAATCCTTGTGATTATACTGGGCCCATCCATATAGTCCAAGATTATTTCATTTTAAGGTCAGCTGATTAGCAACTTTTATTTCATCTAAACCACCTGATGCAAAGAACTGATTCATTGGAAAAGACCCTGATGCTAGGAAAGATTGAAGGCAGGAGGAGAAGGGGATGACAGAGGATGAGATGGTTGGATGGCATCACCAACTCAATGGATATGAGTTTGAGCAAGCTCCAGGAGTTGGTGATGGACAGGGAGGCCTAGCATGCTGCAGTCCATGGGGTTGCAAAGAGTAGGACACAATTGAGTGACTGAACTAACTAACTATAACCTTAATACCCTCAAGTGTGTGTGTGTGTGTGTGTGTGTGTGTGTGTGGTCAGTCATGTCCATCTCTTTTTGACCCCATGAACTATAGCCTGCCAGGCTCCTCTTGTCCATGGAATTTTTCAGGCAAGAATACTGGAGTGGATTGCCATTTTCCTACTTCTAGGGATCCTCTAGACCTGGGGGTTGAACCCACACCTCTTGAGTCTGCTGCATTGACAGGCAGTTTCTTTACCACTAGCACCACCTGGGAAGTCCTAATACTCTTAACATGTGACCTAATGCGTGACGCAGAATATGTTTCTGACTTGTAATGCCGAGGCACAGAGACTTGGAAAATTTACAATGTGGTATGAGTGGCAGAGAAAAACTTCCATCATCTCCTTTTTAATCATATCTTTATAGCCAAATGCATGGTACCCAGCATTTAGTACATGTTGAATAATTGTTGAACTAAGCAGCCAATACTTCAGTTGTTGCCCTTTTAATGAAGTTTAAAAAAATATTCATTCCCTGTGACTAGCAGAGGGAGCTCAGTTCAGTGCTCTGTGGTGACCTAGATGGATGGGATAGAGGGGAGGGTGGGAGAGAGGTGCAAGATGAAGGGATAAATGTATATGTATAGTTGATTCACTTAATTGTATGGCAGAAACTAATGCAACATTGTAGAGCAACTATACCCCAATTTAAAAAAAATAATCAGTTAACTAAAAAATATACATTCCAAAAAATAAAATAAAATAAAAAATTTAAAAAATATACATTCCATTCTGCAAAAAGATTGGGAATTTTAAAGGTGAAGACTAGGAGACAGGTAGTACATTTTTTAAAAGAAGGGGCAGGAGAAATCTGAATAATCTCAGGAGGCAGGTACAGTAAATTCAGTATGGATTTAAGCTCCTCCTATGGAATGTCAAAAGATGGTTCTCCAAACAATATTAACACAATCTTCTGGTGAAACAAAGTTGAGTATATTGCTTACTTCAGTGAGGAAGAATGTCATACAGCAAAGTTTTGGCAGTGTCTTGGCACAGAATTTATTATGTCTAAGGTCAGAATTTATTGAGAATTGGAAGTTTGATTTAAGATAGAACTTTAAATGCAAAGATTTGGAGAGTATTCAGTAAGTATTGTAATAGGGTTCAAGACACTCTACCTCCCAAATATGGCACCTTGACATCTTGAATATTTTTAGTTGAAGGAGTTTGAGAAAATGGCAGAAGCAGAAAGGTCTGCTGACCTTCCCCTGTCTTCATCTTTTGCAACAGGTCATAAAATGCTCGTTTAACAAGTGCCTTTCCTTTACCCAAAGAAAATGAGCCTCGTTATCTCTGAAGACAAAAGAACATTGGGAAGAATCCCAACAAAAAGGCCTTGCTAAGTATTTCTCAGCTTATTAAACTTACCTCACACTCTGACCTATTATACTTCTATGTGAGTGCTCACCCTTCAGCATACCTAGCCTAAAATTACTCGGGTCTATTTCTATGGGTCTTCATTTTCTTATGATAGTCCCCATGTCATGTAAACTTATATCTACTAACAGTGCATTTTTCTTCTGTTATAGTAAATTGTCTTTGTCAGCTTAATTTTCAGACTCAGCCAGACCCTAACGGATTTAAGAAAAACTTTTTCTTGCTTTACAATCACAATCCAATCGTCCAGGCTTGGAAACAGCAAAATGAGGAATATGTGGTGTATATTGTTTGTTGATGCTTTTTCACTGAAGAATTAATAAAACTTTTGGAAAGTTTCCATAGTGACCAATCAAATTGCCTTTGCAGAACACTCATGGAAGAATGCATGCTTAAGTGCTTATGCAGTCACGTCCAACTCTTTGAGACCCTTTAGACTGTAGCCTGCCAGGTTCCTCTATCCATGAGATTCTCTAGGCAAGAATACAGGAGTGGGTTACCATGCCCTCCTCCAGAGGATCTTCCCAACCCAGGGATCGAACCCGTGTCTCTTGTGTCTCCTGCACTACAGGCCGATTCTTTACCTCTGAGCCGGCAGGGAAGCCTTGGAAGAATAAGGCCATGCTAATAATAAAGACAGAGGAGAATTGAATTCATGTAGATAATTGTATGGTTTTGGTTCTCAGTGTCTGGTTTAACTGAGGGTATAAACACTGTCTGTTCTTGGAGATTAGGCTGACATTAGGCTTCCTTTGAGAAGAAGGGATAAAATCAAAGGGAAAAGTATGTCAGACGATCAGGCAAAGCTCTAAAGAGCCCCCATTTGTGGTGACTGAGTGCCTTTATCCTTTTTTTTTTAACATTAAAGATAGAAGGAAAGCATTCCTTGGGGAATATGATGAACAAGAGAATATTTCAAGTGTTTTGTTCTTGCTAAAAGCTTAGTGTATTCATACAAATATAAAAACAACTTATTAGACATGGAATAAAAATGGTAAGTGGAATGAAAGTGAGTCAGTGCGAAATAGGTTTGTGTGTGTGCTGTGCCATTTTATAATCTTGCTGAGATCAAACCATGCATTGTTAGTGCTGGCAAAAAAATAGAATATGACTTCCGGGTCAAGCGCTGACACTGATATATAAGTCGCACCACAGGTTATTGGCAATAGTCTCTGTTCTTCCTGAAGAAGGAACAACTATAAAGCCTTTCCAAAAAGGAAATATACCATGAAATACCTCTAAGATTTGTGTACTTTATGTTAATTATGCCTCAATTTGGAAGAGAAAGGGGGAGAAAGAAGGAAGCAAGAGTAGAGGAAATCTCCATTCGTCTGTATTCTGTAACTCTAGGACTAGCAAAAAGAACAAAATACATTGTAAAACAATCCTCATCAGAGCCAGTTACATTCCCTGCACCTTGGTGCTGTGGGATGCCTCTGATTGTCAACCAGAATTTTTTAAATCAATTTTGAGTTATTCTGTTGTTTAAACTATCTGTTCTAACAATGATTATGATTAAAACTGCTTTCCAAACACTTTTACAGCTCTACCATTCATTCACTGTTTGAATCAAGAAGTAGGGTGAAAAACCATCTGGGTCTGCCTGGAAATTTCTGTGTTTCAGCTGTGAAGTCCCACAGCTTAGGAACTGCTTACTCAGTCTTGAGTCAGTCAGCCAACCTCATCACCTTAATTAGAATCAATCTCCTCCTTTGTCTTAAAAGATCTTGGGGACTCCAGTGTCTAAAAGAACCCTAAATTTATCAAAGATCCACAAGTGAAAAAGACAGAAGACATTGTCCTTGTCTTTAAGGAGCTCACAGACACAAAAAATGAAAAACGGAAAATGATGGGACATTAATAGAATATGAGGCAGGTATGCTAAAGAAATACATAAACCAAATATTCCAAAAGCACAGAGAATGGAAAGATTTATTCCCCGTCAGGAAATGGGAAAGTTTTCATAGCTGAAGGTAGTTGAGCTGAGTCTTAAAGGTTGGACAGAGAGATCACAAAAGGTATTTAGAGGGTCTTCCTTGGTGGTCTAGTGGTTAAGACTCCTCGCTCCTAATGCAGAGGTCCCGGGTTCAATCTGAGTCGCAGAGCTAAGATCTCACATCCTGCAAGCCGTTTGGTGCAGCAAGAACAAACAAAACAACAACAGTAACAAAAAAAGACATGTAGAATTGCTGGAGCAAAAGCAGGAAAGTACCTGGAGTTGTCTGGTTTGGCTGTAATGTATGTGGAGTTTCTAAAGGGCCCAGTGAGAGATTACCTGAAAAAAGTGGGCTAAAGTCAAATCCCAGGAAGTCTTTAAAGGCCATGCTGTTGCCTCTATCTGGAAATTCATTTTCCCCTTCCTTGAATACCTAAATTTCGCATATTAGTTATCCATCATGGGGAATGTTATTTTCTTCAAATATTTCTTTGGTTGTCTTTCATACTTGAAGGCAGGAACTAAACCTATGTACATCCAATATATCACATCTCTCAGTTCAGTTCAGTCGCTCAGTTGTGTCCAACTCTTTGCAACCCCATGGACTACAGCACACCAGGCCATCCTGTCCATCACCAACTCCCGGAGTTTACTCAGACTCACATCCATTGAGTTGGTGCTGCCATCCAACCTTCTCATCCTCTGTCATCCCTTCTCCTCCTGCCTTCAATCTTTCCCAGCTTCAAGGTCTTTTCAAATGAGTCAGCTCTTTACATCATGTGGCCAAAGTATTGGAGTTTCAGCTTCAGCATCAGTCCTTCCAATGAATATTCAGGACTGATTTCCTTTAGGATTGACTGGTTTGATCTCCTTGCAGTCCAAGAGACTCTCAAGAGTCTTCTCCAACACGACAGTTCAAAAGCATCAATTCTTTGGTATCAATCTGAAGACTTGATCACACGCCTACTAAATAATAAATGTAAAGGAAAGTGTGTGTGCTTAGTAGTGTCCAACTCTTTGAGACCCCACGGACTGTAGCCTACCAGGCTCCTCTGTCCATGGGATTTTCCAGGCAAGAGTAGTGGAATGGGTTGCCATTTCCTTCTCCAGGGATCTTCCCGACCCAGGGCTCGAACCTGGGTCTCCAGCATTGCATACAGACGCTTTACCATGTGAGCCACCAGGGAAACCCAGTAATGGAAAGGAAACGTCCATAGATGGATTTCAAGCCTGAATGAAAGGATAACTACATGCTAATAACTAATAACTACATGCTAAAAAACACTGGAGCAAATTCAGTTTTGTGCAAGACAGAGAGCTCAGTTTCAACCAACTGACCATGAATGTGTGAAGGAACATTCACATGGAGATGGATGTTAGGAGCATAGGAGAGGAGTAGTGGCTAGAGACATGGATTTTGGAGCTGAACTCAAACAAATGGGAGCTAATTAAGTAACTGATGGGGCTTCCCAGGTGGTTCAGTGGGTAAGACTCTGAGCTCCCAATGCAGGGGACCCAGGTCCAATCCCTAGTCAGGGAACTAGATCCCACATGCAGCAACTAAGAGTTTGCATGTGGCAACTAGACCCGGTGCAGTCAAAGAAATAAATAAATAAAAATAAAATATTAGAAATAAATAAATAAGATAACTAAAGAAGAAATAACAGTGAGAAAGAAATATTAAGCAAAAATGAAATCTTTGTGGGTAACTAAGTCTATGATAGAAGAGGTGGAGAAGATTCCATGGAAAGAGGCTCCAAGAAGCCTTAAGTAGAAATTATCGTCCGATACACAGTGTTCCACAAGTAAAGAAAGCCAGTTAACAACATCACAAAAAGCTTCCAGATCTGGCAGAAGGAAATCTACAGATGACTGCTTAGTGTATAAATTCCATGGAGTGACAAGGAACAAAAACCAGATTGTTAAGGCAAAGAACACAAAGGATTTTCAGAAATGGGGTCAATGGCCTTTTGAGAAGTTTGCCGGGAACTCAAGGAGGGAAAGAAGTTGGCAATCCAAGGGATAGAACGAAAGAGGTAATATTTTTGCTCTATTTTAAGAAAAAAAATTGGATATGTTTTTAGGCTTATGCATTAGTGGAGTGAAAGAGATTGATTTCAGAAAAGGATGGAAATAATTAATAGAGCCTTGGAAAACTGGATGACATGCAGGTAGACAGAAAATACACAGATTTTATTTTGACTATAGATTTTATTTAAGTTTCTGGACAGACATTTTGACATACACACACATAGTTTGTTTCCAACAAACAAACTTTAAAAGAACATTATTGCACCTCTTTTTCTTGTCATGCCCACAAATGCACATGAAAACATCTGCATCAAATTTTCAACTAAAGTTAAGAATATATATGGTTACTCATGTTTATTCAAACGAATCTGGCTCTTACTAGTCAGTTATTTCATCTTTATTGAAGGTCTTTAGAACATATAACATAGTCACTGGCCTTATTAGGCCTTCAAGAGACAAAATATATGTCAACAAAAAAAGCAACCTATTTCCCTTTTTCATGGGTGTGAATATCCATTTTGTAGCTAAACGCTAAACACCAAATCCACTAAGAATAAAAGAAGTAAATGAATAAATCATATTATATAACACTTATTATTGCACTTCTCTTGATAAAGATAATCATCTATTATTTTAACTTAATCATTTGGTTTTGATAAAAAATTAATCTGTCAGTTGCTTAGTCATGTCCGACTCTTTGCGACCCCATGGACTATAACCACCAGGCTCCTCGGTCCATAGAATTTCCCAGGCAAGAATACTGGAGTGAGTAGACATTTCCTTCTCCAGGGCATCTTCCTCACCCAGGGATTGAACAGGGTCTCCTGCAATGCAGGCAGATTCTTTACCATTTGAGCCACCAGGGAAGCCCTTATTTAGTATAAGCTGCAGATTTCTCTTTCTGTGAAATTCAAATAGGATGCTATACAGACAAAATTTAAGCATAAAAAACTCCAGAAGGACACAAAATAAATTGGCAAATGTTACCCATGGTGAGAAGGGTTACAGAACTGTATTCTATAGAATAATATAGAATATATTCCTCTAATATATCTTTTCTTTAAAAATAGGTGTATGCTTTTATTTATTTGGCTGTACCAGCCAAATATTTTTTAGGTATTTTTTTAGTTTCAGCATGTGAGATCTTTTCATTGTGGCATGCAAACTCTTCAGTTGTAGCATGTAGGGTCTGATTCTCTGACTATGGATCAAACCCATGCCCCCTGCATTGGGAGTATGGAGTATTAGCCTCTGGACCACTAAGCATGTTCCCATATACAGCTTTTCAATGCTGTGTCATTTGTTGAACTATTTTGCTACACTATCTATTCATAAAGTGAATACAAAATATAAAAGAAAATTGAACACAGTTATCCAGTTGAATTCTTATTATCTCACCTTGCTTCCATCAAAGCACAACATTCTGGATAAAACAAATTATCATCCTTTGTAGCAGAAGGTTAAGCAGGATCCTAGGTAATGAACGTATCAACTGTTCTTTTTTATCAAGGTACAATTTTCCATAATAGCATATACCCAAGTACCTTGCAATATAACAATAAAAATTTTTAGGATGTTGGAAACCCATCCCTTCAGGATGACTGTCTTAAATGTAATCATATATAGGCCATTCAATTAAAAAATCATTGCTGTGTCTCACACATTCAAACCATTAAAATGGACTTGGTATGTTGCATTATAAGAAGGCTCAGCGTTGAAGAACTGATGCTTTAGAATTGTGGTGCTGGAGAAGATACTTTAGAGTCCCTTGGATAGCAAGATCAAACTAGTCAATCCTGAAGGAAATCAACCCTGAATATTCATCAAAAGGACTGATGCTGAAACTCCAATATTTTGGCCACCTGATGTGAAGAGCTGACCCCTTTGAAAAGACCCTGATGCTGGAAAAGATTGAAGGCAGAAGGAGAAGGGGACGACAGAGGATGAGATGGTTGGATGGCATCACCCACTCAAAGGACATGAGTTTGGGTAAACTCCGGGAGTCTGTGATGGACAGGGAGTCCTGGCGTGCTGCGGTCCATGGTTGCAATGGGTTGGACATGACTTCAGTTCAGTTCAGTTCAGTTCAGTCCCTCAGTTGTGTCCGACTCTTTGCGGACACAAGAGGAGTCAGGTCAAAGCCATACAAGAACTGTGTACCACTTAGACTCTATCCAAAAATCAACAGAAGTCACTAAATACTTTTAAAATGTTCAACAGTAAGAATTCTTTCCCCAAAGCTACAGTCTTGAGAACCCATAAGGACAGAAAAAGGTTGAGGGGGTAAGTGAAGAAAACTGAAGAAAAGTGCAAGAAATCAACTTGGAATTTTCTTCTCTCTTCTCAGAAATCTATACCTAATGCACAAAGTTCAATTAATAACACTTATTAGTCTCTAGATCCCTAAAACTAAGTGTGTTTTGTTTGTTTCGTCACTAAGTCATGTCCAACTCTTTTGGGACTCCACGGACTGTAGCCCACCATGTTCCTCTATCCATGGGATTTCCTAGGTAAGAATACTAGAGTGGATTCTCCTCCAGGGGATCTTCCCAACCCAGGGATCGAACCCACGCCCCTTCTTGCAGCTCCTGCATTAGCAGGTGGATTCTTTACCACTGAGTCACCAGGGAAGCGCCAAACTAAATATACTACTACTCAAAATGTATTTGCTAAGTCTATGTCTGACTTTTCTTGTGGGCAAAGTGACCCCTGCACACTTCATTCTGAGCTTGACTTTTTCCTGAAGTTGATAGCCCTGAGTCTGTTCACTGCCTTCACTTTTGGAAAACAGTGCAGTCAAGCCTGGTAAAGGCTTATGCAAGTTGCCATGAGTGGAAAGTGACATGAAAGAAATTTAAAACATGTACTTTGCTTTCCTTTTAAAATTAGAATCAAATTCTAATCTCGTATGTTCCAAAGAAGGAACAAACATTGGTAAATGTGATATCTGTTTCTTTCTGAAGGTGTGACAGCACTGAATTAGGGCAAAATTGACCTATGTGTTTGTTCTGAGGTTACTGGGTTTTCAGAAGGTACTGGAAGAAGTTTGTGGGTGAACAAATGAATGCGATGACTTCTTTTTAGTTGTTCAGGACAGAAGAATATGTGTTCAATGAGGAAATGGCCAAAAACTAAATATCTCAGAAAGATGGCATTTCCCCCACTCTCTCTCTGTGCCCCAGCCTCTCTTTCCATCTCTGTGTGTTTGTGCTCCTGCATGTAAATACTGTACAATACTCTAAAGATACTTCACAGTACTGTAAAGATAACTCATCTGGTAGCTTGGACAGCCTAAATATTATTCCCATGAAGTCCTGTTTGGCCAGCTGCTCTATTCCAGATTGCAAACTTCCCCTCAGTGCAAGCGCTCTTTCTCTTCTTGCTTCTTCAGCCAGTCCTCCCCAGCATATAAATCCTTGTTTAATGCACGTCCCCTCCTTCAGGCTTCAGGCTGAGGCGAAATTCTTGCTTTCCCTTAGCTCAATGGATGCTATTGTTCCTCCACTCATTCTACACTGGACGTAACTGCTTTGCATTGTTTTGAAACACTAACTTACACATCTTGTTTGCTCAGACACTAAGGTTAAGAGAAGTCTAACACTTCTTGGGAATTCTTCTCATAATGGATGATAGATGTTCAAAAAGTACCAGTTGCTTAACTGATTAAAATATAAATGTGGTTGCTTCAGTTTCACTCACAGAATCAAACTGGACTACAAGCAGAAATAGATCTCTTCCAGTTTAAAAAAAAAAAAAAAGCACTTCCTATTAAGTAAAAATATTGCAATAAAAAGCACAAGACTTCAGAAGATTTTTTTTGTGACTAATAAGTGGGTTAAGGATACAGTATTTCACAGCTATCTCCATTTCCACACTATCTGGCTGTAATTGGCAAGCAATGAGCTTCACACGTTTAAAGTATACAGTTTTTAAAGTACAAACTTAGATATATATTGTCAGGGGAGGTGGAAAATTCCCCCTCTATCCCTCTTGAGTCCTTGTGTCTGTATTAATAATAAAATTGACATGACACGTTAACAGGAGAAAAAGAAATGCGAATCATGTGCACAAATATCTGATCGAAATACGATGAAAGAAGCAGTCAAAGCAGACTGTTTTTACACTTTTTAGACAAACAATAAATTTGTGAGGAATTGACAAAGACACTTAGGCTTTGGGTACTTAATTAGTGAAGAATGTAAACAGAGTTTGGGCTTGGGTAGTAAATTAAGGAAGTAACAAGGTTTGTTTAAGTTGGTTTCTTGGACTTCCCTGGCGGTTCAGGGGTTAAGATTCTGCACTTGCGCTGCAGAAAGCACTGCTTTAATCCTCGGTCTGCAAGCTAAAATCCCACCTGCCGCAAAGCGCACTCCTCCCACACCCACCTCAAAAAAATTAAATAGGCTTCTCAGCCCCGAATTTCCTGTCTCTGATGATAAGGAGGCCCTTCTACCTCCAGATGCAGGGAGGGCCCCTTTCTTGCTTTCAAGGAGACAGAGAGACGGTCCAATGTCCCTCTTACATTGTCTCTTTCTTAAGTAACTTTGAAAGTGAAAGTGTTTGTCGCTCAGTCCTGTCTGATTCTGTGCGACCCCATGGACTGTAACCTGCCAAGATACTCTGTCCATGAGACTCTCCAGGCAAGAACACTGGAGTGGGTTGCCATTTCCTTCCCCAGTGCATGAAACTGAAAAGCGAAAGTGAAGTCGCCAAGTCGTGTCCGACCCTTAGCAACTCCATAGACTGCCGCCCAGCAGGCTCCTCCGTCCACGGGGTTTTCCAGGCAAGAGGACTGGAGTGGGGTGCCATTTCCTACTCCATGCACACACATGAATTGACTTTATTTGGGTTTGCTGCTCTTCATATAATTGGAAGCATATGTTATACACCCTTTTGTGTAGATGCTGGCTTCTTTCACTTTATGTCATATTTTTTAGAATAATCTATAGTATTCCATGTACTAGTAATTCATGTTTTTATTTTTTCAATCATCAATAAATAGAACTTTGCCTCAGAGCTCTGGCCAAGTGCTTTGTCCCAATCAAAACTCTTTTCTTTTCTCCCAAAGTAACTATTTTCTTACTTCATTGTTTTTAATTTTAATTTTAATTTTAATGGAGTGTAACTGATTTACAGTGTGTTAGCTTCAGGTGACAGCAAAGTGATTCAGTTATACATGTGCATATGTTCATTCCTTTTTATATTCTTTTCTCATATAAGTTATCACAGAATATTGAGTAGAGTTCCCTGTGTTATTCAGTAGGTCCTTGTGAGTTATCTTATATATAGCAGTATGTGTGTTTATTCATCCCAAACTCCTGATTTATCCCTCCCCTGCCACTATATTTTCTCTTTGGCAACCACAGTTATGCTATGTCTGTGAGTCTGTTTCTGCTTTGTAAATAAGTTCATTTGTATCATATTTTAGATTCCACATATGAGTGATATCATAAGATACTTGTCTTTCTCTGACTTACTTCAGTTAGTATTAACAATCTCTAGGTCTATGTTGCTGCAAATGGCATTATTTCATTCTCTTTTCTGTCTGAGTAATAGTCTTCTCTCTCTTTCTTTCTCTTTCTCTGATGATCATCACCTAAATGAAATGCTTCCCTCATGTACTATTTGATGATTCATTAATACAGTTCATACATGAAAGGCAGGAATTATGCTGAATTCTTTCTTTCCCTTTGTCACAGTTTTCAAGATAACAAATTCATTTCCTGTTATTCTCAGAATGTGATTGATTGTATTTTGAAATATATCACTTGAATTTAAACATATTTTGTATGCTTCAAGGCATATTTTTATTAACACTCAATGTGTTTCATATTTGGCTGGTGGAACCTTCTTCAAGTTGGACTCTGTCTTTCTGACCTGTCCTTTGATTCTTGCTTGCTCTCTGGTATATCAAGATGTTCTGTTTCATGCCCCAGCAATGGAAAATGGAATCAGCCATTTCTAAAAAAAAAAACATTAAAAAAACCCTTGACTTCTTTTAGTGTGAAATGAAATTTCAAGATGACAATATGAATGCCAAGGATGCTTACTGTTACCAAGTTGTCGGTGTTTCTAGACTTCTTTCATCGACTGCTACATTGCAAATATAATGGCTTAAAGCAACAATAGCTTCTTATTTTCTCACAATTCTGCAGTTTGGCTTGGTGTGGACTGTGAATGTCTGGCCCACACAATCTCAGATGAGACATCTCCAGCAGGGCTGGAAGGTAACTCACATGGATGGGAAGCTGATGCTGTCACCTGGCAGCTGAGCTGGAGCTGGCAGCCAGCGTCTTAGCTTTCTTCCTGAACAACTTCTCCACATAATGGCAGCTGAATTCTAACAAGGAGCTAGCATTTCAAGAGGATAAACCTCAATAGGCAAGCACTCATTAAGCCTCCTCTTGCATGTCATTTGCTCATGTCTCATTGACTGATCACAATGCCTAGCCTAGCCTTGATGTCTTTTAATTAACTTTAAATATAGATTACAGTTTTGATGTGTCTAATGGTCACTTTTTGGCATGCTTTTCCTATTCATAGAAATAATATTCAGTTTCTTATTCTCTCTTTATTCCTTTACAAAATATTTATTTATTTATTTGGTTGTATCAGGTCTTAGTTGCAGTACTGGGTATCTTCATTAAGTCACGTAGGATCTTTTGTTGTGACCCTTGGGCTCAGTAGCTCCGAGGCATGTGAGATACAGTTCCTGCACTCCAGAGCATTGATCCTAGAGAAATAAAGAACTATATTCACAGAAAAACCTGTACTTGAATGTTAGTAGAAGCACCTTGATACGTAAAATCTAAAAACAGCCCAGATGTCGTTTCACACGGGAAAAGGTTAAACAAACTGAAGTACATCCATGCTATGGAATATCACACAGTGATAAAAAGAAGGAACTCTTTATACACATAATAACCTGGATGAATCGACAAGAAATTATACTGAATGAAAAAAGCCAGTCACAAAAAGTTGCTGCTTACTGTGTGATTTCATTACATAATGAGTCTGTTTATATGATGATCATAAAATGCTAAAAATCACAGGGATGGAGTGGTAAAGAGAGAGGTAGGCAGATGTGGTTATAAAAAGGCACATGAGAGACCTTTGTGGTGTTGGAATTGTTCAGCATCATTGACTGCAGTGGTGGATGCAGCAACCCACACTTCTGATAAAAGTGTGTATAGCTAAAATTGGTGTGGCCCCTATGGTAAACAGTATGGCAGGTTCTTAAAAAGCTAAAGATAGAACTACCATATGATCCAGTAATTCCATTCCTGGATATATACCTCGAAAGAAGACTCTAATCTGAAAAGATAAATGTACACCACTGTTCATAGCAGCAATATTTACAATACCCAAGACATGAGAACTACCCATGTGCCCGTCAACAGATGATTGGCTTAAGAAGATGCGATATATTTATGGGAAGTGAAAGAGTCACTCTGTTGTGTCCGACTCTTTCAACCCCATGGACTGTAGCCTACCAGGCTCCTCTGTCCATGGAATTTCCCAGACAAGAATACTGGAATGAGTAGCCATTCCCTTCTCCAGGGGATTTTCCTGAGACAGGGATTGAACTCAGGTCTCCTGCATTTCAGGCAGATTCCTTACCCATCTGAACCACCAGAGAAGCCCAAAAGGAAATACATTGTTATATTACTTTAACTTTAACTCTTATAATGGTTATCTCCTGAAAACCAATCAAGTTACTTATTGTAGTCTGAGCATGAAAAATGTCCAAGTTGGGGAAGGCTAGGGAAGGTTACTTTGGGGCAAATTTCTCCTCATAATTCCTGACTATGACTTACACGTGACTACAGCTGGCTGTGAGAGCTGGATTGTAAAGAAGGCAGAGCACCAAAGAATTGATACCTTTGAACTGTGATGCTAGAGCAGACTCCTGAGAGTCTTTGACCAGCAAGGAAATCAAACCAGTCAACCTTAAAGGATATCAGCCCTGAATACTCATTGGAAGGACTGATACTGAAGCTCCAGTGTTTTGGTCACCTGATGCAAACAGCCGGTTCATTGAGAAAGTCCCTGATGCTGGGAAAGATTGAGGGCAGAAGGAGAAGAGGGTGTCAGAGGATGGAGATGGCTGGATGGCATCACGAATGCAATGGACATGAACTTGGGCAAATTTCAGGAGATGGTGAGGGACAGGGAAGCCTGGCGTGCTGCTGTCCATGGGATCACAAAGAGTCAGACATGACTGAGCAACTGAACTGAACTGAACTGGGGCAGGATCCTGGTTCCCCCTCAAGGAATATACATAACAATATATCTCTGAGTTCCATAGGAACTACAATCCTCATCCAGGTGGGAGATGATAACCTTAGCCTGAGCACAAGAGTCCTGGAGAACTGCCCCGTTCCGTCACCACTAAGCACTCAGAAGAAAGTCTACACACAGTGTAAGGTAATAAAGACTCTGAGTACTCAGTCATGTCTGACTCTGTGCAGCCCCATGCATTGTAGCCCACCAGGCTCTTCTGCCCGAGGAATTTTCCTGGCAAGAGTACTGGAGTGGGGTGCCATTTCCTACTCAAGGGGATCTTCTTGACCCTAGGATTGAAACCACTTCTCTTGCATCTCCTGCACTGGCAGGAGGGATCTTTGCCACTAGTGCCCCCTGGGAAGCCCCAAAACTCTGACCCCTCTCCAAATGATTAACTGTGATTAACTCCTCATTTCTCCCTTTAAAAATCCTTGCAGTCTAAGGGACTCCCAAGAGTACTTTCAAATTGTAATGACTCTTGGGAGTCCCTTAGATTGAAAGGAGATCAAACCAGTCAGTCCTGAAGGAAATCAACCCTGAATATTCATTGGAAGAACTGATGCCGAAGCTCCAATACTTTGGCCACCTGATGCAAAGAGCCGGCTCATTGGAAAAGACCCTGATGCTGGGAAAGATTGAAGGCAGGAGGAGAAGGGGACAGCAGAGGATGAGATGGTTAGATATCATTACTGACTCAATGGACATGAGTTTGAGCAAATTCTGGGAGATAGTGGAGAACAGGGGGCCCTGGTGGGCTGCAGTCCATGGGGTCATAAAGAATCAGACACAACTTAGTGACTGAACAATGACAAAAATGGAATTAAGAGATGGAATTCAGGGGTGGAATGGTCTCAGGAAACCACAAATGAGAGAGAAAGAATCTTCAGCACAGATTACAATTCTAATTATATTACTCGACATAGGTACTCATGAGTTGTAGACAAGCACCTGCTCCACCTCCAGGGGTGATTAGGAAGGTCAAAGGTCCTTAGATTCCTAGGCTGTTCTGAATCATACAATCAATCATTACACAATCCAAGTGGAAAGGGATTATAGCCACAGGATGTTAACAGTTTTCGTTCCATTGAATACAAAGATAGGAAATGCTCTTTGCCCTCTGGAAGGAGTTGATAAATTGATAAAAGACGAGATTAAGGGCTTGCGCAGAGAACTGAACTAACACCCCAAGGACTCACTTGAGAAGTGACAGTCAGGGTTACATGAGGTTAGAGAAGAGACAGGAGAAGCCTTTGAGAGTTTTGTGGGAAAGAGCATGAACTGAATTGGCATACTTTGGGAAGAAAGGGAATTTCCTGACCTGGGACTATTATTCATGCCTTTTATTCTGATGAGTGGAGGTTAAAACCCAGGTTATTTCAGTAATCATTTACTGAACACTTCATGTGTGCCAGGGGCTTCCCTGGTGGTTTAGCTGGTAAAGAATCCACCTGCAATGCAGGAGACCCTAGTTCGGTTCCTGGGTCAGGGAGATCCCCTGGAGAAGAGATAGGCTATCCACTCCAGTATTCTAGGGCTTCCCTGGTGGCTCAGCAAGTAAAGAATCCTCCTTCAAGTGGAAGACCTGGGATCGCTCCTTGGGTTGGGAAGATTCCCTGGAGGAGGGCATGGCAACCCATTCCTGTATTCTTGCCTGGAGAATCCCCACGGACAGGGTTTCTGGCGGGTTGCAGTCCATGAGGTCGATTAGTGTTGGACATGACTGAGCGAGGAAGCACAGCACAGCATGTGTGCCAGGCCTTGTCCAGGGACCTGAAAACACAAAGTAAATAAAACACACAACCGAACCCCCCACCCCTGCTCTTTGCCTTCAAGGATCTTAGAATCTGACCTCTCCCACTATTGCTCTAACATCTTTGGTCTGATTACTCAAATTATATTTAGTCATATTATAGTCAAACAATTACTCAGAGTGTCACCATTTTAAACTAAAATTTAAGTAAAATAAAAAGGGTTAATCTTTCCTAATTCTTCTTATATTTTAAACTCATATAGATTTGGCACGATTACTTAATAAAGTTCATTTAAACTTTGAATTTCCAGTCCTAATTTAAAGATGCTTTATGCCCATTGCAAATCCTCTTTGGAAAACTTTTGAGAGCCCGTGCCCCTGACTAAATCCGACTGGTGTCATTTCAGGGGGCTCTGAAGGGCTCTGGTATCACAGTTCCTTATGTCTCAATGCAGAGAATTCAGCAAGAGCAGAGTGGTGGGTAAGATGTGATTTATTACTTCTGTGGCTCCTTTGCTGCCCTGCATGTAGGATCATCAGTACCATCTTTCTAGATTCCATATATATGCGTTAAAATATGGTATTGTCTTCTTTTTCTGACTTACTTCACTTTATGTAATATATAAGCTATATAGGCCCTAGGTTCATTCACCTCATCAGAACTGACTTAAATGTGTTCGTTTTTATAACTAAGTAATATTGCATTGTGTATATGTACCACAACTTCCTTATCCATTCACCTGCCAATGGACATCTAAGTTGCTTCTATGTCCTAGCTAGAGGGTGGGATGATTTGAGAGAATAGCATTGAATACATTATTACATTACATTGAATACATGAATATATTACCAAATGTAAAACAGATAGCCAGTGCTAGTCTGATGTATGACACAGGGCAACAAGCCGGTGCTCTGTGACAAGCTGGCGGCACAGGGTGGGAAGGAAAGTGGGAGAGGAGTTCAGAAGGGAAGAGATACATGTATATGTATGGCTGATTCATAGTGATGTATTGCAAAAACCATCAAAATACAATAAAGTAATTATCCTTCAATTAAAGTAAATAAATAAATATTTTAAAAAGAAATGATTTATTAAAATAGGATGTTTATGAGGCTTCCTAGCAAGGGAGTGACAAATGCCTCACCTTGAGAACTTACTTGGTTATAGTTTTATAATCAAAGGAAAAGTGGTGAGGGTGAAAAGACCTTCTTTGTCTTTCTTGAGTAGCATCACGTTTCCATCATCAATTTCTCCCCCAGATAGAAAAGAGACGTTTATTTGTCCCTCCCTATATGGTCAGGCCAGAACTGTCACAGCACTTCAGAAAAATATTTTGAGGTCTCAGTACAACGAGAGTCTTTCATTTTGAAAAATCATCTTTCCATAAATGACTGTTTTCTGTGTGCATAGAGCCTATTTGGCGGGGGGTGGGAGGGGGTCATTAACTTACTGAGTTCACTGGATAGGATGTGGGGCTCACGCCACCATTGTTTTATTGTCTGGGGGCATGTTTCATGCTTCTGTTGCATGGTTTTGTTGCTAAGCAAATCTGCTTGGTTTTGTGGTTAAGCCAACATGCTTTCTCAAGTAGTTATTGATTCACAGAAGTTTCCCATATTTTTTTATTTATAATCCCCTAATGGGATTAACTCTTTAATCACCTACTTTGTCCCTTCATTCTGTCCTTATTATGACCAAGTCTTTGCCTTGCTGACACTTCTATTTTAGATAGGTAAGAGTCCCACTTCCAAAAATCCTAAGGGACTTAGAGTAGTGGATAAATCAGATTTAATTGGCATATAAAGTTCATTTTCACAAAATTAACTTGAAAAACTTATAAGTATGATACATTGAAATAATTATCTTACAGAACTACTTAAATGGTTCAGACAACTTCCCTGAGATGTTGGTTAAAATAATGAAAGAAAAGTTTCTTTATATATTTAGATAAAGTACTTTAGCGCATGCCACACCTGCCTGTTAGCAGTGACGAAATCTCCAAACAATGAAAGTTCAAATGAGTCAGCTTTGACTGTTTACAAAGTACTTTCTTGGCTTATGTAGAGGGAGAAACTGAGATAGGTATGATTAAAACAGAGTTCTCAACTTTAAAAAGTTTGCAATCCACTGGAAGGGATGAGACACGTAAAGAAATATTCTTAATGCAAAGTAATTGTGATGTGTCAAAGAACAGGAAAAACACAGAGATATAACTTTTCAGACATAGGTAATGAGAATCCAGCAGCAAAAAAAAAAAAAAAAAAAAAAAAATCCCTGTCTTCAAAGAGATTGCATTCTACTGAGAGAAACAAATTATACAACAAAGAATCTATATCCATGTCTATATTCATATTTACCCATATGTTTACGAGATGCCAGGTACAGAGTAAGAAGACAGAAGAGAGACACTATTTTAGGTAGGGTGTTCTGAGGAGGCCTTTTTCTGATACTGTGATACTTGAGAGTTGACAATGGTAAGGAAATAAGCCAAGAGAAACATCTTGGGGATAATAGCATTCTAGGCTTTTGTTCCAGGAAAAAAACTCATTCCTGGGAAATGAGTTCCAGGAATACTTCAGTGTGGTTAGAGCCTCTGTGTTCTGGAGGTGCTGAAAGGGCTCATGAGAGGGTTGGTTAAGAGATGTGGCTGGAAATGTAACTAGGACCAGAGCATCACTGCCCCGTGGCAAGGGCTTTGAAGGTCTTTGAACAAACATTGGCTTTTGCTCTAAGATGGACCCACTGGAGAGCTCTGAGTAAAGCAAAGGCATGATCTGACTTGGGTTCTGAAAGGATCACTCTGACTGCCATGGGGAACAAGTGCAGAGGAAGGAAACTCAACAGGGCGATGCATTGGCTTCCTAGGGTGGCCTAACAAATTATTATCGAGGGAAGGGAGGCCCCTTCCAAGGCCCAAGTGTGGGCTCTTGTCTAACACTCAGAAATGAACTGTACAAGGAGACACACGTGCTAACCAAGCAAGAGGTCTTGTTGAGAAAGGGTGCCCAGTGAGAGCAGCAGGGTAGGGGAACCCAGGAGAACGGCTGGGCCGCGTGGTTCATAGCCTCAGGTTTTATGGCGATGGAATTAGTTTCCGGGTTATCTCTGACTAATATCTTTGACTCAGGGTCCTTCCTAGTGGTGCATGCAATGCTCAAGCCAGAGGGATTCCAGTGAGAATGATTCTGGGTGGTTGGTAGGACACGTGGTGTCTCCTCTCTCCTTTTAACCTTCCCTGAATACTTCTGGTTGGGGTTAGCTTGTTAGTTTCACATTCCTTACTAGGACCTCCTGTTGTAAGATAGCTCATGCAAGTGATCACCATTGTGTCTGGCCAGGCAGGTGGTTTGCTCCCCTAACACTACCAAGAAAAACTACCAGGCAGCCTAAAACAAAAAGAACTTAACCTCACAGCTCTGGAGGCTAGAAATCTGAAATCAAGGTGACTGTGGGTTTGGGTTTCTTCTGGAGGTTCTGAGGGAAACTTTCGTGCATTTCTTTTAGCTTCCAGTGGTAGCCAGCAATCCTTGGTGTCCCGTGCATTGTAGGCACATTGCTCCAATCTCTGCTTCCCTCTTCACATTGCCTTCCTCTCTGTGTCTATGTCTATTTGTACCTTTCTCTTATAAGAATACTTGTCAATGGATTTAGGGCCACTCCAAGTGGAAAAAAATCTCATCTCAAGATCCATTACTAAGCTACAGTGGCAAAAATTCTTAGTTCAGATAAGTTTTCTTGTTGAGGTTCCAGAAGAACTTGTATTTTGCTGCTTAGTTGCTCAGTCATGTTTCACTCTTGGTGGCCCCACAGACTGTAACCTACCAGGCTCCTCTGTCCCTAGGATTTTCCAGGCAAGAATACTGGAGTGGGTTGCCTTTTCCTACTCCAAGGGGATCTTCCTGACTCAGGGACTGAACTCATCAACCTACATTGCATCAACCTACATTGACAGATTCTTTCCACTAATGCCACTGTATTCAACCCAGCACAGAGAATGTTTAAGATTTTTCTTTGAAAAATAATAAAATAATTTTATTGACTTTTGTTTCCATGTTTTAATGAGTGGAGAGATAACATATTGAAAAGAAATATAAACTAGGAATATGAACTAGAAATCAGGAGCCTGAGCCTGGTCCTCAGTTTTCTTGTTTGCAAAATTAGGGTTTGGAATGGCTGAGGTCTTCATCAGCTTTAATATTCTGTGATTTTATGTAGTTATATAGAGTATTGCTTGGGAAATCTAACTTTCTATCATATTTGAACCCTTTGAAGGTTTGTCTGTTAAACTTAACGTCTCCACTGTTTCCTCCCAAATTCAAAGTTAGATTAATCTCTGGATCTATAATTGAATACTTTCAGTTCAGCATATTAATCTACAGACCTGTAATATGTAGATAAAACATAATTCAATTCAAAATTTATTTTAAGGCAGTCTTCATTTTGTGGTCGGTGAGAAGTTCTGCAGGTGGCCACTGGGACCAGCCGCAAAAGGGCTGGGGGTGGGGGGACATTATGAGAGCGTTGCCACATCTTTTACAGGCACTTTACCCCCAGCGGAAGTTCCCTCCTTCCTAAACTTTGGTTTCCTGGAAGTAGCACGGACACAGAGAGTTTCCTTGATCAGCCTAATCCCACATTCTCAGCAGGCAGCTCCTAGTTCATACAGGCAAGACTGAGTCCCTGAGCGCCACCCTCAGCCACAGTCACCCTCCCCAGGGGTGTCTAGGGGTTCAGATGAGCTCGTGAAGAGTTTTTAAAAATTTATTTTAAGTCCTAGAAAGTAATGTCTTTGGCAAGTGACCTCTTGGGCATCCGATCAAATTGAAGCTATCAAAAGCTTTATTTCCAATATTTGTAAATTTCTCATTTAAGAGACAGAGGAAAAACCACTGCAATGATGTAAAGTAATTAGCCTCCAACTAACAAAAATAAATGGAAAAAATAAAAAAAATAAAAATAATAAATTAAAAAAAAAAGAGAGAGACAGAGGAAGAGAATGTTGAACTATATCTAAGCCCTATGCTCACAGAAAGCAGCAGTATTGGGATCACGTTCTGTGTTGTGAGAAACAGCCCACTGCTCAGTTCTCACATATTCCCCTTCTTTGTAACTCCCATAAGAACTGTTGTTGGCTTCCTCCTTTTCCTATCACTAGAAAACTCCAGATCTCTTTCTTTTCATTTGAGACAATCCTAATTAATGACTGCTCTTTCTGTTGCAATAGCCTGACTAAAACAGTCTCCTTCACTCTCTGGAGTATTCTGTCTTTGGCGATAGATAGATAGGTAGGTAGATAGATAGATAGATAGCAGGGAGTGCTGAGGACTGGATGAAATTACAGACATGGTGCTATTTCAGTTTAGGGTCAAGGAAGGTTTCTGTGAGGAGGTGACATTAAACTAAGATCTAAAATAGCAAGAAAGAGCATGCCATGGATGGAGCAAGGGGAAGGGCCCTAGACGAGGTAGGAACAAGCTTGGTGTTTCCCAGAGGTCTGTAGCTGGGGAGTGGACTGGAGTTAGAGCACAGTCCAGCACTGATAGAGAATGTTGGTCAAGAGAAGTAAATAGAAATGATCCTGAAGGCCTTGTTGCACATGGTATGAACATTAATTTTCTTCAAAGTACAAAGGGAAGCCCTAGAGGCATGTAAATAGGAATAACATAATCTGGTTTACCTTTTTAAGATAATGTTGCTGCAGCACTATTTACAGTGACCAGGATGGAAGCAGCCTACATGCCCATTGACAGATGAATGGATAAAGAAGTTATGGTACATATATACAACAGAATATTGCTCAGTCATAAAAGGAACAAATTTGAGTCAGTTCTAGTGAGATGGATGAACCTAGAACCTGTTATACAGAGTGAAGTAAGTCACAGAAAAACATATATCGTACATTAACACATATATGTGGAATCTAGAAAAATGGTACTAATGAACCTAATTGCAGGGCCAGAAAAGAGACGAAGACATAGAGAACAGACTGTGGACACATGGAGGAAAGGAAAGGGTGGGACAAACTGAGACAGTAGCACTGAGACATATACATTACCGTATGCTAAGTAGATTGCTAGTGGGAAGTTGCTATATAACACAGGGTTCTCTGTGTTCTTTATATAACAACCTGGTGCTCTGCGACAACTTAGAGGGGTGGAATGGAATGAGAGGGCTGGAGCGAGGTTCAAGAGGGCGGAGACATATGTATCATTATGGTTGACTCATGTTGTGTGGCAGAAACCAACAGAATTCTGTAAAAAATTACTCTCCAATTAAAAATAATTTTTTTAAAAAGAGATGTTGGAGAATGGATTTTATAGAGAATAAAATAAATAAATAACTAAAATCCATGGAGAATTGAGTCAAAGTGGGAAATCTGTAAACCATTGCAATTGATCAGGCCACGAGCTTATAGTGTCTTAACAGTGGTAGTGATGATAGTAGTGACTATGGAGAAAAGTGAAAAGGCAGAGTTAACAGGACTTGCTGATGCAGTGCGTGTGTGGTGGGAAATAAAGGACAAAGACCAATTAACAATGACTCCCAGGTTTGATTTTTTTTTTTTTTTTTGACTTGAGCAACTAATTAGACCCTAGTACTAGTATCTCCAGTTGGGGAGGGAGGCAGAAATTGATTAGAATTTAAATTCAAATTCAGATATTAGAAGGAATCTTCTTGGGTAGGTATCAGACTTGCTGCTAATAAAAGCTAAATTCATCTGAAATCTTTATCTTCAGTCCAGTGAGCTTTCCTGAGCTGTAAGGGTGTGTGCGTGTGTATGTGTGTGCACATGCAAACACATACAGCTCTATGTCTATCGGATGTCATGCAAGTGCACGGGATTAAACGTGACGCACCAGAAAAGCTGAGACTTGGGGCCCTTTGCTTCAGTGCTGCCGTGTTTGCACCTGGACAACCTCTGCTTGAGCAACAAAAGGCAAAGAAACTCTAAGGGACTAAAAAGAACTGTGTGCATGAAAAGTTGGGGCAAATCATGGACAACAAGATACAAAGAGATCAGGGGACTTCCCTGGTGGTCCAGCCCTTGAGAATACACCCTGCAATGCAGGGGCTGAGAATCCAATCCCTGGCTGGGGAACTAAGATCCCATGTGTCATAGAGCAATTAAGCCCATGGACCACAGCTAGGGAGTCCGAGCACTGCAATGAAATATCTGCCATGATGTATAGAAGATCCTGCATGATGCAACTAAGGTCCAAGGAAGCCAAATAAATAAGTAAATAAATATTTTTTTTTTTAAGATAGAAAGAGATTTAAAAAGACCATACTGCCACTTCTGAAGAACCTGGAGGAAAAACAAGGTATCAGGAGCAAAAGCAGGGTACTGTGCATGCCCTCTGCACTCAACACCACCAAAGAGGTGGGGAAAACACCTGTGCCACCCTGCGGGTCAGACCCTTGGATACACTGTGTCCTCACCCCATATAAGAAGCCAGCTTGCCCCCAACTCAGGGAGCGAGCAAGGAAGCCTGTCGTTTGTTCTCATTCCCCCTGCTGTATCAGAGGCCCCAATAAAGCCTTGGCTGAATTTCCTGTCTGGCCTCTAGTCAAGTTCTATTGACTAGGGAAGGCCAAGAACCCAGTCTAATGTAAAAACCACATTGTCTTCTCTTAAAATATTTTGCTGCTCTTTCTCCTGTGTTTGACATTTTGGTGAATGGCATCGAAGCCCAGTCATTCATCCAGCCAGAAAGTTGATTGTTTCCCTGGTTGTTCTTTATCCAATCTTCTCATCCACATCCAATTAAGCTTCATTAGTGCAAACCCTATCACATCATTCATATTTCTTCATCCATTTTTTTATGACTTCAGACTGAAGGGGAAGAAAATTCTTCTCTGCTCTCTTAGGTTCTCCAGCTGGATCCATGAAATAAACTGAAAACAGAAAGATTAACATCAAAAAGTACATGCATTTATTTGATGATAAAAGTTTTATGTGGCAAGGGGGAGAATGGGGCAGTGTTCATAAAAAGAAGAGAAAAATTCTAAAGGTATAGCTAAACTTGGAGGTTTTTATATCATTTGGACAAAGAAGGATACATTTAAAGGGAAATGACAATATGAAGAAAAGGAAATTTAAGCTTCTAGGGATGACACCTTGTAGGAGGGCAAGTATATGGGTAGCTGGTCACAGACAAGGACAAGTTACTAGGCTCAGTGCCTTCTCCTCTCTGTTGGTAAGATTGCTGCTCCCTACATCTTATAGGCAAGAAGCAAACAAGGAGACCATTCAGCTGCAAACACAGGCAACTTTCCATAGAAAAGATAGGATAACTCAGAGGATGGCAACAGTAGCCCAGAAGGCAGAGCCTTAGAGAGCTACAGGAAAGGAATAAGACTGAGTCAAGAAACTTCCCAGTCAAGACAGTTCCAACTGGATTTCAGAATTGATATGCATCAATGACCATTTCTACCCTTTTTAAAAATGGAACTGCCTTAGTGGTTTTGGCTTCCCCGGTGGCTCAGAGGTGAAGAATCCTCCAACAATGCTGGGGACTCAGAAGAACCAGGTTTGATCTCTGGGTTGGGAAGATCCCCTGGAGGAGGGCAAGGCAACCCACTCCAGTATTCTTGCCTGGAAAATCCCATGGACAGAGGAGCCTGGTGGGCTACAGTCCACAGGGTCAAAAGAGTCAGACACGACTGCAGTGACTGAGCTTGCATGCACTTGGTGGTTTATTCTGTGTCTGTCCCACTGTTACAAGTTGAATATGTGGGGCAAATCATTTGTCTCTTTAGTTTACAGGTATTTAGGTTAACAGGGCCTGTACTTTAAGACCTATACACAAGTAATCACACATAGACTTACACTGATTTAGAGGGCAAGATCCTAGACTTCCAGTAGATGCCACAAAGGGTCAAGACATATGACTTCTGGAGAAGGAGTAAGTGTATTTTTGGGTAGGTGGGCCAGGGGGAGATGTCAATTATGGGAGGCCAGAGGTAAGACTGGGTAGGCAGCTTCCAAGATCACCCCATTTCTGTTATCCATGACCTTGTGCAGTCCCATCCCACATGAAACAAAGTTGACCTGTATAATCAAGAGGACATTACAGAAGTGATAGTATGTGACTTTTGTGGCTAGGCTATACAGGACACAGAAGTTTTCTTGGGGCTCTTGCTTGGATTGGTTGCTCTGGGGGAAGCCAGTATCTTCTAGTAAAGACACTGAAACAGCCAGAGAAGTGCAGATGGCAAAGAACAAAGACCTCCTGTCAGTATCAACTCACCATCCATGTGGGTAAGCCATTTTGGAATCAAATTCTTCAACCTCGGTCAAGTCTTTGGATGACTGCAGCTCCAGCTGATGACTTGACGACAGTCTCATGAGCCAGGACCACACAGTTAATTTACCCCCAAGTTCCTGACCTACAGAAATGAGATAATAAACATTTATTGCTATTGTGAGTCACTAAATTTTACTGTGACTGGCAGAAAGAAACAGCTAATTCAAGAGATTTAAGTACTTTGAAGAGTAACAAATGTAATCAACAACTAAATACAGTGGAATGATGATATTGGGAGTACAGAGGGGGGCTGATGATGTGCGTGTAAATGAGCAAAACCTTCATCTGCCACATTATAAATTGATAATGCCTAAAATTAAAAAAAAAAAAGAAATAGGTGAGTATAAGTGTTTTTAGAAATTTGAAAAATTAAAGCTGTAAATGTAAAAATGATTGAAAGTGGTTGCCTCTGGGGCCGAGAATTGCCCCTGCTCATTATAAGTTCTCTGTTCTGTTTGAGTTTTAAGCCAAACTCATGTTATACATTGCATTAAAAAAAATGGGAAATTTAAAATAGATCAAAAATTAAATCAAATGTATCTGTCAATATAAATATATATGTTAACAATATATGTCTATGTCAGATATTTTCAACTCTCATTTAATTTAAGGGATACTTTAAACGTTTAGCTTTGTTCTAAACATGAGAAAACTGAACAGGAATATGTCTCAATCCTCACAATCAAATACATCAAAATTGTTCTTCAATACTCTTGGGTAAAAATTTTAGAACTGATGTGTCACAGGTTCTACATTGTAAAAGTTTGAATGTCTTTACAGAAACATTTATTTAACTGCCTAGAAGTCTATCTTTCATGTTACAATTATAACTTCAGGAAAGGAAAATATTTGATATAAACTCCTCTATTAAAAGCAAATGACTCAGTATTTGTCTTTGTCTGGCTTACTCCACTAAGCTAATAGTCTCCAGATATGTTTCACTTACATGTGGAATATAAAAATATAAAACAAATGAGTGAATATAAGAAAACAGAAACAGACTCAAAATACAGAGAACAGGCTAGTGATTACCAGTGGAGAGAGGACTAGGGGAAGAAGCAAAATAGAGCAAGGGGATTAAGAAGTACAAATGACAAGGTATAAAACAGCTGAGATACAAAGATGTAACATACATAGAACATAGTAAATATTTTAATAACTTTAGAGTATATCCATAAAATCATTGAATCACTATGATGTGCACCTGAAACTAATATAATATTGTAAATTTTAAAAAAGGAAATGACTTAGCTATGATCACAAAGTAAAATACAACCTTACACAGTATACTCAAGAAATATTTAAAACAAAAGAACTAAAAAATGCTGAGAATAAAAGAGTTAACAAAGTCATACCATGCAACTAAAAGCAAAAAACAGGAGTCATAAGTTTAATGGCAGACTAAGTTATTTTCAGAGCCAAAAACATGAAGTGAGATGAAGATAATATTTAATAATAAAATGCACAACCTAAAATAAAAATATAACAGTTTCTAGTATATCAAACCATACAGCATTAAGATTCACACAGAAAACTTCATAGGAAATAAAATATACACATAATCAAAACTTTAAATCACTCTCTCAACCTATGAATATTCAAAGTTAGGTAGTAACTGAGAAAGTCATAATTCAAAAAGACATATGCACCCCAATGTTCATTGAAGCACTATTTCCAATAGCCAGGACATGGAATCAACCCAGATGTCCATCAACAGATGAATGGATAAAGAAGTTGTGGTTCATATATACAATGGAATATCACCCAGCCATAAAAAGGAATGAATTTAAGTCAGTTCTAGTAAGGCGGATTAACCTAGAGCCTCTTATACAGAGTGAAGTAAGTCAGAAAGAGAAAAATTTTGTATATTAACACATATAAATGGAATTTATAAAAATGGTACAGATGAACCTATTTGCAGGTCAGGAATAGAGATGCAGACATAGGGAATGTACTTGTGGACACAGCAGGGGTGGCGTTGGGGAAGGAAGGGTGGGATGAATTGAGAGAGTAGCATTGAAACACATACACTACCATATGTAAAATAGAGTCTCAGCTGGTAAAGAATCTGCCTGCAATGTGGGAGGCCTAGGTTTGATTCCTGGGTTTGGAAGATCCCCTAGAGGAGGAAACGGCTACCCACTCCAGTGTTCTGGCCTGGAGAATTCCATGGACTGTATAGTCCATGGGATAGCAAAGAGTCGGACACAACTGAGTGCCTTTCACTTTCACTTTCACATGTAAAGCAGATAGCTGGTGAGAAGTGGCTGTATAACTGGGGCTCTATAACAACACAGAGGCGTGGGATGGGGTGGGGGTTCGAAAGGAGGTTCAAGAGGGAGGGTGCATACGTCTACCTAGGGCTGATTCATGTTGTTGTGTGGCAGAAATCAACACAACACTGTATAGCAATTATCTTCATAATAAAAAAAATTAGATAATATAATAAAGGCCCAAGTAACAATGAAATGAGGCTATTCTCACTGTCATCTCTGTAATTTTCTCCTTGAAATAGGAAAAGTATCTTCTTTTAAAGTACCCATGGAAAACTATAGAAATAATTGACCATAAATACTGTGCTATTAATTAAATCTTGATGAATTCCAAAAAGTAGACTTGGTACAGATAGCCATAAGCATAGTAAAATAAAACCAAAACTAGAAAAGAAAGAGAAACGAAACCAACAATAAAGAGGTGAAAACAAACAAAAAAAAAAACACTTTCTCACCGAATTCAGCTAAAGCAATGTTTGTGCCTATCTTAAAAAATAAGAAATGAAAATAAATGAAACATCTATTCAGAGATTAGAAAAATAATAACAAAATAAATCTAAAGGTACAGAAACAAGGAAACCATAGAGAGAACAGAAAATGAGTAGGAAACAAGAAAAAAATAGGATTAAAAAATCCAAATGCCTGGTTATTAGAAGATTGAGTATGTCATTAACTAACTTAATATAAAAATTAAAACTCATAAATTCAGAAGATAAGAAAGGATTTTGGAGAAATAACCACAGATCTAGAGGAAATTTAAATTATCATAAATAATCATGAGACTACTTTGCTGAACTCTATATAAATAAATTTGAGAAACTTGTTAAAAAAAAATAAGGCTATATAAATGCTAGAAATGAAGAGAAAATTATGATTACATGAAGATGAGAAGATTATGTATCTGAAAACCCTAACATAAACAATTGAAATCTTATTATACATGATACAAAATTCAATATTCTGGCTGGGAGTAAGATTAATATACAAAAAGTCTATAGTCTTCATATTTACAAACAACAAATTGAAATAAAATGAAATAAACCAATCTATTTACAACAGCAACAAAAATGATCAAATATCTAGGAACCACTTTAACAAGGAATAAAAATAGACCTTATTATCATAGTCATTATTTATCAATATCACTAAATTATTATCATGGACACAAAAGAGAATGAACGAATGGAATGACATACCACAGTCTTGATTAGCATTGTAGATTTAAAATCATCATAAAAATATTTTTATCACTAAATTAATCAGTGAATTTTATGTGCAACCAGTAAATGTGCCAATAAGACCTTTTTAAAAAAATTTGGCTTCATTGGGTCTTAGTTGTGGCACTCAGGGTCTTTCAGTTCAGTTCAGTTGCTCAGTTGTGTCAGACTCTGTGACCCCATGGACTGCAGCACACCAGTCTTCCCTGTCCATCACCAATTCCCAGAGCTTACTCAAACTCATGTCCATTGAGTAAGTGATGCCATCCAATCATTTCATACTCTGTTGTCCCCTTCTCCTCCTGCCTTCCATCTTTCCCAGCATCAGTCTTTTCCAATGAGCTGGCTGTTTGCATGAGGTGGCCAAAGTACTGGTGTTTCAGCTTCAGCATCAGTCCTTCCAGTGAATATTCAGAAACTGATTTCCTTTAGGATTGACTGGTTTGATCTCCTTACAGTCCAAGGGACTCTCAAGAGTCTTCTCCAACACCACAGATCAAAACCATCAATTCTTTGGTGCTCAGCTTTCCTTATAGTCCAACTCTCACATCCATACATGACTACTGGAAAAACCATAGGTTTGACTACATGGGCCTTTGTTGGCAAAGTAATGTCTCTGCTTTTTAATATGCTGTCTAGGTTTATCATAGCTTTTCTTCCAAAGAGCAAGTGTCTTTTAATTTCATGGCTGCAGTCACAATCTGCAGTGATTTTGGAGCCCAAGAAAATAAAGTCTGTCACTGTTTCCACTGTTTCCCCATCTATTTGCCATGAAGTGCTGGGACTGGATGTCATAATCTTCGTTTTTTGAATGTTTTTGAGTTTTAAGTCAGATTTTCACTCTCCTCTTTCATTTTAATCAAGAGGCTCTTTAGTTCCTCTTTGCTTTCTGCATAATAGTGGTATCATCTGTATATCTGGGGTCATTGATTTTTCTCTACCAGCAATCTTGATTACAGCTTGTGCTTCATCCAGCCTGGCATTTCACAGGATGTACTCTGCCTATAAGTTAAATCAACTCTACTTCAATAAAAAAAAAAAAATAACATTACCTAACTTGAATATTTGCCCCTCAAGAAACAAGTCCCCAAATGAGAAAAAGACTGAGGATAAAAAATGGAATGTGGAGGAGATATTTATGTATTTGGCATTATTTCATCTGAGGAAGCAGAGAAGGCAATGGCACCCCACTCCAGTACTCTTGCCTGGAAAATCCCATGGACAGAGGAGTGCAGTCCATGGGGTCGCTAAGAGTCGGGCGCGATTGAGCAACTTCACTTTCATTTTTCACTTTCATGCATTGGAGAAGGAAATGGCAGCCCACTCCAGTGTTCTTACCTGGAGAATCCCAGGGACAGGGGAGCCTGGTGGGCTGTCGTCTATGGGGAAGCAAAGAGTTGGACAAAACTGAAGTGACTTAGCAGTAGCAGTAGCCTCTGAGGAAGTGAAGTCTAAAGTAGCTGTTTTCAATTATGTGAAGAAAATAATGGCAACCAGCTGTGTTTCATCTCAGCTAAGCCTGAAGCAAGAAGGAAATAGGGCAGAAGGAACTAGAATGATGAACTACAGGATCTTTACAGAGGTCCAGGTTCTGTGTCTGGGCTCTGAAACTAGGTCACTGGACCATGCTCTTCTAAGGAATTGCTTAAAGGTCCTTTCATTATCCTATTTGCATATCATCTTCACCAAGCACAAGAGAAATGACAGTTTAATGAGAGCTCTGATTTCTGTCTGATGCAAGAGAGCTGGGTGAGGTTATAGAGGACAGTAAAGCTGAGGAGACTTGGAGATCACTGTGGGGCGATAGGAACTGGTGGTCCTGCTCTCCCGATGGGAAGGACTCAGTTCTTAGGATCCAGTCACAGTGGCCTCCAGATGGAAGGCCCATTTAGTAGAGTCACACTGCTGAGCTTAGGAAGCCACCCTGGATTCTCTGCCAGTGGACTGGGGGACTCTGCTGCAGAAACGTGTGTGAGATAACTTCAGGACTTTCACCCAGTGGGTGGAGAAGCTAAAAGAAACTCTCAGCAGGAAGCAAGGAGTAAAGAGAGAATTGGTAGAACCATCAGGGAAGTAACATGATGGCAAAATAAATCAACTTCTTACTATTTGGGATTATTTCACTTCTTCCTGTCAAAATAGTCAAAAGGAGAAGACTTGTTTACCTTTAAATTCTCTGAAGAGTTGTTTCTTCTTCCTCTGCTTCTTGGCTTGATTTTCCATATGTTTCCAAGCATATAGATCACATGGGTATAGTTTCCTTTGCTTAGAGCTCCAGAAAAGACTTTCCATGGTTGAGGGGCTTCTGTAGCCTCTTTGAGGGGTTAGTGAGGTCAAGACACTCCCTTCCATTAGTGAAATAGGCCAGGATTATATGACTAAATGGTGTGATTTAAGAGGTAAAAGTACCTTAGGGAAAATAAATGTTTCTCAGTTGCTGGAGGCATAGCTATTTCTCAACTACATAAATTATAATCTGTCTAGCATGGGACTTCCGTGCCAGTTCAGTGGTTAAGACCTTGCCATCCAATGCAGTGACTGCAGTTTCCATCCCTGGTCAGGGAACTAAGACCTCATGTGCCTTGTGGCCAAAAAGCCAAAATATAAAATACAAAAGTGACATGTAATGAATTCAGTAAAGACTTTAAAGATGGTCCACATGAAAAAAAGAAAAAAATCTGTTTAGCAACAAAAAGGTTCTGATGTATCTCAAAATATAAATGTCTTTACAATAAAGCATTTAATGGAAAGGAACCATGAAGGTCAAATTTTAGCATGAAAGCAGAGGGCTGTGAGTAAACAGAAAGATCCAATATGAAGTCCTACAGGATTAGCACAAGTGAGCCAAAATTCAGTTCTATTTCTTGCAGCCAAAATAAGACAGCTGAAATGTAATGCCCTTTGAGGTCATTTTCTGACACAGATTGTGTAAGTGACCAAGAGCAGATTGTTTTCTTGGAACTGCATTTGATTGGAAGAGAGGGAAAAAAAACAAAAATTTTCCAAGGACAATCAAGACTGTCTCTAATATTCTGTCCTTCCTGTCTCCCACCCCCAGGATCCAATCACAGAAAACTATTGTGACTCCTGCACTCCAACTTCTGCCCTGAACCACATCTATTAATAAGATATATGTTACCAGGAGACTTGTCCCAAGACAACATTATGAAATATATTAGGTTTTTATTTTTGCTGTTATTTGTGTTTCTTAACTCAAACTCCTCTTTTCTCTCTTTTCTGTGTAGCCTTATATCTCTTCATTTTTTTTTTCCCCCAAAGCACAGTCCTAACTCCTTGGTCAACTGGTGTAGAATCATGTTCCAGCAGAATGGGACAATTGCATGGTGTATCTTTCCCGACATCAACAGTGATTTTCAACTTGTGAATAAAATGAATGTTACAAGAAGCTTTGATGGGGAAAACAGGGGGAAAAAAGAGTGCTGAAGTCAGGAGACATGAGTTCCAGCTCTGGCCCGTCATCTATTTACTAGCTGTGGATTTGTTAAGCAAATCATTTCATTTGTCTGGGACTTATTTCTAAAATTGGCAGTAACAGTTTAATTGCATAGTATCAGGATCATTTAGGGTCTATTTCTCTAAGAGATATAATGAAATGATAGCATACAGCCAAGAGGAGTTGAGAAGGTTGGAAGGATAGTGACTGTATGTGTACAATCGATCTAAATTGTTTTCCAAGTGAACTAACCACTTCTCCAAAATGGTATTATGACCTGGGAGAGAAACTCATACTCCCATTTGTGAATCATGAAAATATCATTTTGCCCTTAATTCACATTAAATATAATATTTTATTTAAAACATATTTATACTTTACTTTTGATTTTTTGTGTGTAATTTATGATGGACTCTTGTTTTGGCACTCATTCTCAGGAATTCTAATAAAGTGAAAAAAAAAAATCTGAAATAAAAAAATTTTGTTTAAACAGATTGAAATTTTAGGAGATTAAATCAGTCAATCCTAGAGGAAATCCCCAAGAAAAAGAAATGCAAAACGGCAAAATGGTTGTCTGATGAGGCCTTACAAATAGCTATAAAGAGAAAAGAAGTGAAAGGCAAAGGACAAAAGGAAAGATACACGCACTTGAATGCAAAGTTCCAAAGAATAGCAAGGAGAGATAAGAAAACCTTCCTCAGCAATCAATGTAAAGAAATAGAGGAAAAAATAGAATGGGAAAGACTAGAGATCTCTTCAAGAAAACTAGAGATACCAAAGGAAATGTTTCAGGCAAAGATAGGCAAAATAAAGGACAGAAATGGTATGGACCTAACAGAAGCAGAAGATATTAAGAAGAGGTGGCAAGAATACACAGAAGAACTGTACAAAAAAGATCTTCACGACCCAGAAACTCATGATAATATGAATCCTCACCTAGAGCCAGATGTCCTGGAGTGTGAAGTCGAGTGGGCCTTAGGAAGCATCACTACAAACAAAGCTAGTGGAGGTGGTAGAATTCCAGTTGAGCTATTTCAAGTTCTAAAAGATGATGCTATGAAAGTGTTGCACTCAATAGGCCAGCAAATTTGGAGAGCTCAGCAGTGGCCACAGGACTGGAAAAGGTCAGTTTTCATTCCAATCCCAAAGAAAGGCAATGCCAAAGAATGCTCAAACTACTGCACAATTGCACTCATCTCACACGCTAGTAAAGTAATGCTCAAAATTCTCCAAGCCAGGCTTCAACAGTATGTGAACCATGAACTTTCAGATATTCAAGGTGGTTTTAGAAAAGGCAGAGGAACCAGAGATCAAATTGCCAACATCCGCTGGATCATTGAAAAAGCGAGAGAGTTCCAGAAAGCATCTATTTCTGCTTTACTGACTTTGCCAAAGCCTTTGACTGTGTGGATCACAACAAACTGTGGAAAATTCTGAAAGAGATGGGCATACCAGACCACCTGACCTGCCTCCTGAGAAATCTGTATGCAGGTCAGGAAGCAACGGTTAGAACTGGACATGGAACAACAGACTGGTTCCAAATAGAGAAAGGAGTACATCAAGGCTGTATATTGTCACCCTGCTTATTTAACTTATATGCAGAGTACATCATGAGAAACACTGGGCTGGAGGAAGCACAAACTGGAATCTAGATTGCCAGGAGAAATATCAATAACCTCATATATGCAGATGACACCACTCTTATGGCAGAAAGTGAAGAACTAAAGAGACTCTTGATGCAAGTGAAAGAGGAGAGTGAAAAACTTGGCTTAAAGCTCAACATTCAGAAAACTAAGATCATGGTATCTGGTCCCATCACTTCATGGCAAATAGAGGGGAAACAGTGACAGACCTTATTTTGGGGGGCTTCAAAATCACTGCAGATGGTGACTGCAGCCATGAAATTAAAAGACACCTGCTCTTGGAAGAAAAGCTATGACCAACCTAGACAGCGTATTTAAAAGCAGAGACATTACTTTGCCAACAAAGGTCCATCTAGTCAAAGCTATGGTTTTTTCCAGTAGTCACATATGGATGAGAGAGTTGGACTATAAAGGAAACTGAGTGCCGAAGAATTGATGCTTTTGAAATGTGGTGTTGGAGAAGACTCTTGAGAGTCCCTTGGACTGCAAGATCAAACCAGTCCATCCTAAAGGAAATCAGTCCTGAATATTCATTGTAAGGACTGATGCTGAAGCTAAAACTCCAATACTTTGGCCACCTGATGGGAAGAAGTGACTCACTGGAAAAGACCCTGGTGCTGGGAAAGAATGAGGGTGGTAGGAGAAGGGGATGACAAAGGATGAGATGGTTGGATGGTATCACTTACTCAATGGACATGAGTAACTCTGGGAGTTGGTGATGGACAGGAAAGCCTGGTGTGCTGCAGTCCATAGGGTCACAAAAAGTCGGACACGACTGAGCGACTGAACTGAACTGAACTGATGCTGAAGCTGAAGCTCCAATACTTTGGCCACCTGATTCGAAGAGCAGACTCATTCTAAAAGACCCTGAGACTGGGTATACTGAGGGCAGAAGGAACAGGGGATGACAGAGGATGCGATGTTTGGGTAGCATCACTGATTCAATGGACATGAGTCTGAGCAAACTCTGGGAGATGGTGAAGGACAGGGAAACTGGTGTGCTGAAGTCCATGGGGTTGCAAAGAGTCAGACAACTGAGTGACTGAACAACAACTGAATTTAGCATCTGATGTAGTTAACATGTATTTGTGAACATTTTATTCAATATTTTTGTATTTTGTTATTGTCACTTTCTCAGTATATTTTGAAGCCAATAATATATTCTGTAGGTTTCAAACCTCAACAAGCTTAAAGTCTTTAAGTACTTTTGGCTCTAGTGTCCTTTGAGCAAAGCCGCCCTCTAGCTGCCTGTTCTCCTGGCAGCAATGGGTAGAAGTTTAAGTGCTATTTATCTCAGGAAGGTCATATCTGCCCTGAACTACTCACTTAGGATATTCTATACACAGTCAGAGGCATAAGCCGGACCTTTTTTTTTTTTTAATTGATTTTCTTTTTTCTTTTTTTGGAGTATAGTTGATATACAATGTTGTGTATTTCTGCTGTAGAACAAAGTGAATCAGTTATACATGTACATATAACCACTTTTTTTTATTCTATTCCCACATGGGGTCACAAAGAGTTAGATACAACTGCGTGACTGAACTGAACTGAACTGATTCCCATGTCAGCCCTTATAGAGTGCTTCGTAGGGCTCCCTGAGCTGAGCACTAGGTTCTGATTAGCGATCTGTTTACATCTGTGCTGCGCTTAGTCCCTCAGTCCGGTCTGACCCTTTTCCACCCCCTGGACTGTAGCCAGCCAGGCTCCTCTGTCCATAGGGACTCTCCAGTCAAGAAACTAGAGTGGGTTGCTATGCCTTCTCCAGGGGATCTTCCCAACCCAGGGGTCAAATCCAGATCTTCCACGTTGCAGGAGGATTCTTTACCATCTGAGCCGCCATATATGTTATATATAGAAGTCTGTATATGTCAATCCCAATCTCCCAGTTTATTCCTCTCCCTTCCTTTCCTCCTTGGTAATCATGTTTATTTTCTACATCTATGACTCTATTTTTGTTTTGTGAACAGGTTCATTTGTACCATTTTTTTTAGATTCTTACATAAGTAATATTGTATGATATTTGTCTTCCTCTATCTGACTTTTGCACTGTTGCTTTGGAGCTTGACAAAGAAAGAGATGAAGAATCCAAACATGCCATTCAATTTCTTTGAAAATTGTAGTCTGGACTAAGAAAAAGAAAATAAACAAATAAAAAGCAAGATCCAACCAAGATATGAAGTTGCTATAAATTTTCAGGCTGGGTACTAATTGACCCAAATTAAATTTGAAAATTAAGGAGATAGGATAAACTAGGATAATGGAATCCTAATTGAAGAAGATGAACCTGGAATCCCACGTTATAAAAACACAAAAAGGAGTGCAGTGTGTCCTTCGTGGCCCAGTCACCTGGAAGGTGTTCAGTTATCTATTCCAGCATAATAAACTGTCCTAAGATTTACTGGCTTAAAAAAAAAACTTGTTATTTTCATATTTCACAATTGTGTAGGTCAGGAATTCAGATGGTTTCCACATGGATGCTTTGATTCAGAAGCACAATATCTGGGGCTCCAGCTTGGATGTTATTCATGGACATGGCCTGGACAGCTGGAGCTGGCCAGACATCTCTCTATGCACATTACAGCATCTGCGGGTGACTTGTTTGGGTTTTCCTGCGGCACGGTGAACTCAGAGTCATCAAACTTTTTGCATCGCAGCTAGCTTCCTGCAGAGTGAATGTTCATAGAGGGGAGGAACAAGACTTCATTTCCATTATATTCTATTGCTTACCAGCAACAGATTCTGAGAGGAGGGGCTACACAAGGCTGTGGATTCCAAGAGGTGTGGTTCATCTAAGGAGGCCTTCTATGAAGACAATCTATCTTGATAAGGTTTCTTATCTTGACTGAAAGTCTATGGTTGGTAAATATCTCAGCTTCTGATGATGTCAACTCCAGTTTACCTGAAATAGAAAAACTTCTGGGAAGGCTTAGAATTGAATATACAGAGATCTTAAAAAAAAATAAATTGAATATTCAGTAATAATTTGGGGCTAAAATTAGAAATAGTTTATTTATTTGGAGCATTTGTCATATTTGTGTATCTGACAGTTTAGCTTTGTGATTCTACACAATGTAAATTTTACACAATTTAAAATGTGTAATTAAATAATTGATTTGGGGTTTGAGTTTTTGGATGAAAGGAAGACTAGAACAAGTTTTTAAACAATATTGCAATGTTTAAGGGAATTTGGAATTCACTATATTTTTTACAATTTATTTAGATTTAAGAAAGAAGCTAGATAAAAGAGATTTTGCTTTCTAAGTTAGGCATTCCAAGTGCTTTAAAAGAAATCAATATGTTACATTTATAAAAGAAATATAAAGTGTTTGTAAAACTGTAATTAAGTTGTAAATAGGGCTGCTTATTTAGGGCATTTTGTTCAACACAAACTGATTACATGGTAATCAAAAGGTTCTTTAAACTCATTGTTAAAATCACTGTGTTTATAAATAGAATAATGAAAATGAGTTTAAAGCATGTGTTCAACTAGGCATAAAGAGAACTAGGGTTTCTAAATTTTCACATAAATAAATTAAAATATAGTTTTGTTTGAGTAGCCACAAATGGTCTTTGATGCTCAGGAAAAAATTCATGCTCAGGAAGCACACAAATTGATAACTTTGATTCCATCCTATTCTTCCCCAGTAGTGTCTCAGAATTATTAACTCTAGTGCTCAATCCTTGTTGTCTATGAAGAGTTAAAGCATCAGCCTCTTATTTAAGACTCTGAGTAAGGAAGCAGCCTCAGAGGCAATCAGAAAATATATTTGAGAAACTGCACATTCCCACAGATCCAGTTTGGGGGTGCCTGAACTTATAAGATTGAGGAAGGGGGCTCATTTTCAAAAAATAATATAAACACCAAATATAGAATAAGTGATAAAAATAAATATAACCAGAATGGAAAAAAAATCATAATAAATTACAGATTTTAAAAGTATTACAAAATCCAGGTACTTCCTTGGTGGTCCAGTGGTTAAGAAGCTGCCTTTCAAAGCAGGGGACTCAGGTTTGATCCCCAGTTGGGGAACTAAGACCCCACACGCCCTGTGGCAACTAAGCTCAAGCACTCTGAAGCCTGTGGGCCACAACCAGAGAGAAGCCCTTGCAATATGAAGAAGATTCCACATGTTGGAGCAAAGACCTGATGCAACAAATAGATATTTTTTAAAAATTACAAAATCCAAAGAAATAATATAATTTAATCCACTAACTGCCTGATCCATTCTGTATCTTTTTTTCTACCTTTTAAAGCATTCATGGCTACATACTCTGATTGCCTATTCATACTACAGTGACTTTTTAATACAGGAAAGAAATAAATCAGGAAAAGTGTCAACTACACGTTAGCATTTGCCATTGTCAGTTGCCATCTGCTTCAGCAAGGAGTAAATCACGTGCTGCAGCAACTGCTGATTTTCAACACCCCCTGAAAGGAGTTCAAGGTGGAGATCAGAAATGAGGCACTCTGTGCTGTGGGAGAAACTGGCAGAACAGGTCTTCAGGTAGTTAGATATTTTTAGAAGCCAATTTTATGAGCTCAATTCTTGTATCTCTTCATATCTAGAAATGCACTAAAATCCTCCATGATGACGACTGCTTCTTGTGACTAGCAGAAAACTTGTGCAACAAAATATGAACTTGATTATATGTCCTCCCTGTTCACCAAAATCACATATGTGCTTCCCCCCTACCTCTTTGGAGCAGTTTCTCAGAGCTATCCGAGGTACTGTCTCCCAGGTTACAGTCCTCATTTTACCCCAAATAAAATTTGACTCACAATTCTTACACTGTGTATTTAGGTTGACAAAAGATTATACATCCTTTCCTCTGGTAAGAGTAAACTGCTCTTCACTATTGAATATTATAAAATTTTCATTCAGCTTCATGATTTTTATTGGTGATGTGAGTTTTTAAAACTTTTGTCAAATTTGAGTAATCCTCTAACAATTCTGTTTCGTATGTAAACTTTAAGAGTTGGAGCACCTTTCCATAGGCTAGCTCCTGGATCCATACATTTTAAGCTTTTTCTGCCTTTACCTACAACCTCTTAAGTTAGATCATAGATATGTTCACCTCGATACAATCTTTAATCTTCATTTTTGGTGAAGTGCAAACACTGGATGGTTGGCACAGTGGGTGGTAGGGGTTTTCCTGGAAGCCATGATTATGCCATAATAAGCAGCAATAGCTAGACTATAATGGAATGAACCATGTAATGTGTAGTCCATTAAGCTAAAATTAAGTGTATTTCTAACTCAGCTTCCACTCAACAAGATCTTAATAATATGCTCTCTCTCCAATACTACCATGTGACAGAGAAGTCAGAGTATAAAAGAAAGTGGTCCTAATCAGGTGGAATAAATATCCTACTTTTGAAAATTTGCAAAAATATATAATCGTGTAATCATATAGCATACATACATTTGTGTTGAAATTTTTAAGAATAATTTGGGTTTGATTATGTATGCAAAATGTAATAACTGTAAATCATTTGAAAATTACTTAAAGGTATTTAAAAAAAAAAAAAAAAGCAGAGAAGGGAGTAGCAACTCATTCCAGTATTCTTGCCTGGAAAGTTTCATGAACAGAGGAGCCTGGCAGGCTACCATCCACAGGGTCCCAAAGAGTTGGCCATGACTGAGTCTCTGAGCACAGAAAGAACAAAATAGAAGCTACTCATCATTTTCTGACTAAGACATAATAGCTGTGAATATCTTTGAATGTTCCTTGTGATATTTTGAAAAACATAGCTATAGTCTAAGCTGCAACAGTTTGAAAAGGCCACTGAAATAACTGCTTTGGCCACTTGGACCTTTTCAAACCCTGACTAGGATTGTATACATTGTATAAATATGGCTTCTCCTAAATGCAAAAGCACAATGTAAACAAGATACCAAGTAAGGTATGCAAAATCCTCTATCTTGCCTCTGACCACAGCCCACTCTTCATCCTACCCTTGAGCCTCATCTTAATCATCCAGAGTGCTTTTGAGAATAAAAAGCACTTAGCTTTTTATTTTGATATAATTTTAGACTTACAGAAAAGTTGCAAAAATAGTACAGAAAGTTTCCAAAACTCTTCACCAGTTTTCCCTAAATGTTAACATCTTCTCTAACTGTAGTACTTTTATCAAAATCAGGAAATTAACATTGATATGATGCTATTAGCTAACCTACAAGACTTTGCATTTCACTAGTTTTCCCACCAATATTCTTTTCCTGGTCTGGGAATCAACCCAGGATTTCACATTATATCTAATTGCCATGTCTGTGCTACCTCTTTCATGACATTTCCTTTGTCTTTACTTGTCTTTTATGACTCTGGTACTTTCAGCATACTGGCCAGTTACTTTGTAGGACAGCTTCAATTTGGATTTGTCTAATGTGTTCTCCTTATTTGACTGAATTTAGGCTTGATCCCTGGTGATTCAGATGATAAAGTATCTGCCTGCAATGTGAAAGACCCAGCTTCGACCCCTGGGTCAGAAAGATCCCCTGGAGAAGGAATTGGCTACCCATTCCAGAATTCTTGCCTGGAGAATTCCATGGACAGAGGAGCCTGGAAGGCTATGGTCCATAGGAATGCAAAGAGTCAGACATGACTGAGCACCTAACACTTTCACTTTCAGGTGTATTTGGCAGGAAAACTACAGAAGTGATGTGCTTTTCTTAACACATCATATTAGGAGATACATAATGTCTATATATTTTTAAATTTTTTCATTTAAAAATTCTGTATTTGTTTTTGACTCCACTGGGTCTTCTTTGTTTTGCTCAGGCTTCTCATTGCCCTGGTCTCCCTTGTTGCAAAGCACAGGCTCTAGGACACAGGCTTCAATAGTTGCAGCTCACGGGCCCTAGAACATGGGCTCAGTAGTGGTGGAGCATGGGGCTTACTTGCCCAGCAGCATGTGGAATCTTCCTGGACTAGGGATCAAATCCATGTCCCTTGCATTGACAGGTGGATTCTTAACCTCTGGACCACCAGGGAAGTCCCTCAGATAATTCAAACAGATGGCATATACTAAAAATCTATGACTTTAAGACTGCACTCTTTCCAGGGCTGTTTCTGCCTTGTTTATTGTTTGTATTGATTTAATTGTAGATACTACAGATGGTCCTTGTCTCTCATTAGATAAAAGTTTTTACTATGTTTTGAGCGCTATTCCCTAATTCCTTTGAGTACTCAAAATTTTTTTATTATGTGATGGCTGATATATACCATACCAGTCAGGATGCACTAGCTTATGTTATGATAACAGATGACTCTCACCATGGCTGGGATTTATAATTCTGTTATAGGGAGGGGCTAATTTTGGTAAGCGCTAATACCAACTACAACTTATACAGTTGATCCTTGAACAACATGGGAATTAGGAGTGTCAACCCTCCCCATAGCCAAAAATCCACATATAATTTACAATTGATCCTCCGTATCCACAGGTCCTTCACATATGTATGCTCTACCAACCATGGATCACACAGCACTGTAGTAATTATTATTGAAAAAAAAAATCCCCCGTAAGTGAACCTTCACAGTTTAAATCCATGTTGTAAAAGGATAACTGTGTGTGTATATATACATACATACATATAAGAGCCTCTTGATGAAGGTGAAAGAGGAGAGTGAAAAAGCTGGCTTAAAACTCAACATTCAAAAAACTAAGATCATGGCACCCGGTCCCATCCCTTCATGGCAAATAGATGAGGAAACAATGGAAACAGTGACAGACTTTGCTGTCTTGGGCCCCAAAATCAATGCAGATGGTGACTGCAGCCATGAAATTAAAAGATGCTTGCTACTTGGATGAAAAGCTATGACAAACCTGGATAGCATATTAAAAAAGAGACAATACTTTGCCAACAAAGGTCCATCTAATCAAACCTATGGTTTTTCCAGTAGTCATGTATGGATGTGAGAGTTGGGCTATAAAGAAGGCTGAGTGCTGAAGAATTGTTGC
The DNA here is from genome assembly GCF_023699985.2 of Odocoileus virginianus. Lineage (NCBI taxonomy): Eukaryota > Metazoa > Chordata > Mammalia > Artiodactyla > Cervidae > Odocoileus > Odocoileus virginianus. The sequence goes on along the minus strand of NC_069704.1, from coordinate 43,311,456 downwards.
TTTTGAACTGTGGTGCTGGAGAAGACTCTTGAGAGTCCCTTGAACTGCAAGGAGATCAAACCAGTCAATCCTACAGGAAGTCAATCCTGAATATTCATTGGAAAGACTGATGCTGAAGCTGAAGCTCCAATATTTTGGCCACCTGATAAGAAAAGACGACTCATTAGAAAAGACCCTGATGCTGGGAAAGATTGAAGGCAGGAGGAGAAGGGGATGACAGAAGGTGAGATGGTTGGATGGTATCACTGACTCAATGGATGTGAGTTTGAGCAATCTCCAGGAGATGGTGAGGGACAGGGAAGCCTGGCGTGCTGCCGTCCATGGGGTTGCAAAGAGTCAGACACAACTGAGCAACTGAACAGCAACAATAACATATATTCATACACACACACACGTATATACACACACACCACACATATATACATATATTCATACACACACACATGTATATACACCTATTCATACACACATGTATATACACACATGTATATACACACATACATGCATATATTCATACATACATACACACATATATTAATACATACATGTATACACACATATAAACATATGTTCACACATATGTATACACACATATATTCAGACATACACATATGTATACACATATACATATATCCATACACACGTATACATGTGCACACATATACACATATTCATACACACACATGTATACACATATACATATATTCATAGATACACACATATATGTATATACACATATACATATATTCACACACGTATGTATATACATGCATATGTATATACACACATATATTCATACACATATGTACACATGTGTATATACACACATATACACATAATCATACACACATGTATATGCACACATACATGCACACATGTGTATATGTAAACACATATATACACATATATTCACACACATATGTATACACACATGCATATATAGATATATTCATACACACAAGTATACACACACACACACATATATATACACACACACATATGTATAATTTGGCTTCCCTGGGGTTCAGATGGTAAAGAATCTGCCTGCAATTCAGGATACTCGGATTTGATCCCTGGGTCGGGAAGATCTCCTGGAGAAAGAAATGGCAACACACTCCAATATTCTTGCCTGGGGAATTCCATGATCAGAGAAACCTAGTGGGCTGTAGTCTGTGGGGTCACAAAGAGTCAGACACGACTGAGAGATTAACACTACTTTCATATATGTAACATACATATTGATAGCTTACAGGGAACGATGTCAGATTTATGATCTCCAAAGAAGAAGATTTAGCTTTGGAACCAGGGACCAGACTTGATCACTCAATAGCTTTTGTGTAACAGAGTTTTATTAAAGTGAAAAAGGTACAGAGAAAGCTTCTGACATAGACATCAGAAGGGGGCCAGAGAGTGCATCACTCACTAGTCTAAGCAAGTGAGTTATAGACTTTTTAATCGGTTATTACAGTAAATCAAAAGAATGTCTCAAGTTTGTCAACCTCTTACCAGACCCACTCCCATAATATACACTCTGAGATAACAGGATTAGTCAGAAGGTTCTCTAGAAGGAGAAACATGTCCTCAAGAAGGATACATTGTTGTTATATAATCTTTACTAAGACTAAGGAATGTAGAAAAAGAAGTTTGTCTTTTCCTCCTCCTTGAGAATTCCAGACCCCTATCTCCTCCTTGGGAGCCCCAGACCTCTTATCAACCTGCCTAGGAATTGACTGTCTCAATATAAAACATAGATCTATGTTATGAAATATAAATAGAATCTATCACCCAAAGTAAGATCTATGTATTACCAATAACACTGACTTTACCTGTATATTTATGCCTAATCCTTCTCTCCCTGACATAACTTTATAGAATTTTATATTTATAATTTCTTTGCTTTTTAAAATCATGGTTAGCATCACATGTAAATATTTTCCTAATTTTTTAGTTTTGCCTGTTATCTATCATATTCATACTTTTACACATACATCAATATACAAAATTTTTAAGCTGTTGCTTACTGATCTGGGCTCCAGACCAGTTAAAACAAACCATGTTTTAATACTATGTTCACCAGTGTTTGTGGACTTATTTGACTATTTGGGGGGCTTCCCTGGTGGCTCAGTAGTAAAGAATCCACCTGCCAATACCAGAGATGCAGGTTCGATCCCTGGGTCGGGAAGATCTCCTGGAGAATGAAATGGCAACCCACTCCAGTATCCTTGCTTGGGAAATCCCATGGACAGAGAAGCTTGCAGGGCTACACATTCAGATTTTTACATAAACATCAACATGCAAAATTTTTAAGCTATTGCTTACTGGTCTGGTCTCCAGACCAGTTAAAACAAGTTACATTTTAGTACTATGTTCAACAGAGTTTGTGGAATTATTTGAATATTTTAGTTCATCCTGGGTTCATCAATGAAACAGAAAATTGGAAAAATAAAAGTGTTGATGCCAGTAATAAGAAGTCTGAGAAGAACTGAGATGGGAGCAGCTACCGTTCAGTGGGATTCCAGCCAAGGACGCACGGCCCAAGTCTGGTCATGGGAAATGTTGGAGACCCAAATTGAGGGTCAGCTTATGGAAGGAAAAGCCTGCACTTTTTAATACTGTCAAAGACTACAACAGCAGGACTGAGAACCATTCCAAGTTGAAGGAAACTGATGCAACAAGCTGTGTGTGTGTGTGCTAAGTCCTTTAGTTTTGTCCGACTCTTGGTGACCCAATGGACAGTATCCCACTGGGCCCCTCTGCCCATGGGGCTTCCCAGGCAAGAATACTGGTGAGGGCTGCCATTTCCTTCTCCAAAGGGTCTTCCCGACCCAGGGATCAGACCCCGTGTCTCTTGTGTTTCCTGCATTGGCAGGTGGATTCTTCACAACTTAGCCACCTGGGAAACCCTGATGCAACCTGACGCTATGGTATAAATGAGTGTGTCCCTCTCAAATTCATATGCTGAAATCCTAGCTCCCTGTGCTATGGTATTAGAAAGCAGGGCCTTCAGGAGGTGATTAGGTCATGAGATCAGTGCTGTTCTAAAAGAGGCCAGAGAGAACTCCCTTACCCTTTCATCATGTAAGTAAAAAATAGCAGAATATGCCACCCCCAAATAAGCCTTTTGGCATAAGTGGATTATTTTGAGAAATTGCAGACACAAAAGAAGTTCTGAAAATAGATTCGAAATTATCCCTTTTCAACGGAAATCTAAATTTATAAAGGAAATTTACATTAGAAAGGGAGCTGTGTCAGGAACAGAGGTATTACAAGAGATAACTATTTCACCTGAGATACTTAACTGCAGGGCAAACTTTTTGACCAAACATCTTCTCTTCTTGGGGCTTCCCAGTGGCACTAGTGGTAAAGAAACCACCTGCCAATGCAGGAGACAGAAGAGATGTGGGTTCCATCCCTGGGTTGGGAAGATCCCCTGGAGGAGGGCACGGCAACCCACTCCAGTAATCTTGCCTGGAGAATCCCATGGACAGAGGAGCCTGGTGGGCTACAGTCCTTGGGGTCGCAAAAGAGTTGGACATGACTTAGCAATATAGTGGATAAAGAAATGCAAAATATATAAAATGAGGTTTGCCAGGAATCTGGGAAGAGCAAAGTAGCCGTCTTGGGCTTCCCAATATCCAGACTGTTCATTGAGTTTACAACCATTGTTTACCCATCTTAATCCCTTTGGTTCAAGAGCATATGGCTGCCATGTTGCAAGGACATCAGGATGGCAAAAGTCTGGGAACCAGGGGTCATTTTTTTGCCAAAAGATAGTGGATTTCATTCACATGTGCCACAGCTTTAAAGCTTCTGCTGCTGCCCTTGTTTATCAGGCATCTCCCTGGATAAATCAGGTACAGTCTTTACTGTGGGCCTCAGTTTTAATAACGGCAGTTTCAGAAGGCAAAAGAATGGTAGTAAGAAGGTCATTTCCTTGTTGTTCATTTTTTTAAATAGAGTACAGTGTTTGTTTTATATATGGCAGGTATACTAGAATTTCAAAAATTTAAAACATATAAAAAGTGATTAAAAACTAACACCTGTATCAACAGCTGATAGATGTCTAAGATTGTTTATTATACAGCAGGTGGTGCTAATGTCAACAGGGCACCATGGAAATTAGTCTGAAAAGTATCATTAGGCTTTATACAAGCATAAGAAGTATCACTAGGCTTTATACAAGCAACAATATCTTTGCTGCTTTAGAATTTGGGGATATAGTCTGCTTCTAATGCTAAGTAGTCCTTTAACATTTTTAATGTTATATACTGTTTTATAGTAATTATTAATAGCTTGGCAAATGTTTCAGAATAAAGTAGAAATGTGTTCATAACATCACAAAAACACACACCCTTGTTTTTTTTTTTCAATAAGAACCATAATCCCTACAGTTCAGAAGGCTTCGCTGTATGAAATAATTTACACACAGGTGGTTGGCCTCAGAATAAACAAGAAAACGCCTTTGTTTCCATGTGTACGTGCACGTGTGTTCAGTCACGTCCAACTCTTTTCAACCCCGCGGACTGTAGCCTGCCAGGTTGCTCTGTCCATGGAATTTTCCAGGAATACTGGATCAGGTTGCAACTTCCTACTCCAGGGGATCTTTGCTGCCCAGGGATCGAACCCATGTCTCTTATGTCTCCTGTATTGGGAGGCAGATTCTTTACCACTGCGCCACCTGGGAAGTTCCAGTGGATGACTGCAAAGGCACACTGGCTATCAGTAGAAATATTAACAGTTTGTCCCTCTAACAACTGACATTCCCTGGAAAGGGCATGGAGCTCTGCTTACTGGACTTATTTAGCTTGTGAGATGCTTTCCCTCTCAAGTAGTTCATATTGGACAATAACAGCATACCCAGCTTAGAAATATCCTTTGTAATTTTTACAATATGACCCATCAACAAAGATCAGCTCAGGGTTAGTCAGAGGGGCATCTCATAAATCAGGATGCAGTGTCACTGAATGGGACATTATCACCTCGAAGCCCTGGGGCTCACCTTTGTCAGGCAGGTGTAACAGCGTAGCAGGATTAAGAGCCTGCAGTGTTTAAAATGAAGATTAGGTGGTGAAAGTAGAAGGATCTCACACAAGCTTAGTCTGTTTGTGGAGAGGTGTTGATTCAATTCAGAATTAAGGAGGCTTTGGATTGCATATGGAGTTTGTAAATAAATGTCATTTCCTAGGATTGAGTTTGATGAGGTTTCTACTAACTGTGTAGCTGCAGTTTATCCCTTAAGACAGTTGGGATAGGCACAAGGAACTGAATCAATTGCAAGCTATCATAACCAAAAGGCTTATGTTTATTAACAAGTGCTACATAGGCATTCCCAGGGCTTGGTTCTTCCTTGAAGGCACAAATGAAAGGGTTAGAATAGTTAGGTAGCCCTAAGGCAGGTATTTCTTGCAGTACCTGTTTCAACTTTATAGAGGCATGCTCATGTTTACCTTTCCAAGGAAGGGGTTCAGGTTTAGGAGGTTCATAAAATACAGAAGCTAATAGAAAAGAAAAAATCTAGGACCCCGTCGTCTATAATGACATCCAGGCCCGGAAATCCACAAAGTTATCAGTTAGTTGTGGACCTAGGAAATTCTTGGATTTGCTTAGTGCATTTTGGAAATAACTGGATTCCTTCAGTGCTTAGATTATGACTCGAATAATAAACAGTTTCTAGAGATCATTGTAGGTACTTCCCCAGTGGCTCAGCAATAAAGAATCTGCCTGCAATGCAGGAGACACAGGAGAGATAGATTCGATCCCTGGATCAGGAAGCTTCCCTGGAGGAGGGCATGGCAACCCAGTCCAGTATTCTTGCCTGGAGGATCCTTTGGAGCCTGTCAAGATACAGTCCATAGGGTGGCAAAGAGTCAGACACAACTGAAGCGACTGCATGCACGCACGCACAGATAATTGGAATTGTTTTTTAGGCTTTATGTCCCTTTTCAGCTAACTGTAGGGGCAATTAAGTAGAATCTTTATGGATGTCTCTGGTAACAGACACACCACGAGGCTTGTCTACTACATATTGTGAAAGGGTCAATTTCCCAGGGAACTAGAAGGTACTTAAATCTTGGTGGAACACTTGGGAAAGTTTAAAAAGGACACAATGAACTCTTGAGGCTTGACTGTCCAGATATATTGCTGATTGTTCCAAGAGAAGACAAATAGGTATTGGCTGTTGGTGTCTACAGGGATGCTGAGGAAGGCTAAGCAAAGTCCGTAACATGGAACAATCTTAAGTCTGGTAGGCCTCGTGAGAAAAGGATGTTTCTCTTTTTCCTACTTGGAACAGGTAGGAAACAGGGAGAGAACTGTCTTGTTAATAGCTCTCAGGTTCTTGACAAATGGCCATCCCATGCATTAGGTTTTCAGACCAGCAAGATCAGCATGTTACAATATCGGGACTGGTGCAGGGAATGATCGCTCCTGGGTAATTCAGTCTCCTACTCTCAGTGTGTGGCCTTGTCCAAGGGTTCTCAGATGGCGCAGTGGTAAAGAATCTGCCTGCCAGTGCAGGAGATGCAAGAGATGTGGGTTCAATCCTTGGGTCCAGATGATCCCCCAACCCACTGGAATGGTACTCTTGCCTGGAAAATTCCACAGATAGAGGATCGTGGTGGGCTATAATCCATGGGCTATAGTCCGTGGGGTCTGAGCACACACACACACTTGTGTAACCTCAGACTTTAATGGTTACTGAGGTAATTTAGGAAGAGGCTTTGTCATATCTATTTGAGTTTTTATAAACACTGTATTTTTTATTCTCTCAAAGTCCCTATGAGAAGTAGCCCAGAGATTTTTAGGCACCTGCATGAAATAAAAAAATTTTTATTGGAGTTTTTCTTCTTTTGTATCAAAGATAAATTATAAAGAACATAAAAGATCAAGTTCAGATTGACCAGGAAATTCTAAAATGATGTCTCCACTGGATGTCAAAATGTATTAGCCCTTTTACTTTACTTTAATTTAATTTTTTTTTGGGGGGGGGCCACACTAAGTGGCATGTGAGATCTTTGTCTCCCAACCAGGGATCAAAAACCAGGCCCACAGAGTGAGAACATGGAGTCCTAACCCCTGGAAAGTCAAAGTGTTAGTTGCTCAGTTGGGTCTAACTCTTTCTGACCTCGTGGACCGTAGCCCACCAGGCTCTTCTGTATATTGGAGTGGGTAGCCATTCCCTTCTCCAGGGGATTTTGAACTCAGATCTCCTGCATTTCAGGCAGATTCTTTACTGTCAGGGTGAGCCACTGAACTGCCTAGAAATTCCCAGTCCTTTTAGTTTAGAAAGGAGAGCTCTGCATAATAGATTGGGCTGTGTCACACGGTGAAAGAAATGCTTTTCAGTAAAAGGTCACCATTTGTTTGATATAAAAACCCTCTCTGAATTTCAATAGGTACCCCAACTACCTAATTTTCACTTCTGGGGGTTTGTTGTTCTATAAGAGTGAGATTTAAAGTAGAAAGTATGGCTCTGGTATCTATTACCAGAATTTAACAGAATTTTCCATTAATTTTAATTTTAGCTTCCTCTTGGCTGTTTAAGGGAATTATTAGGGGCAGTTTTCTAGAGAACTTCTCAGAGTCCTGCCAATTCTGGGAGGGGTCCATGTAGGGACCCTCCTTTGGAGGTAGATATGAGGGCATTTGAGTTTCCCAGGTGGTGCTAGTGGTAAAGAACCCACCTGCCAATGCAGGAGACGTAAGAGCTGTGGGCTTGATCCTTGGGTCGAAAAGATCCCCTGCAGAAGGACACAGTAACCCACTCCAGTGTTCTAGAGAATCCCATGGACAAAGGAGCCGCCAGGCTACAGTCTATAGGGTCGAAAAGAGTCAGCACAACTGAAGCGACTTAGCACGCACACACCCATGAGGGCATTTAAGTTGACTCTGGAATTTGCATAAGGCCTTTGAGGACAATCTCTTCTCCAGTGTCCCAGCTGATGACAACTGAGACATCAATTCTTGGGCCCATGTTTTGATGATGAACCCCAAGGAGTTTGCAATTGGAGAAATCCAGATGTTAAATAGGTCTCTGGCCTTGGAGCTGTTGTAGCTGTGAAGCTGATAGTTTGGAGATTTCCTGTTTACAATCATACTCCAAAGTCCTTTCACAGTGCTCAGTTATGGTCACAAGTTCAGTAAGATTCGTGGTCTCCCATCCTATTTTCTATCTTTTTATCAGTACACTAATCTCAGGAGATAATCCATTCACAGATAATGAAGCTGGAGCGGGTTGAATTAATTACCGTATAAATGAGCAGGTTGAAGGACCTCATTTATTGTATGGAGCCCAGAATGCCACAGGAAGAGAGTTTTCAGATGGGCCTAAAGTCTGCCACGTGGTTCTTCTGTCTTTAGGCTGTCTGGAAGCTTCTGCATACTAATGGGCTCAGACAGTAAAAACTACTCCTGCAGTGCGGGAGACCCAGGTTCAGTCCCAGGTTTGGGAAGATCCCCTGGAGAAGGGAATGGCTACCCACTCCAGTATTCTTGCCTGGAGAAATTCATGGACAGAGGAGCCTGGCGGGCTACAGTCCATGGGGTTGCAAAGAGTCGGACATGACTGAGCACGTAAGCACAAGTACCAATTAAGATAGGTTTTCCATTCTGTTTGCTTGGCTTGGGAAAACTTGTTTTCGACTTCACTTCTTAAATAAACAATCTTATCTAAATTGGAATATTTCCCTTTGTGGTCATTGTAATTCTAGGTGGTTTTTAGTAAGATTTTGCCATTTTTGTTGAAATATATGGCTTCCAGGACTATAATTCTTAGACTTAAAATAAGTTGGTGTGCCTAAATGTAGCAAATTTAACTCTATAAAATTTAAGACAAACCAATACCTAAAAGGGATTTACTGCTGGATTGGGAGTCACACATTAATTTTTTTTTTTTTAATATTTTTTATTTTTGGTTGCGTCAAGTCTTACTTACTCAGTGGCATGTGAGATCTTAGTTCCCTGACCTGCATGCCCTGCATTGGAAGACAGATTCTTAACCACTGGACCACGAGGGAAGTCCCTCGCACAGTGTTTTAAAGTGCACCACAATGCACAGAAGTTCTTTTGAGGTTTGTGGGTGACCTGTGTCATTTGAGAAATGAAATTATTTCCTGCTGTGTTAGTAAACAAGGATGTCACAGTCAGTAGCTATTCTAACCCTCCAATTTCTGAGCCCTGAGAGCACCCAGGAAAGAGAACAGTATCTGCTTGGGCAGCCATTGGGCTGCAGCTGCTCCCTAAGGTGAGCACTGAGGAGCTCAGAATACTGGCCCGATCGCTGAGATGCATATGATAAAAATGATTTCGGCAAACCCGGACTCTTGCATCTTCCCATACATAGAAAAGCTCTGATTCCTTAACTTGATATATCTGGTTTTCTTTAATTAACAATAATTTTTTGTTGTTTAGACTACCAGCCCCTTGTTGCAAATTTCTATATAATCTGACTTCTCCCTCTGCATCCTTGGAGCTGTTTTCAGAGTCACTTGAAATGCTATCTCCAGGGCTTGAAGTCCTAAAAATTTCCACAGAATAAAATATAACTCTCAACTTTTAGGTTGTGACTGTTTTTTTCAGTCTACACAGTCTAACCTATTTCATGACCAATTTATCTCAACATGAGAGCTTTGACATAGGTGGCAAGTGCTCCAACAGCTCTTAAATGCTTTCCCCCTGCCCATTAGTTTTGCATTCTTCTGAGATGCCCATTAACAACAGCTTTCTGAACACAGAACAGCTCAAGTCAGACCCAGTCCTTCTTTTTTTCTGACTTTAAAATTTTTTGTTTGCGTATTTTTAAAGGTGTACATTATAGCACTTAAAATCATTTGAACAAAACAGTGGCATTGTGATTAAACTGCATTTTGCAGGGCCATCCAGTAGTTAGGACTCCTTGCTCTCACTGTCAAAAGTCTAGGTCCTATCCTCAGTCAGGGAACTGAGATCCCACATGCCCCAAGGCTAAAGAAACAAAACAAAACAGAACACCAGCCTCACGTTTTACAGGCTTGAGGACACTATGGACCAAGTTGGCTTTTACTCAAGGTTTCACTGTTGTCCTATTCAGATTTTTGTTTCACCAACAGCGAGACAGGCAGATGGCGGAGGCTGGCCTGGCTTTCACTGCTGTAGTTCTTCTTTCTTTGGTGTGAAAAGGGGCAGTGTGGTCACTTAAACTTGACCCAACCTCTTTGCATCAAATGAAGGGAAACAGCTACAAGAAGTCAAACAAGAAGGCAATGCTTGTGGAACATACAGTTCATATTTGTGGCTCCTGCCTTGTTATGACTCTCTTGCTTGCTTCTCCTGTTCAAGCATTTCCTTTGCAGGCAGAGGATTTTTTTTTCTTTTTCTTGCGCTTCTCTCTTCTTCAAGTTTGATTTGTTGGATTTCTCAAGCTCAGCCATATCAAGTTTGTCAGACATGGTTTCAGAGGAAGCAGAGCAAGGTATATGAGTGAGTGCAGTCTGGTTTGAGCAGTGGCTGCCCAGGGTCTTAGTCTGGTTAAGTTGGACCCAGTTCAGCTCCAGCCAGCATTTCCCACCGTGGAATCTGGGGAGAGTCTGGGAAGAATGGGGAGAGCTTCCAAACAAACTGACAATGGTGGCAAGCCAATCAGATCAGGATCCTGATGTAAAGAGGGTGGAGCTCAGAACTGAGAGGAATTTATCCATGGCCCTTGGACATGGCAGGAAAGACAGAGAACTCTAAAGGGTTCAAGGGATGCCATGCCTGTGTTTCTTATTACTGAAGCTGCCGGAAAGTCAAAGTATTAGTCACTCAGTCATGTCCGCCTCTTTGCAACCCCATGGACTGTAGCCCGCCAGGCTCCTCTGTCCATGGAGTTCTCCAGACAAGAATAGTGGCATGGGCTGCTGTTCCCTTCTCCAGGGACTCTTCCTGACTCAGGGATTGGACCCAGGTCTCCCACATTGAAGGCAGATTCTTTACCATCTGAGGCCCCAGGGAAGCGGCCGAATGTCTCCTTCAATACCAGCACTGCCACCAAAACTATTAAAAACGAAAATTCACCTGAGCGAATTTAAAGATCAAACTGGCTTTATTCAGTAATAATGAATCAGGCAGGATCCTATCTAGCAAGTAGAAAAGAGTTCTGTCAAGCAGTGTAAAAGGTGTTTATAGACAGAAAAGGGTCAAGAAAGGGAGATTTCTAGCAAAGAGTGGATAGATTGAGATTTAGGTCATGCTCCTTTGGGGGAGGGAAGAGGTCTTGAAGGATTGCCACACTTGTGCTGACCAAGAAATTCCAGACTAACCAGTTAAAATCACATTCTTGGAGGAGGTTGAAACTGCCAGTAAGCTAGGTATTAAATCATTTGCTGACATGGGGCTTAGTACAAATGATGCCATTTTGGGCCTGCTGCTTCTTTATCAAGTGTGGTAAATGGGAATCTAAATGAAGGAGAAGCTGAAATTCTGTATGTTGCTTTTACAATGTTTCTAGAGTTGCAATACCAAATTATAAAGCTATTAAAACAACAACAACAGCAACTTGCCTCGGGCTTCCCTGGTAGCTCAGTGGTAAAGAGTCCACCTCCCAACACAGGAGACCTGGGTTCAGTCCCTGGTCTGGGGAGATTCCACACACCAAGGAGGAACTAAGCGCTGTGACAACTGAGCCTGTGCTCCGGAGCCCAGGAGCTGCAGCTGCTGAAGCCTGAGTGCCCGAAACGAGAAGCCTGCTCACTGCAGTTGGAGGATGGTAGTCTCTGCTCTCTGAAACTAGAGAAAAGCGACTAGAGAAAAATCCACGCAGCTACCAAGACTCAGCACAGCCTAAAATAAATAAATAAAATCATTTTTTAAAATTGCCTAAAAAAAGCCTTTGTGACCTCAAAACTAATTCTCATAAGAAAGAAAAGAACAGACACTTGAAGTTCCAAATTTAACAAGACATTTTTAAATGGTGCTGAGAAAAAGATTTAAATTTAAAAAAAAATCATTCCATTCATCTAATCATTTTTGTTGAGCTCCACCATGCAGCAGGCATTGTGTCAGGTGCTGGACTAGATGTCAAGATGAATAAGATATGAGCAATAGTGAAAGAGACAGAGATGCATAAACATGATTAAGAACTCCAGCCAAGGTGATAAAAGGAAGCCACACATTAATCATGCACTCTGATCAAAAGATATGGCGATTACTGGTGCTAAGTTAATTAAACAAGGTGGCTATTAGAATGTGGTGGCTCTAATACCTTAGCAGACTATGTTAAATGTCAATGAAAAAATATTGCCTGCCATATCAGTAAACAAAGGATGCTGCAACCGTTAGGCCATCACATTACAGCCACCTTCAATGGAAAGCCCTGAGAAAACTCAGGATGGAAACAGGATTCCTGCAGTCAAGCTGTCAATCACTTCAGTCACCCCCAAGGATGCACCTTAACGAGGCTCAGGACAGGAAAACTCAGGATACTGGGCCCAGATGGCTGAGAAGCATATCAAAGGAATGAGTTAAATGAGTTTCAACTTTTGCATCCTCCCCGCCACTCTCCGCCCCACACATAGTAAAGTTCTAAACTCCTTAACTTGAGATATCTGATTGTCTCTAATTAATAGTAATTTTTTGATGTTCCAACAATCTGACCTTGGTTGCGAAAACATCTATATATTCTGGCTCCTCCCTTACCTCTTTGGAGTAGTCCCTCAGAGCAATCTGAGAGTCTTGTCTCCAGGCTTAAAGTCCTGAGAACGTTCATCAAATAAAACATAAGTCAACTTTTACGCTGTGCATCTTTTCTTTTTTTTCAGTCAACAAACTATAAGCTAAGTTTGTACGTGCCTCTATGTTAGGAAATCAAAACCTAAGGACAACCAATCACAAGCAAGTAGTCTTTTCCAAATAATACATTTATCTGTAGCCAATCAAATAACTTCCTTGCTTTGCTTCCACCTTTTCCTTATAAAATCTTTCCTTTAACCTCTGTCAGGGGAGCGCTCCTAACCACTTCTGGTTTGTCGTTGCTTCATTTGATTTAGTTTTTGCTCAAAGGAACTCAAATTTTTAATAAATCTCAATTTATCTTCAAACAAAGGTAAAAAACATAAAGAAAAAAACAGGAAGACATGGCTGAGTCCAGAAAGTGGACAAGCATTTCTATGGGCCAGATGCTGAAGCAGTGAACAGGGCCAATAGGAATAGGCTCTGGGCCTGGAAACAGGCACTGTGACCAGAGTTGGGACATTGCCAGGAAAAGTTGACTAAAACCAAGCCCCATTCAAGTGGGAAGGGTGGGGGTGGAGAGAGAAGAGGGCCTGCCCTGAGCCAAACTCACTCCTAGAAGCCAGGGCCTGGAGTGGTGATCCTCCCAACAGTGGAAAGAAGTTAAAAAAAAAAAAAAAAAAAAACTTGGAATCAGGCAATTAGAAAAGTTTAAGATAGAGAAGACAGATAATTATGAACACTCACACTGTCTTAGGGGCTTTACACAAACTAACTTCTTTAATTCTCTCACAACCCTATGAGGAAAGTACTGGGGTACAGCTAGCTTAATCAACTTGCTAATAAGTGGCAGAACTGGTTTTTCCATGCCCTCCTCCAGGGCATCTTCCAGGACCAGGGATCAAATCACCTGCATCACCTCCACCTCCTGCATGGACAAGGGTGTTCTAATCACTAGTGCCGCCTGGGAAGCCCCTTCAGCATCACAGTTTCTCCTTAAAGCAGAGTGGTGGGAAATCTAGCTTGCCTCCCCTTTCACTCTGAGTTAAAACGCCTTGTGTGTGCTTGTTGTGCTAAGTTGCTTCAATCGTGTCTGACTCTTTGCGACCCAATGGACTGTTGCCTGCCAGGCTCCTCTGGCCATGTGATTTTCCAAGCAAGAATATTGGAGTGGGTTAGAGGATCTTCCCCACCCAGGGACTGAACCCATGTCTCATGTCTCCTGCATTGGCAGGCAGGTTCTTTACCACTAGCACCACCTGGAAAGCCAAAAATGTCTTGGGCTCTATTAAATACCTTATTCTGGATAGGAGTACAGTGAGTAATTACTACTTTAAAAAATCAATTTCATGATTTGCATTTTTCATACTTCAATACATCTGAAAATTTCTCAGAATTTCTGGTGGCCAGGAGCTCTCTGTGAGGCAGCTATCCTTGACAGATCAGAAGAATGAGAATCAAAGGCAAGAAGAAAACCCTGAATACATTTTAAGAAGTAGAGGCATCATTTATGCTCTAACTGGCATCAATGTAATGTGAAAAAATTTGGATATCAGTGTCTGAATTGAGAAAAGTGAAGAAATTCTAGGAACACCGTTGACTTTTATGTATATACAGAGTAATACATAGTAAAACTTGATGCCTATGTGAAAAGAACTGTTTTTAACAAGTATTTTAATAAAATAAAGATTATATGTGAACAAAGCATTACGGCAAGGTTTACTTGGCAGGTTTGTTTTTTCTTTTTTGCCCGTAAGTGGCATTACACAAAATAGTGTTGCATCCTCCTGCATTTCATAAAATATGGTACATTACTATTTCTCGTTTCATATCTCCTGACTAGAGGTTGTTTCTGTGACACTATCTTTGATCCCACAATATCAACCCAGGGCCAGAAATGATCCCCAAATTATCTTTCAAAGATCTGCAGTGACAGATATGGAAGACTTCAAAGGAGAAAATTTCAATTATTAATTATCCCTGGGGAGGGAGAAAGAGAAAGAAAGGAACAGAATGAAACCAAACCTTGAGAGTAACTATAATGTTTTATATCCTGAAAAAAATGTCTGAAGCAGATAATGCAGAATGTTAAGAATTCCTGGGCTTCTCTGGTGGCTGAGTGGTAAAGAATCCACCTGGAGTGTAGGAGACACGGGTTCGATCCCTGATCTAGGATGATCCCACATAGCGAGGAGCAACTAGCCCATTTGCCGCAACTGTTGAGCCTGTGCCCTAGACCCCGGAAACTGCAACGACTGAGCCCATGTGCTTCAGCTGTAGGGCACAAGTGCACTTGAGGCCGCGCTCCACCACGGGAGAGGCCGCCACAGTGAGAAGGCTGAGGCACACAGCTAGAGGGCAGCCCTCACCTTCACAGCTGGAGAAAGGCCCAGGCAGCAACAAAGACCCAGCACAGCCGAAAATAAATGAGTAAATAAAATTATATTAAAAATTATTTAAATGCTGTAGTGGGTATGTTCTTGTAATATTATTCCCTGTTCTTATTTTTATATCTGAACTCTTTCACAATAAAAATACAAAATCAAAGGAAAAATAAATAAAATACTGTAGGGCCCTTTCCTATCAGAGTGGAAAGAGTGTTCAAAAGAAAGTGTTATGCCTTCCTACTTGATTTTTGCTTTTCTATGAAGCCTTGGAAGCTGTTGACAGACATAGTTTTACATGAGTGTGATATCGGAAAGGGTTCTGGGAGTTAGGCAGGACTGACACGGAATCTGGCAGAAATGGAACAAATAATCCTTAAGTATGAAGGAAGGTGGATATGCTGGGTCTGAGGTACCAAGTGTTCTTCTGTAAGCTTCAAAGAGATTCCAGGGCATGACTCCAGCAAATATTTCCCAAGATTGCTTTGTTTGTTTTGCTTTTTAAAATGCACTTCTTTTCCAGGTAACTTGGATGAGATAGAGATGTTACCTGGACAGATATGTTACCTGGACAGATGTGAGACAGATATGATACAGATATATGAGGATGGAGAAGTTGACTCTAGATCAGTGAGAGGCTGTCTAATATTAATATGAAGGGAGAATCAGAACCAGAGTCAGGAAATCTGGTTCCAAGTCCAGATCTACAGTTAACTAGCTGGGAGGCATCTATAATTTTTATCAGATATAAAATAAGCATATAGTGATTTCCCTGGTGGCCCAGTGGTAAAAACCCTGTTTCCATTGTAAAGGTCATGGGTCAGGGAACTAAAATCCCACATGCCACATGGTGGCTAAAGGATAAATAAGTAAAAATTAAGATGAGATAAATTTAGGCAATATGTGCTGCATTCCATGGGGTCACAAACAGTCGGACATGACTGAGCAACTGAACAACAACCTCTAAGGTGGTTGTTGGCATTATCATGCTATAGCTACCTCTCAGTGTTTTTATACTCTTTAGTACATTAGATAAGCCTACCAATAAATACATTTCCCTCCTAAGACCACCCAGTAATGAATGAAAAGTTAAACACCTCAATTCTGGGTTGGAAGCAGTTTATTTCTGCCTTTTGAATTAGCGTTGACATAATCCTCAGGTTTGCCTTTGAGAAATGATGCAAAAATCTGGATGACAATCCCCACCCCCACTTAGAAATTAGGTCTAGTAATTTCTTTTTATAATTACATTTTATATTTCAAAACTTCATTAACAGACTTCTGAAGACCTCTACATAGAGAAGAAAACATCTGAATAAGTATCATGAAAGAGAATCTAAGGAGATAGTTAGGGTAAGGAGATGAATTCACTTGTTCATGTATTGAGTCTTCACCATAGGAAATAACAACCTAATGAGTGAATGACTGTGGTAGAAGCCAATAATGGTCCCTGAGTGTCCATAGTTTCCTTCCTTTTATTAATATAACTGCTAGAGCTTTAGCTGGGCAATTGGCCTCCCAGCAACTAAATGCTTTTTTCAGCCTCCTTCGTGCCCAGCTGTTGAGTCTGGCCAATGAATACAAATGTAAGTAATAAGAGCAACTTTTAAGTCTCATCCTTTAAAAAAGTAAGTTGCATGCACTTTACTGTCTTTGGTTTTCCTGCAGCTGAAATGCAGACATGGGGCCAGCAAGACAGCACTGACTTCATGAAGAACAGAAACTTGAGGATGACAATGATGGAACAGATGAAAGGACCCTGGGTCTCTGAATGATGCCATGGAGCATAGTCACTCTATCAAGACGGCTACCACTCAGATGCGGACTTTATATGAGAGAGAAATTAAAATCTATCTTGTTTCAGCTCTAAAGTTGTGGATATCATTGTTGTAGTAGCTGTGCCCAGATTAATGCAATGACTTGAAAGGAACTCAAGTTTTTAACAGAAGTCCTAGAGGAGATGGTAACTTTCCTCAAGGATTTATGACTGTCACTAAGACAAGGGACAAATACTAGCTTGAATCTAAACAAGGAGAAGAAATCAGATAAACCCATATTGGAAGGCATTCTGCACAACAACTGAACTGGATCCTTAAAAATTGTCAGTGTCATCCCAACTGGCATTAACTGACATGCATGCTGATGATTTTACTATGAAGACCAAGGGCTACAGGCATTAAAAACTGGATTTTGGAACACATGATAAATTATAATCAGCATGGCTAGGGAAAAGTATGTTTCTAAGAATGTAACCATGGGCAGAGTTTGAAATTTGTTTCTCCTCTAGAATCCCTTTGAAAATATTCTTTGGTATTCAGAATTTTTAAATGACAGAGATGTATTTATAATGTTGATCTAGTGTATCTCTAACACTGTTTCTCATTCTCAGAATTAAAAAAAAAAATTCCTAATCACTGGAAACATCTATCAGCAAAACCAATAATTGTTACCTAGATTCTATTCAAAAACTAGTTGTTAATTTTTTTAGACCAATGAAGTAGTAATCTGGCTAGATCCAGTAATCAATACGACTTGTTTTTCTAGATGATACTGATCATATCCAACCAACTTTGGAAGTGAAACAGAATGTACTTTATAAAGGATCAGCAAAATTCTTTGACTCAAATAGTACTAAAAATAAACATTTTAAATATAAAAAGTTGTCAGTGTCATAAAAGATAAAAGGAGGCTGGAATACCAAAGAACCCTAAGGAAATAGGACAAGTAAATGCAATATGTGATCCTTGATTAAACCCTAAATTCAAATATACACACACACACACACACACACACATATATATACCTACACACATATATACCTACACATATATAGTCATATATATGACATTATGAATATAACTGGAGAAATTAGAATATAAAGTGCATATTGAAAAATAAGAGTTTCAGTGTTACATTTCTTGAGTATTGCCATTGTATAGTGATTATGTAGAATAATATAGGAAATATATGGTGAACTATTTAGGGGTGAAGTGATTAATATCTGAAACTTATATCCAAATGATTCATTAAGTTAATAATAGTTGTAGAAATAATCATTTTTACATATGGCCAAATATTAATAATTCATGAATCTAGCTGAATCTAGGTGGAGAGTATATGAAGGTTCTTTGTACTGTTCTCACAATATTTCTGTAAATTTGAAATTTTGTTTTAATAAAATGTTGGAAAATAGTAGAAAACATACATTACTGTCTTTAGACATTAAGGTAGGGAAAATATTCTTAAATTGATAAGAAAGGATTGATATGTTTTACTATGTTAAAATTAAAGAGTTCTGCTCATTAAAAAAAGCCTAATCTTGTTTACTACATTTTGTTAACTTTTATTAACCATCTGACTCTTCCCTTTAGAGCTGTAGATTCTGTGGAGCAAGAAAGTTCGCATGTTTTTTTGTTTTTTACTGCTTTATTCCTAGTTTCTACATCTATGTTAGCACATAGTAGGCAGTCAAATATATGATAACTTGGTTACTAAAGGAATAAATGAATGAATTATACAGTTCTATTCTAATATCAATTAGTAATCCTTTCTAGCCAAATTATAAAGCACTATGGTTCAGTGGACTTGGTTAAGCTCTCTTTTGACCAACAATTCTGGAACCCCAGACAACATCTTAAAAAGCAGAGACATCACTTTGCTGACAAAAGTCTGTATAGTCAAAGCTAGGGTTTTTTCAGTAGTCATGCATCGGTGAGAGTTGGACCATAAAGAGGGCTGAGTGCCGAAGAATTGATATTTTCAAATTGTGATGCTGGAGAAAACTCTTGAGAGTCCCTTAGACAGCAAGGAAATCAAGCCAGTCAATCCTAAAGGAAATCAACCCTAAATTGGATTGGACTGATGCTGAAGGACTGATGCTGAAGCTGAAGTCATTAAAAGGACAGTCATTGGAAGGACTGATGCTGAAGCTGAAGCTCTAATCCTTTGTCCACCTGATGTGAAGAGCTGTATTGGAAAAGACCCTGATGCCAGAAAAGATTGAGGGCAGGAAGAGAGGATGAGATGGTTGGATGGCATCATTGATTCAATGGACATGAGTTTGAGCAAACTCCAGGAGATGATGAAGAACAGGGAAGTCTGGTGTGCTACAGTCCATGTGGTCACAAAGAGCCAGACATGACTGAGTGACTGAATAATAACAACTGAATTATGTCATTTAATCCTATCACTTAATCTTGAGAATTACTCTGGTGACAGATTGCCTAGACTCAAATTCTAATACTCCCATTAATTAACTACAAAACAGTGATCATAGACAAGTCACATAAATTCACTAAGCCACAATTTTCTTATCTTTAAAACTGGGGGAAATGATAGTAACCACTTCCTAGGGTTGTTCTCAATGGTAAATAAAATCATATACATAAAACAAGGTGTTTGGCCCATGCAGGTACTCAGCAGATGTAAGCTGCTGGACTGATGTGGCTTAGAGTACTGGATCTTGCCCTTCCCAGCTCCCCATCATCACCCATCCTGTTTCCACTGCATGTATGGTGCTCCAGTCACTGTGAACCTCTTTCCCCTGAATATCCATGCTCTTCCTCTCCGATAGGTTATTTCATAGGCTACTTCCAGGACCTAGAACATCATTCCTCTAATTTCTTATCTAATTGCTATCATTGTGCATATCTAATCTTAGAAATCTTTCCTTTGGGGGATAAGATCTCTACTTCCTTTTTTAAAATTAATTAATTTTTAGTGAAGTATAGTTGCTTTACAATGTTATGTTAGCTTCTTGTTGTTCAGTCACTAAATCCTATCTGCCTCTTTGCAACCCCATGAACTACAGCATGCCATGCCTTCACTATCTCCTGGAGCTTGCTCAAACTCATGCCCACTGAGTCAGTTATGCTATCCAACCAACTCATCCTCCTTCCCTCAATCTATCCCAGCATCAGGCTCTTTTCCAATGAGTCGGCTCTTCCCATCAGGTGGCCAAAGGATTGAAGCTTCAGCATCAGTCCTTCCAATGAATATTCAGGGTTGATTTCCTTTAGGATAGACTGGTTTGATCTCCTTGCTATCCAAGGGACTCCCAAGAGTCTTCTCCAGCACCACAATTTGAAAACATCAATTCTTCTACTGCAGAGCAAGATGAATATACATATTCATATACATATACCCAACCCCCTTTCTGGACTTCCCTCCTATTTAGGACTCCACAGTGCATTAAGTAGAGTTCCCTGGGCTATACAGTATGTTCTCACCAGTTGTCTAGTTCTCATTCTTTCTTTAGTGTAGGCAACCCTCACACTCAGATAATTTCCTCATGGTCAGACACTATTGAGTAACAGCTCAATGTGTCTTAAATGAATGAATTGCAGCACACTTCCAACATACCTATACAGGTGTGTTTCACATTCCTAAAGCGCTCCGTGGAGAAGTTGGAAGACTAGCAGAAACTTCAGAGTTACTAGAGTGTTTTCCTTCCTTCTCATTTTTCTCTGTGCTGCTACTGATCCTTCTCTGTCATGCCTTTGAGCCAGAAGGAACAATTCAATTGCTCCTTGACCAATCCACATGTACAGGTCTCCCCCCTGACTTGAAAACATATACAAGGTTAGGTTTTCAGCGACTTTAAGCAGACTTCCATGACAAAGAATACTCAGCAAAACTTTCCTGCCCACACTCAAAGCATGATCGCACAGCTCCGGGATTTGGACTGTTGGAAAGCTAACAACCATTCAGCACGTGCAACTGTTTTGTTCCTTGGTGAATCACAGAGTCTGGCACCTGGGCTGACAATGTCCTGTTAATATGAAGTACGAGTATGCACGGTTTGCAGGAGTGATACTAGCACTGTTACCTTGACAGGAGGTGTCTTTGAAGATGACCCTTTGCCTAGAGAGGTAGAAAAGCACTGGCAAGACAAAGTGTTTCCCTCTGGGTGCGCTGTTCCCTCTACTGCCCTTTTGCCTTGATTTCCATTCCTTGTATTATGAACAGGTTGTCCTCTCTCCTGTCTGCGTAGAGCTGCTGTCACTTCTGTCCAGATTGCCTTCCAGGGCAGACACCCAAGCTTCAAGGACTCACAGTCAGTACTGAGACCATTGTATCCCTCTGTGGCTCAGCAGTAAAGAATACACCTGTGATGCAGGAGACTTGGGTTTGCTCCCTGGGTTGGGAAGATCCCCTGGAGAAGGAAATGGCAACCCACTCCAGGATTCTTGCCTGGGAAATCTTACGGGCAGAGGAGCCTCTCCCGTGGAGGGCTATAATCCACGGGATCACAAGGAGTCAGACACGACTGAACAACTGAGCATGCATGCACACATGTGTATCTGAGGTGGGGAATCACAGGTTCACTTGGACCTGAGCTCTGCTGACTTTGAATGGTCTACATATCTGAGGGGTATGAAGTTGGTTTTCTCACAGTGAGTTTGTGAGGGTAAACAACAACAAGCAAATCACATAAACTGAACATAATATCAAAGACGAAATGCTGCAGAAGAGAATATAGACATTAGAGGCAGACAAAGCCATTCTTAGCCAGAAATTGACCAAAATGTCATACTGTATCATCCATCCCATTATTCTAATTGTTTCATCAGGGTTTATAGAGGCAGAAAATTCTTACATTTGATTCAGTTGAATCAAATAATCAAGTAATCTGTAACAAATGTAGGAGAGAAAATAATACAAAGCCTGGTACTGCCTTTGACAAATAAGCAACAGTAAAAAGACCAGTTACTCTAGTCATAATCCCATCTTTATCATTCCATTGACAAAAACACTTTTTCTCTCCTAACTTAGAGTTCATCTATTTCATATACCTGTGTGTGTGCTTGTGCCGTCACTCAGTCATGTCCAATTCTTTGCAACCCCATGGACTGTAGCCTGCCAGACTCTTCTGTCCATGGGGATTCTCCACGCAAGAATACTGGAGTGGGTTGCCATGCCCTCCTCCAGGGGATCTTCCCAACCCAGGAATTGAACCCAGGTCTGTATTGCAGGTGAATTCTTTACCATCTGAGCCACCAGGGAAGCCTAAGAATACCAGAGTTGGCAGCCTATCCCTTCTCCAGGGTATCTTCCCATCCCAGGATGCATAGACATAGATATAGATAGATAGATAGATGATAGGCTTCCCAGGTGGCTCAGTGGTAAAGAATCCACTGGTCAATGCAGGAGACATGAGTTCAATCCCTGGGTGAGGAAGATCCCCTGGAGAAGGAAATAACAACCCATTCCTGTATTCTTGCCTGGGAAATCCCATGGACAAAGAAGCCTGATGGGCTACAGTCCATGAGGTTGGAAAGAGTTGGACACAACTGAGCAACTAAACAACAACAAGAAGAAACAATAACACTATAGTAGACTTCACAGTTCTTAGATGATGACCAGTCCCCAGTAGTCACTGATATGATTAATAATGGGAAGCTTGGGTTTCCTGAAAGATGGTCTAAGGCAAAGAATAAAAAAACCAAAATTTTCATTAAAATTTTCCAAGATTTTCTGTGAGAACTTTAGCCATATTAACCTAAGAACACCTAAGTATTTCCTTTTAGATCCTCCTGGCATCACACCTCTATATACCATCCCTTGTCCTGAAACCATCAGCTGCCCCAGGACCTCCCTCCTTTCTCTCTACTGGCATGGCCACCCCTGCTGTCATTATGCCCATTAAGGAAGCATTTGCTTGGATTCCTAGACTGAGAACCCTATATTCCTAAGGCTATAACCCTCAAGTCACCAAAGATACTATATAAGCCCTCAAGACAGTGTACATTCTTTTATAGCACTTGAGATCAGCTTCATCCAGAAGCTTATGAAAAAATCCCTGAATGCATCAGATTCCATACTCCTATACACTTTGTCCACCTTGTCATCACAACACAAAACAGGCTTCAAGATTATTCAGGTCAGCCAACAAATACTGCTGGAAGTAATTTTATCACACTCGTATTTCTCAATAGTAACTCTACACCAGTTTCTATTAATACCAACCATTCTGGGCCAGGTGACCTTGGAGACCTCAAGGTCTGAGTAACTTGGGCTTCAGTAGTTTCAACATCTCTGAACTTAGTGAGTC
Source organism: Odocoileus virginianus (assembly GCF_023699985.2). Classification (NCBI taxonomy): domain Eukaryota; kingdom Metazoa; phylum Chordata; class Mammalia; order Artiodactyla; family Cervidae; genus Odocoileus; species Odocoileus virginianus. The sequence continues at coordinate 43,288,335 of NC_069704.1, read as the reverse complement.
CAGTCAGGAAGAAATGGCTCTAATTATGATAATTTCTTTGTTTATAGTTTAGAGCTTTGCCTTTATAGCCTGGGTAATTAGGGTTGATTTTGAAATATAGCAGTTGAAACAGAATAAATTGAAGACTAGTTTGTATACTTGACAAACTAGCCTGATCTTAAAATTTGCCAGAGATCCCAGAAGGATGCAGGATCTGATGAAAAATTAGCCGGAATCTTGAGCAAGCAGAAAAAATATTATCCAGGTGGACACAGTACACAGCACACAGTACACTGAGGCAAGACATATTCTTTGATGCCTAGAAACAAATAGGCACATGAGCAGTGAAATCAGAAATAACAGAGCACATAAGCTAGAAGGCTCCAGAGATAAGCTAGATGACTGTTCTGCAGAGAAAACTGAAGGCCACCAATGTGAACGGCCCAAAGGAAATCAACCCTGAATATTCATTGGAAGGACTGATGCTGAAGCTGATACTACAACTCTTAGGCCTCCTGATGAGAAGAACTGACTCATTGGAAAAGACCCTGAGGCTGGGAAAGATTGAAGGCAGGAGGAGAAGGGGCAAGAGAGGATGAGGTGGTTGGATGGCATCATCGGCTCAATAGACATGAGTTTGAGCAAGCTCTGGGAGATAATGAAGGACAGGGAAGTGTGATGTGCTGTAGTCCATGGGGTCAAAAAGAATCAGACAGCACTTAGCAACTGAACGACAATACAGTTAGATAATGACAAAGCTCAGAACTAACATCTCCTGGTTCTCCTTCTAGTGCCCTTTCTCATATATCAGAAAGAAGTTGTCTACTGTTGTGGTAACTTAACTCCTTCCCTTGGAGCAACAGACCCTGAGGTAAGAGAAGGCACCTTCTCCTTCAAAAAGAGGTGATTTAACCAAATCTGGGATTTCTCAGCAGTCCCACAGCTCAAAGGAAGGCAGCTGTGTTAGCAGACATGTGAGTCGTTTTAGCAGAGGCATCAGTACCTCCATCTACCAGTTCCACCATATCAAATTCAGGACCGCCAGTGGGAACTGAGTATTCAGCTCTCCCCAAGGATGCAGAGTTTTCTAAGGAGACAACTGGGGACCATCAAATGATGCAGAAAATTTTGTTTATTCTCTCAGGGAAACATGACATAACAGAATCCCAATTCCTGCATAGGAACAAGCTTCTGACTTTCCCTCTGCAAAGGCAAATTCCTGCTACAGTCTCAATGCCCAGAGCATAGACATTAGAAACCAGAGTGTGTATCACATATTAGGGTATACTTCTGGCCATGAGGCTGGGAGAACACTTGAATCTCAGGGCTAATGTTTAACCTGAGAGCTGATTCATGCATTTCACAAACACTTCTTGAGTATATCATGTTCTGTTATACTTACTACAAAAACAATGAAATCTGGACCTAATATAGTCCATCAGAAATATTTACTGAGTCCCAACAGTGCTCTGGATGCTAAAGAAACAGTCTGGATGGTTTTTTGTCACTCCCACCACTATAATCCTAAACCTCACCATTTTCAGCTCTATAAAGGTCCAGTGTGATTTTTGATATTTATTTGTATATATTTGCTTTCCTAGAATATTACTCCTCCAAGGTACAAAATGGAGATTTCTTCATGATAGCTAAATAAAGAAAGGCAAATCTATTAGCAATTGCCAGAGACCAATAAGATTGATGGTGATCTGTTCATCAGTTTAACAAATACAGGTTGTTGTTGTTGTTCAGTGACTAAATTATGTCTGACTCTTTGCGACTCCATGGGTTGCAGTACACCAGGGGTCCCTAGCCTTCACTGTCTCGCAGAGTTTGCTCAAACTCATGTCCATTGAGTTGGTAATGCCTTCCAACCATCTCATCCTCTGTCACCCCCTTCTCCTCCTGCCTTCAATCTTTTCCAGCATCAGGGTCTTTTCCAGTGAGTTGGCTCTTCACATCAGGTGGCCAAAGTATTGGAGCTTCAGCATTAGTCCTTCCAGTGAATATTCAGAGTTGACTTCCTTTAGGATTGACTGGTTTGATCTCCTTGCAGTCCAGGAGACTCTCAAAGAGTCTTCTCCAGCACCACAATTTGAAAGCATCAATTCTCTGGTGCTCATCCTTCACTGGTTGCTTATCTACTGTGTGTTTAGCATTGTGTCAGGTACTTCAGGGTACTGTTATAGGATGAATGTTTATGTCCTCCCATGTTGAAGTCTAATCTCCAGTGTTATTGAATGAGGAAGTGGGAACTATGGGGGGTTATTAAGTCATGAAGGTGGAGTCCTCATAATGAGATTAGTGCTCTTTTAGAAAAGGCCAGAGAACAAGCTAGCTCTTTCCACCACGAGAGGACACAGCTTGAAGTCAGCCATCTGCAACTCAGAAGAGAGTCTTCACCAGAACCCAGCTGTCCCAGCACCACAATCTTAGACTTTCAGCCTCTAGAACTGTAAGAAATAAATTTCTGTTGTTGACAAGTCACCTACTTCAGGGTGTGTTGTTTTAGTGGCCTGAGATGACCAAAGTTGTACACCTAAAAGTTGGATACCCTTTCCTTCAAAGGTTTGTAACCTTTTGAGGGGTCTGGGAAGAAGGAGAAAAAAATGAGCATCACCATAATCCCATGCTAGCTTAAAGTAATTAAATCAGAAAATGCAAAAATCCTACCAGATATTTGGTAAAGGGAGAGAACATTGTAGCTGAAAAGACATCACGAGGAAGGTGAGACTTCAGCTGGTCTTGAGCTGGTAAACAATGAATCAGAGAGAGGGTTGGCAATTTAGGCAACAGGGTAGAAAGCATGAGGGAAGGCACAGAAACAGCAAGGAAGAGGAACAGAATCTAAAGTGGAGGATAAGGCTTAAGCAGAGATAGAAGTTTGCTTATTTTTATCACTGTTGCTAGTTTCTGAGGTGCAACGAAAGTCATATTGGGACTGTTTTCTATATATCTCTGCATTTCTGGTTGTACAAAATTTTCCAATAGCCAATCTAGACAGAGTCTATTCAGGGCCCTCCCAGTCAAAATCGGTATTGGGAAGAATACCTTTACCTTCCATAATTGCAGAAATTGGGGAAATGTTTTGGCATTCTATAGTAAAAGCAGTGGTTTTCAAACTTTAGTTTGCATCAGAACTTGGAAGCTTGTTAAAAGACAGATTACTGGGCCACTCATTCAGAGTTCCTGATTCAATATGTCTTGGTTGGGCATGAGAATACACATTTTTTTCTTTTCTTCTAATATTTATTCATTTATTTGGCTATGCCAGGTCTTAGCTGTGGCATGCAGGATCTTCAGTCTTCTTTGTAGCATGCAAATCTTTAGTTACAATATGTGAGATCTATCTTAGTTGCAGCAAGTAAGCTCTTAGTTGTGGCATGCAAAATCTAGTTCCCTGACTAGGGTCAAACCCAGGCCCCCTGCACTGGGAGCGTGGAGTCTTAGCCACTGGACCACCAGGAAAGCTCCGAGAATACGCATTTCCTACAAGTGCCTGGTAATGCTGATGCTGTTTGGAGACTAGGCTTTGAGAATCGCTGAAAGCTGAAGTGGGCACTCCTATCCCTGCTTATAAAACATGATAGTGATGCCAGCCACAGGCATGAGGAAACTTTGTATCAATGACCTAAGAATAAAAACAAAGTATATATGTGTTTAAAGGAGTTAAGTTTGTTGTTTGAGATTGTGGGATATAAAAAACACACATTACAATGTGACTTCTAGGAATACTAAGTCTTTTAAGTTGATAGGAATCAGAGGCATATCAACTTTAATCAGGTTAAAAGAAAGCAGTGTTATCACCACTGGTTTTGTGTTTGGTCTTTGGCATAGCAAGGTGTATTTAGTCAGTGCTTGTCAAAGAAATACAATCAACAAGATCAGTTCATTTCAGTCGCTCAGTCATGTCTGACACTTTGAAACCCCATGGACTGAAGCACGCCAGGCCTCCCTGTCCATCACCTTGTCCCAGAGTTTGCTCAAACTCATGTCCATCGAGTTGGTGATGCCATCCAACCATCTTATCCTCTGTTGTCCCCTTCTCCTCCTGCCTTCAATCTTTCCCAGCATCAGGGTCTTTTCCAATGAGTCACTTCTTTGCATCAGGTGGCCAAAGTATTGGAGTTTCAGCTTCAGCATCAGTTCTTTCAATGAATATTCAGGACTGATTTCCTTTAGGATGGACTGATTTGATCTCCTTGCAGTCTAAAGGACTCTCAACAGTCTTTTCCAGCACCACGGTTCAAAAGCATCAATTCTTTAGTGTTAAGATTTCTTTATAGTCCAATTCTCACATCCATACATGACTACTGGAAAAACCATAGCTTTGACTAGATGGACCTTTGTTGGCAAAGTAATGTCTCTGCTTTTTAATATGCTGTCTAGGTTGGTCATAGCTTTTCTTTCAAGAAGTAAGCATCTTTTAATTTCATGGCTGCAGTCACCATCTGCAGTGATTTTGAAGCCCCAAAAATAAGGTTTCTCACTGTTTCCATCGTTTCCCCATCTATTTGTCATGAATTGATGGGACCAGATGCCATGATCTTAGTTTTCTGAATGTTGAGTTTTAAGCCAATGTTTTCACTCTCCTCTTTCACTTTCAGCAAGAGTCTTTTTAGTTCTTCACTTTCTGCCATAAGGGTGGTGTCATCTGCATATCTGAGGTTATTGATATATATATATGTAGCCCATTGGTTCTATTTATTTTTTCTTTTATTTTTTATTTAGTTCTTTGCATTTTAAGGAATTGACTCATGCCATTGTGAAGGTTTCACAAGTCCAAAATCTGGGGGAGGCCAGAAGACTGGAGACTCAGAAAAAAAGTTGCAGTTTTAGTGCAAAGCCAGTCTGCTGGTGAATCAGGAAGAGACAGTATTGCAGATGAAATCTTTGGGCAACCTGCTGGCAGAATGCCCCCTGGAGGAGGGGTCAGCATGTTGTTCTAGTGGATTGGATGAGACCCACTCCCGTTGTGGACAGCAATCTGCTTTACTCAAAGGCCACCAGAATTGCAGAAGGAGGTAAATTTCCAAACTCATTCTATGAGGCCACAATCTCCCTAGTACCAAAACCAGACAAAGATGCCACACAAAAAAAAGAAAACTACAGGCCAATATCACTGATGAACATAGATGCAAAAATCCTTAACAAAATTCTAGCAAACAGAATCCAACAACATATTAAAAAAATCATACATCATGACCAAGTGGGCTTTATCCCAGGAATGCAGGGATTCTTTAATATCCACAAATCAATCAGTGTAATACACCACATTAACAAATTGAAAGATAAAAGCTGTATGATAATCTCAGTAGATGTAGAAAAAGCTTTTGACAAAATTCAACATCCATTTATGATAAAAACTCTCCAGAAATCAGGAATAGAAGGAACATAGCTCAACATAATAAAAGCTATATATGACAAACCCACAGCAAACATTATCCTCAATGGTGAAAAATTGAAAGCATTTCCCCTAAAGTCAGGAACAAGGCAAGGGAGCCCACTCTCACCACTACTATTCAACATAGTTTTGGAAGTTTTGGCCACAGCAATCAGAGCATAAAAAGAAATAAAAGGATCCAGATTGGAAAAGAAGAAGTAAAATTCTCACTGTTTTCAGATGACATGATCCTCTACATAGAAAACCCCAAAGACTCTACCAGAAAACTACTAGAGCTAATCAATGAGTAAAGTTGCAGGATATAAAATTAACACACAGAAATGCCTTGCATTCCTATACACTAACAATGAAAAAACAGAAAGAGAAATTAAGGAAACAATTCCATTCACCCTTACAACAAAAAGAATAAAACACTTGGGGATATATCTACCTAAAGAAACAAAAGACCTATATATAGAAAAGTATAAAACACAGATGAAAGAAATCAAGGAAAACACAAATAGATGGAGAAATATACCGTGTTCATGGATTGGAAGACTCAATATTGTGAAAATGGCTATACTACCCAAAACAATGTATAGATTCAATGCAATCCCTATCAAGCTACCAACGGTGTTTTTCACAGAACCAGAACAAATAAGGTCACAATTTGTATGGAAATACAAAAAACCTCTAATAGCCAAAGCCATCTTGAGAAAGAAGAACGGAACAAGAGGAAACAACCTGCCTGACTTCAGACTCTACTACAAAGCCACAGTCATCAAGACAGTACGGTACTGGCACAAAGACAGAAATATAGATCAATGGAACAGAATAGAAAGCCCAGAGATAAATCCACACACCTATGGACACCTTATCTTTGACAAAGGAGGCAAGAATATACAATGGAGAAAAGAGGATCTCTTTAACAAGTGGTGCTGAGAAAACTGGTCAACCACTTGTAAAAGAATGAAACTAGAACACTTTCTAACACCATACACAAAAATAAACTCAAAATGGATTAAAGATCTAAATGTAAGACCAGAAATGATCAAACTCCTAGAGGAAAACATAGGCAAAACACTCTCTAACATAAATCACAGCAAGATCCTCTATGACCCACCTCCCAGAATATTGGAAATAAAAGCAAAATAATCAAATGGGACCTAATTAAACTTAAAAGTTTTTGCAGAATGAAGGAAACTATAAGCAAAGTGAAAAGACAGCCTTCAGAATGGGAAGGAAATAGTAGCAAATGAAGCAACTGACAAATAATTAATCTCAAAAATATATAAGCAACTCCTGAAGTTCAATTCCAAACAAATAAATGACCCAATAAAAAAGCGGGCCAAAGAACTAAACAGACAGTTCTCCAAAGAAGACATACAAATGGCTAACAAATACATGAAAAGATGCTCAACATCACTCATTATCAGAGAAATGCAAATCAAAACCACCATGAGGTGCCACCTCACCCCGGTCAGAATGGCTGCTATCCAAAAATCTACAAACAATAAATGCTGAAGAGGGTGTGAGGAAAAGGGAACCTTCCTACATTGTTGGTGGGAATGCAAACTAGTACAGTCACTATGGAGAACAGTGTGGAGATTCCTTAAAAAATTGGAAATAGAACTGCTATATGACCCAGCAATCCCACTGCTGGGCATACACACTGAAGAAACCAGAATTGAAAGAGACAGAAGTACCCCAATGTTCATCGCAGCACTGTTTATAATAGCCAGGATATGGAAGCAACCTAGATGCCCATCAGCAGATGAATGGATAAGAAAGCTGTGGTACATATACACAATGGAATGTTACTCAGCCATTAAAAAGAATACATTTGAATCAGTTCTAATGAGGTGGATGAAACTGGAGCCTATTATACAGAGTGAAGTAAACCAGAAAGAAAAACACCAATACAATATGCAACACATACATATGGAATTTATAAAGATGGTAACAATAACCCTATATGCAAGACAGCAAAAGAGACACAGATGTATAGAACAGTCTTTTGGACTCTGTGGGAGAAGGCGAGGGTGGGATGATCTGAGAGAAAGCATTGAAACATGTATATTATCGTATATGAAACAGATTGCCAGTCCAGGTTTGATGCATGAGACAGGGTGCTCAGGTCTGGTGCACTGGGATGACCCAGAAGGATGGGATGGGGAGGGAGGTGGGAGGGGGGTTCAGGATGGGAAACACATGTAAACACAGGGCTGATTCATACCAATGTATGGCAAAAACCACTACAATATTGTAAAGTAATTAGCCTTCAACTAAAATTAAAAAAAAAAAGCCCACCAATTACACATACAAGTCACCCAAAACACCCTCATACAGACACCTAGAATAAAGTTTGGCCTAAGAGCACCATGACCCAGTCGAGTTGATACACAAAATGAACCCTCACAATGGGTTTATTTCATCTCATTTCTTGTGTCTATTTCATTTTTATTTTCAGATTTGGTTCAATTCAATTCACAAAATGTTTCACTTAATCAGTTTCAGTAGACTGTATTTCAGTAAGACGAATTATAAAGATTTAATTATGAAAGCAATAGCTTATGGTTTATTCATTTCTCCATTCAAGAAATATTTATTGAGTACTAATTTTGCGAAAACCTCTTGGTATGGTTTAATTCTGGAGAGAAACAGTTATCAAGACTTTTTGTATGGAAGTATAGTTGATTTACAGAACTATATTGTTTTCAGGTATACAGCATAGTGATTCAGTATTTTTGTGTGATTCAGATGGTAAAGAATCTGCCTGCAATGCAGGAGACTCACAGTTGATCCCTGGGTCAGGAAGATCCCCTGAAGAGGAAATGACAACCCACTCCAGTATTCTTACCTGGAGAATTCCATGGACAGAGGAGGCTGGTGGGCTATAGTCCATGGGGTCGCAAAGAGTCAGACATGACTGAGCAACTAACATTTCCATTTTCACTTTCGTATTCCATTCTAAGTTATTTTAAGATAATGGCTGGAATTCTCAGCGCTATACAATATATCCTAATTTCTCATGGCTGAAGAGAGGTCCTGGCTTTGCCTTGCTTGTGTTGATTCTGGGCAAACCATCCGTCTAGGCAGGCAGCTGCCTGTGGGAAAACACCAGAGCTTCTACCTTGCTAGCTTCCTGAGGGTTTTGGCAAATGATGAGAGGGAGCCATGGGAGAGGTGAATGGGGAGACTGGTAAGATAGCAATCTTAGGGAATGACCTTTTACTCCGGCATGGGACTTAATCTGGTCCCTGGGAAATAAAGATCTTTGGACTAAAACTAACAGTGCTTGGGAGAGGGAGGGTTGCTTGTTTGGTTGGTTTCCATTTAAGGCCAAGAGACCACCTTAGCGCCCAGCTTAAAAAAATCACATATGACAAACCTCCCTGGTGGTCCAGTGGGTAAGATTTTCTTCTAGTGGGATGTTCTGAGAGAACAGCATTGAAGCAAGAATACTATCAAGGGTGAAACAGATCACCAGTCCAGGTTGGATGCATGAGACAAGTACTCAGGGCTGGTGCACTGGGAAGAACCAGAGGGATGGGATGGGGAGGGAGGTGGGAGGGGGGATCAGGATGGGGAACACATGTACACCCATGGCTGATTTATGAGTCAATGTATGGCAAAAACCACTAATATACTGTAAAGTAATTAGCCTCCAACTAATAAAAATAAATGAAAAAAAAAGAAGAAGAATTTGTTTCTAGTGCAGGGAACATGGGTACAATCCCTGGGAACTAGGAATGGTAACTAAGATCCCACGTGCTATGGGCGACTAAGCCTGTGCACAGCAAATAAAAAAGTCCTTGCTCTGCAATGAGAAGCCCCTATGCCACAATGAAAGCCCAGCACAGCCATATATATATATATGTGTGTGTGTGTATATATATATATATTCTTATCACATATATATGTGATAAGAATAGGTAAAGAATAGGTAAAAGAATACTCCTCCCCAAAAGCCATGTCCATGTCAATTCCTAAAACCTATAATGTGACTTTATTGAGAAAAGGGTCCTTGCAGATGTAATTAAGTTAAGGATCTGAAGATTAGTCCATCCAGGCTTACCTGGATGGATTTTAAATCCAATATCAAGTATCCCTATAAGAAACACACAGAGAACAGTCACACAGAGGAGAAGGATATTTGAAGATCAAGGCAGATATTGGAGTGATGGGGCCATAAGCCCAGGAAAGCTTGCAGTCACCAGAAGCTGGAAGAGACAGAGAAAATTCTCCACTAGATCCCCTGGAAGAAGCTCAGCCCTGCAGGATTTCAGACTTCTGGCTTCCAGAACTTTGAGAGAATATATTTCTGTCAGTTTAGCCAGCATGTGTGTGGTAATTGGCTATGGGAACCTCAGGAAACAAATATAGAGGGTTTTCCTCTAAACTGTCTTTGACTTCTCAGGGTGCTGGGGAGGGCAGCACTGGAGCACGACAGATGATCCGTGGGTGTAACCAGTGGAAGGCAGCTGTGCTCAGCGAGAGCAGCTGGACAGTGAGAACCAAAGGCATTGATGAGGCCCTCCATGCTCCTTCCTTAACAGCAGGTGAGGCCGCTATCATTGCCTCAGCACCAGAAGATTCTCTAATGGGACCTTTGAAGTAATACTAAAAAGTGAACTCAGGACTTCCCTGCTAGTCCAGTGGTTAAGAATCCACCTGCCAATGCATGAGGTGCAGGTTTGATCCCCAGTCCAGGAAGATCCAACATGCTTCAGGACAACTAAGCCTGGGTGCCATAACTACTGAGCCTGAGACCTATAGTCTGTGCTCCACAAGAAAGAGGAACCACAGCAAGAAGTCCATGCAACACAGCTAGAAAGGAGCCCCTGCTCGCTACAACCAGAGAAAGCCCATATGCAGCTACAAGGGCCTGATGCAGCCAAAAGTAAATTAACCAATTAAATAAAAAGTAAAGTCAAACAATTCCAGCTCCTGGATATAGCCCCTTTCTCCTGGGGTTGTATCAAGCCGCATGGAGATGAGTTTGCCCTATGTCTGACTGCATAGACTCACATCTCTTTGGGAAAATGGGAGAAAGAAGTTGCCAGGAAGAAACAAGAAAATAGAAAGCAGGTATGGAGAGAAAAAGAAAATCTGGCCTGCCCCATTGAGGGAGTGTCTGCTCCTGACTTGTATTTGTACTGTGTTATATTGGTACGGTATATGATTACCTTATATATCTATTCATATGTTAAAAGATAAACAAAGGATGCCTCTTTTTCCTCCAAAGGAAGCTGCTTGTTGTTCTATGTTAAGAGAACAATGTGAATGAAAGGGATTCAGGACTGAAGGGTTAGAGAAAGAAAAAGAGGTTACATTGAAAGAGAACAGGGCATCCTCAGCAGAGAAACAGAACACAGTGCCAGAAACCAGCTCTCACAGTGGCTAGGAACACAGAGGCGATCTGCTGCTGGAAGTCTCAGTTCTGCAGCTTCAAGAAGTCTAACATTCACTCGCAAACCCAGGAGTCAGGAGAAGGAGCGTGGGAAATTACAAGGCTGTGATCACCCCACTATAAATTGCAGAAGTGACTAGGGACACAAAGACCCTTGAGAGAGCAGCTGCTTTCTTCCCAAGCACAGCCCAGTCTCATGAGAGAAGATTACATAAGAGGAAACTTGCTCAGCCCATAACAAAGTGCATTAGCTTAGCAGATCTGTTTGTTTAATGAGTATCCATTTCTGAAGACTCCCATTCATCAAAGTGGCTCAGGCTTACTGATCAGCAAAAAAGACTGTCAAAGACCCTGCAAAGACAGCATACGGAAAGTTTAAATATATGTATATATATATGTGTGTGTATATATATATATATATATATATATATATATAGTCTAGAGCTTTGGGAAATTTGAAATAAACACAAGAATCAAAGATAAATAGCAACTGAGGGGATGAACTGATTTTCTCAAGGCTGCATAGATGGATGTAGAAGGGTGCTGCCTCATTTCTCATTCAGCATGGCTGGGACAGGAAGGCAGGAAGAGCTGACAGGCCTACTAGGAGAAAAATGCCATATGAACTCTCAAAGTTGGCCTGGGTTTAGGCAAATTATTTGCTAAAGTATCAGCACAAACCATAAACTAGGGGATGCCAAGCATTAAAATTAAGTATATGGAACTCTGTCATTGCGTTCAGAGAGCAAGTGCAGGCCTAGAAAAAAGAGACGAAGTCAAGATGAGAAGCTGCTAGATAATAGCAGGGTCCGTGTGTGGCTCAACTCCAGGGGGCACCATTCACACTGCAGTCAATATAAATTGTGTCCCATGTGGTTAGGTTGTGTGTAACCTGCAGTCCTTTGCATGTGTAGATAGTGAAATGGACCAGGGAACAAAATAGGGAGACTATATATCAAAGCTAAGAATGGAGGTTCTGCATTGTTGTCTGCTCTCTATTTTACAAGCACAGATATTCTGGGATAGAATCAAGATAAGGTACTAACAGAAAGAAAAATGGTCTAGAAATGAGGAGTGTCTGCGTACTCAGTTGCTTCAGACTCTGTAATCCTATGGACTGCAGCTCACCAGGCTCTTTTGTTCATGCGATTCTCCAGGCAAGAATACTGGTGTGGGTTGTCATGCCCTCTTCCAGGGATCTTTTTAACTGAGGGATCAAACCTGTATCTCCTGCATCTCCTGCATTGCAGGTAGATTCTTTATCCATTGAGCCAATTGGAAAGTCCCAGAAATGAGGAGACATAAGGTCAAATCACTCTCTGAGTAGGTGGCAATTCATTCAGTATTTTCTGAGTCTGACTCTTCATCTCTCAAAGGGGTTCAATAATACCTGCTGCGTTTCTTGGTCTTGCAAGATCAACTCAAATTTGATCAAGGATAAACAAGCAAGTAATGCTTTACCAATGATTGCCGGGGTCCAGCCTCGGCAGGATCCAGGGGAACCCTCAGGATGAATGGCATCGGTGAGAGATAGAGAGAAGACACGTGAGGCCAGCCTTGATAGGGCCAAGTCTGCGAGGTAGAGAGAGAGAAAGAGAGAGAGAGAAAATGACCAGATGGGGGTGTTTACAGGGTCTGGCAGAGTCTGGCAGAGTCTAGCAATGCTTTATTTTTTACCATAGCTTTTATACCCTAAATTAGTACATTTCTAAGGGGAAGATAGTTTAACATTACGTCAGCTTGTCCTTCACAAAACCAGGGTGTTTTCTGCATACTTCTTTGTTTATAAGGGTCTTGTACATTATCTTCTGGCCTTGGGGCCTATTAACATTTTATGCAGGTCAGGTGAATGTAAACCTATTTTCTGTTTCTATGGTGACCTTAACTGAAAGGTAGCAATCTCAAAGGGCAACAGTACAGAGTAGAAGTATAACCTTGTTAACACAAAAATTAATCCTTCTGCAGAAGTTGTCAGCTGCATTTATCTAAGAAGTTTACCCCACACAGACTCTGCGGCTTCAGTGAGGCAGCTTCTGCCTAGCACTCCTGGCTGACAATTAACAACCATCTCATTGTTACTACACTAGGGCTAAGTTCTTATTTCTCTAGATCTTTAACTATATTAACAATGGTTTCCATAACACAACCTTAGCACATTAAAAGCAAAAACACAGCAAGCAAAACACAGCAAGCAAACATCAACCCAATAAACACCTTTAGAATAATTTTTCTTATGTTTTCTAATAGGACTCCTTCACCCCTCAAAAATGCTCTATGTCTATTAGGGCTTTTATATAATCAGGTTCTTTATGCTATTTTATGATTAGGATATTATAAGCAATCATGCATATTAGTACCAAGGGCATAAATGCATTTGGCTAACAAACTTCCAGCAAAAGAGTTTAAATTAAAACACTCCTTTCACCCTGGATAATCTCATAAAATACCACCACTTGGGAAACTTATTGATTAAAGTTCTAAATTGATTCTTATTTGGGAAGAGATCGGGGAAGGCCTTCTGCCTGTGTCACAGAAATTAGCGAGTAGTCTATTGAGGCAGGCATCAGAAAGACAGATATCATCTTTAAGGTGAGCGCCGGGGGCAGCTTTCCGAAATCCCTGAAAACCTGACCTGCCTTCCCTGTCAGGCTTTCTTCTCGTGAACCTTGTCATGGGTGGGATCTCGTGAGCCGGCCTTTTTGAAACCCCTGAAAACCTGATCCGCCTTGCCTGTCAGGTTTTCTCCCTCATGACCTTGTCATGGGTAGGGTCTCGAGTGTTGGCTCCCAGCAAATGATGAGGTTACAAATGATGCTCTGGTCATGGTTAAGCAGGATGCCAAGAATTTTTAATGACCTACAAAGTCCCACAGTACATGTTTCCTTCCACCTCTCGGGTCTCACCTCCTCACACCATCACATACTTCTCTCTGCTCTAGCCACTCTGACCCCTTCACCATTTCTTTAGTGCCCGCTCCTCACATCTCTCCAGGGCTCTGCAGATTACGCTTCCTTCTGCTTGGAAGGCTCACCTCCTGGATCAGTTTGCCTTTCTCCCTCATCTCCTTTAGGTTTGTTACAAATGTCAACTTTCCAGTGAAGTTTTCTCCAAAGACACACTATTTGAAACCCCACATCCTATCACTCCCTAACACCATCCCCTACTTCATTTTTTCTCCAAAACACATCACTCTCTAATACACAATTTAGTTTACTTGCTATTTTGTGTATATTCTTACTTATTCATTTATTTATTTGTCTGTGCTAGCTCTTAGTTGTGGCACACAAGATCTTCATTGAGGCATGTGTGTTCTTAAGTTTCAGCAAGTGGGATCTAGTTCCCTGACCAGGGATAGAACCCTGGCCCCCTGCACTGGGAGTGCAAAATCTTAACCACTGGATTACCAGGGAAGTCTGGCTATTGTGTGTATATTCTATCTTTCCTTACCTGGAAATCAGGGATTTTTTTTTTTAATGTTTTGTACCCTAAGCCAAAAATGAAATCTAGAAAGTTGGTAGCCACTCAAAAAATACTGGATGCACCAAACCATCTTTACAACAAATGCTAAAGGAACTTCTCTAGGCAGGAAACACAAGAGAAGGAAAAGACTTACACAAAATAAACCCAAACAATTTAGAAAATGGTAATAGGATCATTCAGTTCAGTTCAGTCTCTCAGTCTTGTCCAACTCTTTGTGACCCCATGAACAGCAGTACACCAGGCCTCCCTGTCCATCACCAACTCCCAGAGTTTACCCAAACTCGTGCCCATTGAGTTGGTGATGCCATCCAACCATCTCATCCTCTGTTGATCCCTTCTCCTCCCATCTTCAATCTTTCCCAGCATCCGGGTCTTTTCAAATGAGCCAGCTCTTCACATTAGGTGGCCAAAGTTTTGGAGTTTCAGCTTCAACATCAGTCCTTCCAATGAACAAATACCTTAAATATACCAACCAAAAGACATAAACTGGCCAGGAGGATGAAAATCTGCACATGTATGCACTTTCATTTACCACATCACTCTGCTTGACCTCCCAAATTGTATGTAATTATTTTATATTGTTAGGTTAATCATGTTTCCATTATGGCTTGCAGTTGTAATTACCTTTTATTTTTTGTCTGGCTATTGACTGTGAAAACTTATAAACATCTTTTACTATAGTGATTACGTAACTATTACTCACTTAATACCATTGTATTGTATTGTATTGTATTGGTCAGCAGAAAGTAATAGAATTCTATATCACCAAAACTATCATTTAGTAGGAAACCCTGTAATTACTTTTTAAAATCCAAATGCATATCATAATCATCTTGTCAGGATGGCTGCTATCCAAAAGTCTACAAGCAATAAATGCTGGAGAGGGTGTGGAGAAAAGGGAACCCTCTTACACTGTTGGTGGGAATGCAAACTAGTACAGCCGCTATGGAAAACAGTGTGGAGATTTCTTAAAAAACTGGAAATAGAACTGCCATATGACCCAGCAATCCCACTTCTGGGCATACACACTGAGGAAACCAGATCTGAAAGAGACACGTGCACCCCAGTGTTCATCACAGCACTGTTTATAATAGCCAGGACATGGAAGCAACCTAGATGCCCATCAGCAGATGAATGGATGAGGAAGCTGTGGTACATATACACCATGGAATATTACTCAGCCATTAAAAAGAATTCATTTGAATCAGTTCTAATGAGATGGATGAAACTGGAGCCCATTATACAGAATGAAGTAAGCCAGAAAGATAAAGACCATTACAGTATACTAACACATATATATGGAATTTAGAAAGATCGTAATGATAACCCTATATGCAAAACAGAAAAAGAGACACAGATGTATAGAACAGACTTTTGGACTCTGTGGGAGAAGGCGAGGGTGGGATGTTTCAAGAGAACAGCATCGAAACATGTATATTATCTAGGGTGAAACAGATCACCAGCCCAGGCTGGATGTATGAGACAAGTGCTCGGGCCTGGTGCACTGGGAAGACCCAGAGGAATCGGGTGGAGAGGGAGGTGGGAGGGGGGATCGGGATGGGGAACATATGTATATTCATGGCTGATTCATGTCAATGTATGACAAAAACCACTACAATATTGTAAAGTAATTAGCCTCCAACTAATAAAAATAAATGAAAAAAAAAAGAATCATCTTGGAATTTTTTGAAAACTACAAATGGCCAGGTATTCCTTTTTTTCTTCAAAGCTCCAGATATGTTTCTAATGAGCAGCCACATTTAAAAACAAATGGAATATATGATGACCATTTACTTTTATTTTAGTTTGTTTCATTTTTTTCTGTCTCATATTCAGTGCCCCCATTTCATTTAGTTTGTTTTCCGATTTCTCCACCTCTTCCTTTTTTCTGATGTTCTTTCTCAAGCCTTTCTCAAGGATAGTAGAAAACCTTTTGTATACAGATGTGTGTGTTAGTCGCTCAGGTCATATCTGTGACCCCATGGACTGTAGCCCACGTAGCTATTCTGTCCATAGTATGTATAATATACATATTTTAGAAAACTTATGAATTTTTGCCTAGCTAAAAAATTTATGACATTTTGATTCCGTTTGACTTGGCATGAAAAGAATGCTATTCTAATTTTAAAAATATAGATATGCAACAAGTAACAAAGGTTTACTGAATATCACAGGGAACTATAGTCTATAGACTCTAATAATAGTTTAATAATAGTAATTATTAAACTAATAATAATTACTGATTATTACTACTAATAATAATAGTCATAATAATCTATACTGGAAAATAATCTGAAAAATAACATATGTGTATATCTATAACTGAATCACCTTGCTGTGCGCCTGAAACATTGTAAGTCAACTATATTCCAATAAAATGTAGATATTAAATAAAAATACTGGATGCATGAAAGGGAAAAAGTTATTCAAAGACACAAATTCTCACTCATAACAGGATGGCTTTTGCCCTTCGGTTTTTTTCTGCATTATTTAAAAAATTTTAACTGCAGGATAATTGCTTTACAATGCTGTACTGATTTCTGCCATACAACAATGTGAATCATCCATAAGTATACATATATCCACTCCATCTTGAACCTCCTCTCACCTCCCATCCCACCCTTAATTGAATTGATTCCACCCAATGTTTGTGTCAGCACTTTGTTATCTGTTCACTTGACTTTTGCTCTGATTCCTTTTAATGCTACAAAGCATTTCATTAAAATTTTAATTTATCCCCATTGGTTATTGTCCAGGAAAGAGAATTTTTAAAAATGTATGGTCAGTTATTCACCACATTTGCTGATGAATGAATTGAGACATATGATAAGTTTATGGTGGTGATAAGAATGAGTGCTAAGAGTCTCGCAAGGGAGTGAAAGCAGGTAGCATCACACCATAGAACAGAGTGTTTGCCACACATTTAAGAAACACGTGTTGGTTATTGTAAAAGCAAAAAAAAAAAAATGAAGTCCATTGACTTATCACTCATGCTTTGGGTTTTTCTTTTAAAACACATTGTTTTAGGGAATTCCCTGGTGGTCCAGTGGCTAAGAATCTGAGTTTCCAACACAGGGGACCCAGGACTTAGGTCCCACATGCTGCAATTAAGAGTTAGAATGCCACAACTAACACCCAGGGCAGCCAAATAAATATTTTCAAAAAACTATTGTCTTAACTCAGTAACTAAAGAAATCTGCTATTGCCATAGAACTACAAAGCATATATAGAGCTCTGCCAGCAAGACATCTATTTCCCCTTGAGGGTTATGTTCTCATTCAGAGTTATTATCTCTTGGCCTAGAACCTGGTCCAAATGATTCTTTAATGACTTGCCTCTGGCTCAGTTCTTATGTAAGGACACAATTACCTTACTGTAAGGTGGTTAAAGAAATTTTCTGACCTGATGGGATCAGGAGAGTGACTAGAAAAGAGGACATCTCCTCACCATCTGGAAGTATGTTCAGTTCAGTCGCTCAATCATGTCCGACTATTTGCGACCCCATGAACCACAGCTCGTCAGGCCTCCCTGTCCATCACCAACTCCCGGAGTCCACCCAAACCCATATCCATCAAGTCAGTGATGCCATCCAACCATTTCATCCTCTGTTGTCCCCTTCTTCTCCTGCCCCCAATCCCTCCCAGCATCAGGGTCTTTTCAAATGAGTCAGCTCCTCACATCAGGTGGCCAAAGTACTGGAGTTTCAGCTTCAACATCAGTCCTTCCAATGAACACCCAGGACTGATCTCCTTTAGGATGGACTGGTTGGATCTCCTTGCAGTCCAAGGGACTCTCAAGAGTCTTCTCCAACACCACAGTTCAAAAGCATCAATTCTTCAGTGCTCAACTTTCTTTATAGTTCAACTCTCATATCCATACATGACTACTGGAAAAACCATAGCTTGGACTAGATGGACCTTTGTTGGCAAAGTAATGTCTCTGCTTTTTAATATGCTATCTAGGTTAGTCATAGCTTTCCTTCCAAGGAGTGAACGTCTTTTAATTTCATGGCTGCCGTCACCATCTGCAGTGATTTTGGAGCCCCCCAGAATAAAGTCTGTCACTGTTTCCACTGTTTCCCCATCTATCTGTCATGAAGTGATGGGACCAGATGCCATGATCTTAGTTTTCTGAATGTTGAACTTGAAGCCAACTTTTTCACTGTCCTCTTTCACTTGCATCAAGAGGCTCTTTAGTTCTTCTTCATTTTCTGCCATAAGGGTGCTGTCATCTGCATATCTGAGGTTATTGATATTTCTCCTGGCAATCTTGATTCCAGCTTGTGCTTCCTCCAGCCCAGCATTTCTCATGATGTACTCTGCATATAAGCTAAATAAGCAGGGTGACAATATACAGCCTTGACGTACTCCTTTTCCTATTTGGAACCAGTCTGTTGTTCCATGTCCAGTTCTAACTGTTGCTTCCTGACCTGCATACAGGTTTCTCAAGAGGCAGGTCAGGTGGTCTGGCATGCCCATCTCTTGAAGAATTTTCCACAGTTTATTTTGATCCACACAGTCAAAGGCTTTGGCATAGTCAATAAAGCAGAAATAGATGTTTTTTTGGAACTCTCTTGCTTTTTTGATGATCCAGTGGATGTTGGCAATTTGATCTCTGGTTCCTCTGCCTTTTCTAAAACTGCCTTGAACATCTGGAAGTTCACAGTTCACGTATTGCTGAAGCCTGGCTTGGAGAATTTTAAGCATTACTTTAATAGCGTGTGAGATGAGTGCAATTGTGCAGTAGTTTGAGCATTCTTTGGCATTGCCTTTCCTTGGGATTGGAATGAAAACTGACATTTTCCAGTCCTGTGGCCACTGCTGAGTTTTCCATATTTGCTGGCATATTGAGTGCAGCACTTTCACAGCATCATCTTTCAGGATTTGAAATAGCTCACCTGGAATTCCATCACCTCCATTAGCTTTGTTCACAGTGATGCTTCCTAAGGCCCACTTGACTTCACATGCTGCTGCTGCTGCTGCTTAGTCACTTCAGTTGTGTCCAACTCTGTGTGACCCCATAGACAGCAGCCCACCAGGCTCCCCTGTCCCTGGGATTCTCCAGGCAAGAACACTGGAGTGGATTGTCATTTCCTTCTCCAAGGCGTGAAAGTGAAAAGTGAAAGTGAAGTCGCTTAGTTGTGTCTGACTCTTAGAGACCCCATGGACTGCAGCCTACCAGGCTCCTCTGTCCATGGGATTTTCCAGGCAAGAATACTGGAGTGGGGTGCCATTCCATACTCGCAGCTTATTTTCTCAAACTGGTGAATACAGCAATGTTAGGATGTGCATGGTCCCACTATATGAGAGTATCAGTAAAACCCAGAATATAGTTTAGGGAAGCAATACATTGTTATGTTAAAGACTAGGCTTTAGAATCTGTGATAGACTGAGTATGTCTGTCCTCCTAAAATTCATAGACTAAATGCTAATGTCTAATGTGATGGTGTTTGGAATTGGGATTTTAGGGGATGACTAGATCACAAGAGTGGAGCCCTCAGGAATGGAATTAATGCCCTTATAAAAGAGATCCCAAGACTTCCCTGGAGCCCAGTGGTTGGGAATCCACCTGCCAATGCAGGGAACACAGGTTCGATCCCTGGTCTAGGAAGATTCCACATGCTTCAGGGTAACAAAGCCCATGTGATACTACTACTGAAGCCTGCATGCCCTAGAACCTGAGCTTCACATGAGAAGCTACGACAATGAAAAGTGGTGCACCTGTACTCTACAACTAGAGAGTAGCCCCCACTTGAGGCGAGTAGAGAAAGTCCACTCACAGCAATGAAGACCCAGCTCAGCCATAAATAAATATATAAAACTTTAAAAAGACAGAGACCAGAGATCTTCCTTGCCCTCTTCTGTCACATGAGAATATTGAAATGATGGCCACCAATGAACCACGAAGCAGGTTCTTACCAGACACCAAGTCTGTTGGTGCCTTGATAAATCTCTGTTATTTACATGTCACACAATCTGCTTATAAGCTGCCCAGCTTTGCTATAGACTAAGAAAGAATCAAACAGTCTTCAATCCAAATCCCAGACCATCTACTTACTGGCTATATGATTTTGAACATGTTACTTAACCTACTTGAGACTCAATTTTCTCATTGCTAAAATGGGAATCATAATAATCAAATGAGATAATATATTTAAAGAGGTCAATAAATTGTGTTTGCAAATAGTTATTATTCTTTAAAAAAAAACTCAGAAACCAGGGCAATTTCCCTTTAATTGATGAGAAAGAAGACCAAAGTCAGGGAAAGGATGTATACCACAACAAACTCTGGAAAGTTGTTAAAGATATGGGAATACCAGACCACCTGACCTGCCTCTTGAGAAATCTATATGCAGGTCAGGAAGCAACAGTCAGAACTGGACATGGAAAAACAGACTGGTTCCAAATAAGAAAAGGAATACTTCAAGGCTGTATATTGTCACCCTGCTATGTAACTTATATCTAGAGTACTGCTGGGCTGGATGAAGTACAAGCTGAAATCAAGATTGCTGGGAGAAATATCAATAATCTCAGATATGCAAATGACACCACCCTTATGGTGGAAAGCGAAGAGCTAAAGAGCCTCTTGATGCAAGTGAAAGAGGAGAGTGAAAAAGTTGGCTTAAAGCTCAACATTCAGAAAACTAAGATCATGGTATCCGGTCCCATCACTTCATGGCAAATAGATGGGGAAACAATGGAAACAGTGACAGACCTTATTTGGGGGGGGCTCCAAAATCACTGCAGATAGTGATTGCAGCCATGAAATTAAAAGACACCTGCTCCTTGGAAGAAAAGCTATGACCAACCTAGATAGCATATTAAAAAGCAGAGACATTACCAACAAAGGTCCATCTAGTCAAAGCTATGGTTTTCCCAATAGTCATGTATGGATGTGAGAGTTGGGCTATAAAGAAAGCTTGAGTGTCAAAGAATTGATGCTTTTGAACTGTGGTGTTGGAGAAGACTCTTGAGAGTCCCTTAGACTGCAAGGAGATCCAACCAGTTCATTCTAAAGGAAATCAGTCCTGAATATTCACTGGAGGACTGATACTGAAACTGAAGCACCAATACTTTGGCCACCTGATGTGAGGAGCTGACTCATTTGAAAAGACCTTGATGCTGGGAAAGATTGAAGGCAGGAGGAGAAGGGGATGACAGAGGATGAGATGGTTGGATGGTATCACTTACGCAATGGATATGAGTTTGAGCAAACTCCAGAGGTTGGTGATGGACAGGGAGGCCTGGCATACTGCAGTTCATGGGGTCGCAGAGTTGGACAGGACTGAGTGACTGAACCAACTGACTGATGGTAACACAGCCACCTGGTGAAACTTTGGCAAAATTGCATCACACTTCTGAGTCCTCTATATAGCATCCTACAGAGACTATCAGAGCTTTTGGCCTGCAGACGGACAGAGGGAAGTCAGTGGGCAGCTGGACCATAGACTGAGGATGAGGAAGGTGGCTCAACTTCCTTCCTTCCTCCCTTCTTTCTGTTTCTTCCTTTCTTTTCTTCTTTCTCCCTTCCTGCCTTTCTTTTGCATCTTTTTAACTCGATCACAGTTGTCCTTTGCATACAGTGTCTATTGTGGGTTACACTGGATGTTCTCTAGACTTCAGTGCAGAAAACCTGGGCTCTAGCCCAAGTTTACTTCACTCAGTAGTTGAATTGGACAAATCACTTTATTCAGAGCTTAATGGTTAAGAACATGGGCTCAGAACTAGTCTATCTGTATTCTAATAGTCATCTCTACCACTTACTAGCTATATGACCTTATATAAGTTGCTTAAACTCTCCAAGCTTCAGTTACCCACATGTTAGAAAGAAAAAAGAGATGCACAACAGTGTCTACTTCATAAGGTTGACATGGGAATTTAGTGATTTATTGTAGGCTCACCTTGATTTATTGAGCTTCACTTTATTGCACTCTGCAGATATTAAGTTTTTTACAAGTTGAAGGTTTGTGGCAATTCTGCATCAAGAAAGTCTATCAGAAGCCTTTTTCCAATAGCACTTAATAATTTATGTCTCAAAAATTTGGTAATTATTGCAATATTTCAACCTTTTCCACTATTTGTTGTGGTGATCTGTGATCTTTGATGTTACTGTTGCGAAAAGATTATGACTTGCTGAAGGCTCAGTGATGATTAACATTTTTAGTAATAAAATATTTTGAAGGTAGGTATATTGTTTTTAAAGACATGATGCTATTATACACTAAATAGACTACAGTGAAGTGTGCACATAACTTTTATCTGCACCAAGAAAACAAAAAATGCATGTGACTTGCTTTATTGTGAAAACAATAAAATATTTGTTTTATTGTAGTGGTCTTAACCTGAACTCACAATATCTCTGATGTGTATATGCCTGTGATGTGAAGCACTTAAACCAATGCCTACTATATAGGCTTATGAAAATTCCTTATTATTTTCTGTACAATAGGGTATTTGTATTGCTTACACATTCCTACCAGAACTAACACCTTGGAAGTCTTTTAGATTCTCTCTGCAGTGAGTTTCCTACTTCTTTTTCTATTCCCCTCCCCTATCCATTCCACCTCATTCATCTTTCAAGTTTCACAACTTTCCTTCTTGAAAGGAATTACAATGCTGTCCAAATGTGCCACAGTTAGTTAAGTCACACAACTGCTCTTTGCTAGGAATCTGGTTCTTGAAATCAGTTGTTTATCATGTCATAGTATGATTATATCCATGATACATGTTCCCACCCAGGAAGGAGATTCTAGGAACCTTAATTCAGGACAGGTTCAGCACAAGCATCCATCGGTATCATTATTCCAGAGAATAAGCATGAGTGTACATCCCAGGAGGCACTCGTGGTAAAGAGCCCGCCTGCCAAAGCAGGAGACATAAGAGACTCGGGTTTGATCCCTGGGTCAGTAAGATGCCCTGGAGGAGGAAATGGCAACCCATTCCAATATTCTTGCCTGGTGAATCCCATGGATGAGGAACCTGACAAGCTATCATGTATAGGGTCACAAAGAGTCGGACACAACTGAAGTGACTCAACAACATTGTACATTCCGCAGGATAATAGGAACATGTAGAATGTAGTCGCCCAGTCCAACAGCCAGGTCAACTGTCCCAAAGGCAGCATAGCGTGGTACAAAGAAGTCAGTCTGGAGAGAGGAAACTCAGGTTATGTTCCAGCTTTGTGTTAATGCACATGATAACTGGGATTAGTGGATAGCCGAGGCTCACCTTTCTCAGATGCTTTTTTTATTTTCCCCGGGCTGTGCTGGGTCTTTGTTGCAACTTGTGGGGGTTTTCTCTAGCTGTAGTAAGCAGGTTTCTCACTGGGATGGCTTTTCTTGTTGTGGAGAACAGGTTCTAGGCATGTGGGCTCAGTAGTTGTGGCCCAAACGGGCTTAGTTCCTCTGTGGCATGTGAGACCTGTCCCCCGCATTAACAGGAGGATTCTTATCCCCTGTGCCACCAGGAAATTTCTCAGCTATTATTAAATGTCGGTAACAAAACAAAGTTTGTTGTTTGCTTTAAAAAGTGAAGGAGCAATGGTACAATGTAGAGAAAACAAAGAAACAAATACTTTGTAAACTATACAGGTTCTACAAACGTTCATCACATAATTAATCTCATTAGAACTTCAGCACATGGAAAACCTCAAATTCCCGAGTCTTCCTTAAAAGATATGAACTTCATTTTTTTTCTTGGTTCTTTGATGTCATTGTTTTAGTTATCACTATTTTTTGGCTAAGCAATACATTCAAGTACCTCAAAAAATATTTAAAAAAAAAGAAAACACATAAAAAGGTATGACAGTGAAAGATCTTCCTTCCCCATCGCCAAATTCCAACCACATCCTGTTACTAGGTTTGTTTTGTGTGTGTGTGTGTGTGAGAGCTCTCAGAGCTCGTGGGTACATACACAGGCAAAAACATTTAAACATTTCAAAATAAAGTTTTGCATAGTGACAGTATCATAGCCAATGAGTTTTATCTGAGGTGTGATTATTGCTAATTGAAAACTTCTCAAAATATATTCTCTGCCCTCCCCACTTTTAACCATATATGTAGTGTATCATCATTTATGGTGACTACATCTATTGTTCTGTATTTTGCTTTTTTCCTTAGAGAAACTTCCATATAAATACATTAAAAGCTTTCTCATTTCTTTGAAAGTACCCATATCTCTACTGTGTGTTCGCCAACAGAGGGTGTTATCAAATATTGAAGGTTTTACCAACTTGAGAGGTGAAAATGCTGTCTCA
The DNA here is from genome assembly GCF_023699985.2 of Odocoileus virginianus. Taxonomy (NCBI): domain Eukaryota; kingdom Metazoa; phylum Chordata; class Mammalia; order Artiodactyla; family Cervidae; genus Odocoileus; species Odocoileus virginianus. The sequence continues at coordinate 43,263,829 of NC_069704.1, read as the reverse complement.
GTACAGTCTCCAGTTGTGTATGTGTGTCTAACAATTTAGTTCCTAAATGAACTAATAGGAGCTATTTGTTATTTCTTTTTTAAAAAATTGTCTTATTTTAAGTTATTATCTTTTTTCTTATTAATTTTAGAGGTTCCTTTATGTGTTAGGGAGATTAACCTTCTGTCTGTGATATGATTTGAGAAGTATTTTTTCTCAATTTGTCATTTGTCTTTTGAAATTGTCTATGGTATATGTGAGGCTTCCCTGGTAGATCAGCTGGTGAAGAATCCACCTGCAAAGCAGAAAACCCCTGGGTCGAGAAGCTTGCCTGGAGAAGGGATGGGCTGCCCACTCCAGTATTCCTGGGCTTCCCTGGTAGCTCAGATGGTAAAGAATCTGCCTGAAATGCAGGAGACCTGGGTTCAATCCCTGGGTTGGGAAGATCTCCTGGAGGAGGGAATGGTAACCCACTCCAATATTCTTGCTTGGAGAATCCCTTGGACAGAGGAGCTTGACAGGCTATAGTCCATGGGGCAGCAAAGAGACACGACTGAGTGACTCAGCACAGTAAATGGCACGTGCGTGTATACACTTTATCATACACAGTTTTCTAAACTTTTACAATTTCCAATTTATCAACCTTGGGTGTCTTATTGATTTGAGTCATGCTTAAAAAGGCTTTTCACTTCAAAGACCCAAAAATAATTTTCCAATGCTTTCCTCTAATCCTTTAGTGAATTTGTTTCTTACAGTTTAATATTGGGTTTATGTGGAATTTATGTGAGTGTGTGTTTAAGGCATAGACCCAATATTTTTGCCCCAAGTAACTACTTAATTGTCATTTGTAAAGTAATACTTTTCTTCCACTGTTTCTGAGATGCCAGCTTCATCATATATGGAGTTCCCATGTGCCTTAAGTCTGTATCAAGTGTTTGAGGACCAGAACTTCCAGTAAGTGATTCCATCAAAGGGAAATATCATTGGTTGAGGGGAACAAAAGGAGCATGATACTTTGTTGGGATCACTGTCACCAATTTGATCCTGTTCCCTTGTTCCTGATAATTTAATTTCTGTTGTAATACTCTGGAGGAACTGTGCTACAGGAGGTGGTGGTCTCTGAGCAGGTACCATTTCTCCCTTTTTAGAGAGTAATTCATTATGAAATCACATAAACATAACTTTGAAAGCTACCAATGACTGGCCTGAAACTCTTTATGCCTATTTATAAAAGTTATTAAAAGAGGCCTGATCCTGAAACCCATTTCAGCCTCAGTTTCAAAGCTCCTAGTATCCCTGGGAACAGAAGCAAGAATCTTTAGTAACCCTTTTCTCTCTAGTTAGCCCTTCAAAGTTCCAATCACTGCAGTCAGAGTATTTAACTGTATTGACATTTTTCTATGGGTCTAGACCATGTTAAGTGCTTCATTTACATCATTTCATTTGATCCTCATAGCTGCTCTATGAAGGAGCTATTCATAGTGGAGTTCTTTAAATGTAGGCAACAGAAACCAAATCTACCCAAGTCAAGCACAAGAAGAAATTATAAGAAAGGTATAAGGATGATCACAAAATCCAAGAAACAGCTAAAGAAACTAAACTAAATAGCTAAAGCTAAAGGTTTGGAAGGGCAGGAAATAGCATGTAGGATCTGGGTAGAAGAAATGAATTAATATACTGTCTTGTTGGAACTTCCTTAAGAGATGAACTAACCTAGCTAACACTATTGGAGTCAACAATACAAATGACTAAAAGTTTCATTGCTTTTTTCAATGTTATACCTGAACTATTCTACCTTTTCCAAAATTCGGTGAGAAGAAAAAGAAATCCCCTAAACAAAACCTACACAGGGTGAAAATGGAGTCTTTTTATTCTAGTTCTCCTAGACCTGTGCTTCTCAAGCTTGACATACATCTACTTCACCTTGGGATCAGGTTAAAATGAAGATTCTGACTCTGAGGGCTTGGTTCAGGGAGTCTGATAGTGTGATTTTCCAAAACCTCCTCAAAGAGGTAAAGCCTACTGATCCACAGAGCGCGCTTTAAGCAGCTTGAACCTAGAGAGACCCAGTGGTAAGGGTGTCAGTAAAACATGAGCAAAGAAGATCATAAAACTTGGCATACACTTATCTCAGGGTTAATGGATTTGCTTTGGGATCATCTATGGCTGGTTTTCCAATTTGATTGCCCAACAATTGCTTGCATCAATTGTGGATTGAGAAATGGGAGAGTCTGTCTCTTTCGCCCATTTGTCTCAGGCTGTTCGGGGCAGAAGCATAGGGAGAAGAGCCTTAAAACACACAAAACTTTGATAAATCCATACATGTGGACAGAACAATGGATGGCTGCCCACGTGTTGTTTGTTACATCAGTGTCCTGTGTTAAAGCCCACATTTTTGGCAATTAAACTGAATTTCTTAACTGAATTGGGAAACCTTTGACCCTAATGACATTATTCTGTCTGATTTTAACCTGAAGGTACAGCAGTTGTTATAATCAGTTCTGTCCACGTGAGTTGATGAGACAAGACTTTAATGAGCATCTAACATTTATCCTAACTGTAAAGGAGAAATGGGGCTTCCCTGGTGGCTCAGTATTAAAGAATCCACCTGCAATGCAGGAGACTTGGGAGATGCAGGTTCGATCCCTGGGTCTGGAAGATCTCCTGAAGAAGGAAATGGCAAGCCACTCGAGTATTCTTGCTTGGAAAGTTTCATGGACAGAGGAGTCTGGAGGGCTGGACTGTAGTCCTTGGGGTCACAAAGAGTTGGAGATGACTGAGCAGTGAAAGTGAAAGTGTCCGTCTCTCAGTTGTGTCTGACTCTCTGCGACAGTAGCCCGCCAGGCTCCTCTGTCCATGGAATTCTCCAGGCAAGAATACTGGAGTAGACAGCCATTCCCTTCTCCAGGGGGTCTTCCTGACCCAGGGATCAAACCCCGGTCTCCCATATCATGTGCATGTAAAGGAGGAATAGGGGTTTCCAGCCATAAGGAGGTTGCTGAGAAGTTAACTCAAGTATAGAGGGATCCATGAGAACTGTGTTAAGACAAAAACAATTCAGTACAGAACAGTGTGGCACAAATCGACATTAAACTTCCAATGGCTTAGAATTAGTTTAGTTTTGAGACTTTTAGAGTTTTATGACAAGGTAGTTAGAGATAATGGAGGACAGAGGACCCTGGTGTGCTACAGTCCATGAGGCTGCAAAGAGTCAACACAACTTAGCAACTGAACAACAACAGCAACAATTAGAGATAGGTGGAAAGATCACTAAAATGATGAAAAATAATCTGCGAGTCACTTTCAAAGGGCCCAGCCCAGGCTCAAGGGCAGGAATAGTCTGAAGAGGGTAATAACTGGTCCCCAACAGCATCCTCAGACCAGTAGGAGAAGAGGCTCTTCCTCACCCAGGATATAATGGTCCAGGTAGTGTGAGCACTGCTGTTGTGCAAGAGGAGGGCACCATGGGGCTAGGGAAGAGGCAGCAGAGACACCAGTGGACCTCAGCATGGTGCAGACAGAGAACTCGACTCATATCCACCTTGGAGACGTAGCCAAGGGGCTCTTCCTTGGATGAGCCTAAGAGGTAGATTGCCCAGGCATTATTTTGTTGTTTTAGCCACTAAATCATATCCTACTGTTTTGCAACCCCATGGACTATAGCCCACCAGGCTCCTCCAGGATTCTCCAAGCAAGAATACTGGAGTGGATTGCCACTTCCTTCTCCAAGGGATCTTCCTGACTCGGGGATCGAACCCACATCTCCTGTATTGGCAGGTGGATTCTTTACCACTGAGCCACCAAAGGCATTATGGCCTAAGTTTTTAAAACATAGGTCTTATTATGATTCAAGTACAGTAAAGCCAATAGGTCAGTTCTATTGGGAAGATAGCTTGTTACACTCACAGATTTCAAGAGGAGATGGCATAACATGGGGTAGTTCCAGGGTTAGTCAAAATGTTCAAGGAGTTGGGAAAAATGGGGTAAGAGCCTTTATTGTGGTTTCTTTGGGAGGGAAAAGGCAAGGCAGGATAAATAAGATTAAATTGGCTGATTTGAATGATTTCAGCAGGCTGTGGGGCTTAGAGGCTATCCCTTGTCTGGTAACTGGCCCAGGGGTGATTAGGGCAGGTAGAAAGTGTAAAAACTTGATAGAAGAGGTGACTGGGGCTGTGGGCTTTGGATAGGTTAGTATGCCTGTTCAGGATGAGTTGTTTACTATCTCTAAAAATTTGATAGAGCTAGAAGGGACAGTATGTTATTAATAGGGTGTCAGATTGTTTGCCAATTAAAATATCTGTGGATTAGGTTGGAGCTCCAGCATTTGCCTGCAGAAAGGCCCTCCAGTTTGGCCAGTTGCTATGACCTTTAGTCTCAATTGTTGGTTTCATCACTGATGGTCTTTGGGTCACAGGGCTTGTATCAGTCAAACTTGATAGCTTGTGGGTCTCAGCATTTGCCATGTCTGATTAAAACAATGGCTTCTAGGAGTTCCCTAGTGGTCCAGTGGTTAAGACTCCATGCTTCCACTGCAGGGGGCACAGGTTTGATCCCAAATCCTGTGCAGACAAAACACAAGCAAAAACAAAACAAAGCAAACAAACAAAAGAGTAAATTTCAAAAACAAAACAAAACAAAACAATGGCTTTCTCAGAAGGTTTGAGCCTCCAGATTGCAAGCCATCAAAAGCACCCAGACCAATGATGTGCAGCTGCACTTGATGGTTTTTGCTTTTCTTTTGTTTGGTGAAATTTTCTGCTCAAATGTGTCCCATATCATATGAGCAATTGCCTGACTCATGCAACAATCTATGGTTAATGAGTCCCAGGAGAGTATGCATCTCAGATCCAGCCTCCAGCCCTTATGTGCTTCCCTAATAGCTCAAATGGTAAAAAGTCTGCGTGTAACACAGGGGACCCTGGTTCAATCCCTGGGTCAGAAAGATGCCCTGGAGAAGGAAGTGGAAACCCACTCTAGTATTCTTGCCTGGGAAATCCATGGACAGAGGAACCTGATGGGCTATAGTCCATGGGGTCACAAAGAACTGGACATGATTGAGCAACTAACACTTTCATTTCCAGCACTTATGGGATGAGGGTAACATCAAACGGATATAAAGATAACGGGAGATGTTATTAAAGGACTTCACGTATAATGAATATATGCATTGAAATTCCCTTTTCAATATAGGGAAAGGTGGTGTGAAAGTTCTTGAAGTTGATATCTGATGTAAATCAGCCAAGATGTCTTGGATTAAGAGAGTCCTGTGCAAGATAGACAACTTTTTAAATGTTTATTTATTTAGCTGCGCCCGGTCTTAATTGCAGCACTCAGGGTCTTCGGACTTTGCTGTGACTGTGTGCTCTTTAGTTACAGCATACAATTCTTAGCTGTGGCATGTGAGAGCTAGTTCTCTGACCAGGGACGGAACCCAAGATGCCTGCATTGGGAGTGCAGAGTCTTAGCCACTGGACAACAGAGAAGTCTCAAGGTAGAGGAATTTTTAAAGGGGATCCAGTGCTAAGATAACTGACTGCTTAAGATTTGACCAATAGTGTTCATCCTGGGATTCCCATCCTTTATCAGGACATTCTGACAAAGGTGTGAAAACAGCACCATTCCATTGAGCACCTTCATTTCTGTTTGGCAAAGCCATCTGCACAGTGTGTGAACTCCCACCGCTGTTCATTCAGTTAACCCAGGGGCTCTCCAGGTTGCCAAGGAGCAAAGGGCAAGGATGACCTCCCCCAGGGCCACGGCATTTGGCAAGAAACTGGAGACAGAGGAGGCCACCTTCTCCTGCAAGTGGAATATGCCAGAGGGTCCAGGTTTGGCTCCAGGATATATTAAACAGGCCTTGATAGCCATGCTGAACGTGTGGGTGATGTTTCCATGAGACAAAGCATAATGGGCAATGGGGTATGCAAAGTTCAGAGACTCAGAGTCTGTGAGAATCTCTATGTCCAGGAGAGCCCAGTAAGTGACCAGTCATTTATTCTTTTAAAGGTATATTGCATGAATCTGGGGAGGGCAGAGTCTTGCATGAGAAACCTCCAGCTGTGTACAGAGTGAGAGCAGTCTCTCCCTGGATGGCACAACCAGCCCCCTTGCCCAAAGTACTGGCCGCTTTTCATTCTCTCTCTCTTTTTGTGGTCTCCTATCTCCCCTAGCTGTTGTCTATCCCTTCAGAGTTTACTGGATAAATTCCTAGTGGTTGCCAGTGGTCCTGTCTGTGGGTGGTGGCAGCCTCTCTAGGGTGTCTCCATTACACTGTAATGGTCTAGATCTATTTCCAAGGAGAGTGACAGTGGCCTTCACAGCCTGTTAAGGCTCTGTGCTTTGAGCATGCAGCTCTTGGTGTGCCGGTGAGCAGCAGCCCATGCACATCGCTCCAGAATTTTCCGTGCCTGGATCAGCGGCGTGGCCTCCTTGGGGGTTTTCGTCGGGTCGAGGAAAGAGTGTTCCTGCGTTGTTTCCTTTTCGACTAAGCATGATACCACCTGTCTCCAGGCGTGTGATCCTTTACACCACACTGGTTCAGGAGACAAGCCAGCAACAGCACCAGGTTTAACTCAAAACAGCACCTCATGCAGGAGCCCTGGTCTCTGGGGTGGATGCCCTCACACTGACCCTGTGCCTGGCTGGCAACTCAGAAGAGCCTCCAAAGAGCATGCTGTCTCTACTTGATGGGCAAGATGAAGTGCAGGGGGAAATAGTGACTTACTGCCTTCCCCTGCACCCTCCAATATACACACACATCAGTACTGACTGGTCCCCTAGCACATGGAGGGAAGTCACATCTTGCTCCCTCCAGAGGATGCTTTGGTAAGCCTGGCTAGTTAATATAAAAAAGTGGTGCACCTGGGGCACCTAGATCTATTTGCCAGGATCTAGGCAAATAGTTCAGCTCAGATCAAAATATAGGGAAGACTCAGTTTTGACTTCTGAATTTAGCATGAGAGTTAATGGCAACACCCAGCAAACGCAGCGAACAGGTTTGCAACCACAGCCAAAGTGCCCGCCAGCAAGCAGGGGCACCTGCCCAGGCTACTACTGCCCTCTAGTGGAACCAGTTAGTAAGTCAAGAACAGTCAGTTGGCATATCGGATCGCCCTGCCCACTGCACCAGCTGCTTTAAACATAGGTTTCAGTATTATTTAGATGGGCTTCCCAGGTAACTCAGCAGTAAATAATCCACCTGCCAATTCAAGAGATGCGGGTTCGATGTGGGGAAGATCCCTTGGAGAAGGAAAGGGCAACCCACTCCAGTATTCTTGCCAGGAAAATCCCATGGACAGAGAAGCCTGGTGGGCTACATCCATGGGGTCATAAAAGAGTCAGACATGACTGATTGACTAAACAACAACATAATTATTTAAATATGACAAAGCCAACAGAGCCAGAGATGACTGCCACTGAAAAGAGAGTTTGTTATTCCCACAGATCCCAAGAGAAGGGGCGCGTGACACCATGGACGGACACAGGGGTGAACACTAGTCAGTCAGAAGACAGAATGAGTAGGGAGGATGTGGGCCAGAGCCTCGACTGTGTATCAGAGTTTTCTCTGTACCTCCTGCAAGGACATCTGTCATTGGATTTAGAGCCACCCAGATAATCCATGATGATCTCCTTGTCTCAAGAGTCTTACAGTAACTGCATCTGCAAAGACTCTTTGTAAGTAACATAACACTCACAAATTCAAGGACTTGATGTGGACATATCATTTTTTGGGGGAGGGAGGGATTCCATCATTTTGATTCACTACAACTACCTTTTAAATACATTGCAGAGGGGGTATATGTATGCATATAGCTGATTCACTTTGCTGAAACTGACAACACCATTGTAAAGCAACTATACACTAATAAAATTTTTTAAAAAATAAACTAAAAATAAATGCATCACAATTCTTACCCAATCTCACCATCTTCGCTGTTACCACTGTGGGCCCAGATGTCCTCACCCTTCCATAGGACCAGTGTATTCTCCTTATGGGTCTCTGCTTCCAATCTGGCCTCTTCACAATGTGTTCTGCAAAATGTAGCCAAGATTATCCTTTAAAAAGTTAAATCAGTCATGTTACAACTTGGCTCAGAACCTCCATAGGCCTCCTTCTTGTGTGTAATAAAATGAAACAGCCTCGGTCTGGCTTGTGTAATTGTGCCTCTGAATTCCTCTCCAACTTTTATTTTCTGTGGCTTCCTCCTGTGACCAACCTCTCCCAGCAAGGAAAGAGTGTTCCCAAATGCTCTCTTCTACAGCATCGAAACATGTATATTATCTAGGGTGAAACAGATCACCAGCCCAGGTTGGGTGCATGAGACAAGTGCTCGGGCCTGGTGCACTGGGAAGACCCAGAGGGATGGGGTGGAGAGGGAGGTGGGATGGGGGACCGGGGTGGGGAATGCATGTAAATCCATGGCTAATTCATTTCAATGTATGACAAAAACCACTGCAATGATGTAAAGTAATTAGCCTCCAACTAATAAAAATAAATGGAAGAAAAAAATAAATAAATAAATAAATAAATAAATAAATAAAAAACAAAATGCTCTTTTCTCCAGTGGGACCTCTTTCTTTCATATGTACCCCTGGCTCATTCCCTCACTTCATCCAGGTCCCTACTCACTCAGATCTCACCCCCTTACAGAGGCCTCCCCTGAACATTCATCTGAAATAACACCTATTCTAATTCTCTATCCTGTAACTCTTCTTAGCACTTATGACACAGGTTGTTGGCATAAACATTCATTGTTTATTCCCTGAAAACAAGGGCTTCTTTACTCTGTAATAATGCCTGGCAAGGTAGAAAATTAAGGAATATATTTATTGGGATGACTAAATGAATGGGTAAATGTGCTGAGGATTTTCCTAACTGAGATCACCTTATTATTTTTTCAAATTACTCCCAGTGGCTGCCCCATAAGAGCACTTTTGGACCCAAAGCCTACATAACTACTGTCTGTGTTCTAGGGAGAAATGAGCACATTTTAAAAAAAATTATTGAAGTAAAATTTTATTGCTTTTATTTATTTTTTTAAACAGAATAACTGGGCTTATGTTGAATGAACTGTGCTACGGGAATTGCATGATTTATTGCTCAGGAAAGTGTTGAGCAGATACGATCATATTCCCACAAAGACAAGGAAGAAGCAGGCACAGGGATAAGTCCTTTAACATCTCACTTTTCAGGGATAGAGAAATGGCCACTTCTGACAATTGCTTTGAGTTCTTCGTGATGGCTAACCTTGTTAAAATGAGTTATTAACAATTTCCTGGGACTTCCCTACTGGTCCAGTGACTGGGACTCTGCACTCCCAATGCAGAGGGCCTGGATTCAGTCCCTGGTCAGGGAACTAGATCCCCCATGGTACAACTAAGACCTGGCACAGTCAAGTAAATAAATATTTTTTAAAAATTCCTGAGCATTTAGGGGGCTTCTGCAATAGCTCAGCGGGGAAAGAATGCGTGCAATGCAAGAGACACAGAAGATGTGGGTTCAGTCCCTAGGTTGGGAAGACCCCCTGGAGGAGGAAATGACCCACGCCAGTATGCTTGCCTGGGAAACCCCATGGACAGAGCAGCCTGGCGGGCTACAGTCCCTGGGGCAGCAAAAGTCAAACACGACTGAGCGCAACACACACACCCCTGAGCATTTACTGAAAGGGGTGGGGGAGTGCCTTGCTAGACAAATAGTTACATAAATAGCATGCAAATTAAAGTAATAAAAGCATAAGAGAGTGTTAAGTGATAGTCGGAATAGTTAAGGGAAGCAGCTGGAGTTTAGCTGCTCAGATCCAGGTAAAAGTGTTGAATACTATGGAATGAAGGACTCAGTGGCTTGCATTAGACCCAGATCCCACCCTGCCACTCTCCTCTGTTAGGGCCCTGCATCCTTGTTCACATTGCCCCAACTCCCAGGGTCTGACCAAGAACAGGCACAATTCTTAGTCCCAAGGTACTTCCACTTTTCAGCTCTCTTAATCATCCACTGCGTGGGATCCCTAGCCAGCTTCCCCACTGGCTGGACTGGCTTCCTGAGGTGCTTTTCTGAGCCATGCCTGGGTGGAGCCTGGGGCTCTGACTGCCTGTGCTGGGGCTGGCCTCTGCAATCATATCCTCTCCCTGGCTCTTCTATGTCCCCTGCTCCCCCACAGGAGAGGTTCTGTCTCCATCTGCCTCTGTCCTCCTCCTCGCAGGTCCCTCCACTTCTCTTACATGTGAATGTTCCTGCCTCTGAGCAGAGCCAGGCTCCCTCCTGACTATGGACCCAGCCAGTCTCATGTGTTTCCAGGAACTTGGCCAAGCCCCGGAAGTCCGTCTTCTCCACATATCCAAGACAGACCCAGAGGCAGGCTGCAGGCTGGCCATGCCCTGGGGCACGTGGGGTGTGTGCTCAGTCACTCAGTCGTGTCCAACTCTTTGTGATCCCATGGCCTGCAGCCCACCAGGCTCTTCTGTCCTTGGAATTTTCCAGGCAAGAATACTGAAATGGGTTGCCATTTACGACTTCAGAGGCTCTTCCCCACCCAGGGATCGAACCCGTGTCTCTTGCATCTTCTTCATTGGCAAGTGGATTCTTTACCACTGAGCCACATGGGAAGCCCCTAGAAGTTTCTATTCATAGCATGGATTGGTGTGTGAGTGATTCAGGGCAGGAATAGACAGAATTTCCACTTGCTCACTTCCTTTTCACTTCTTAAACCTCTCCTCTGGAATGCCCCTTGCTAAGACCTCTAATGAACTATAAAAAAAAAATGCCAATAACTCAGTGAGTCGAACAAGAAACCTTCAGGATTTACAATTTTTTAACAGTTTACGAGACCCCAGATCTGATATCAAGGTATTAGCAGAGTGGCTTCCTTCAGGGAATCTAAGAGATAGTCTATTCTAGCCTCTCTACTCGTCTCTGGTGGTTGCAAGGAACATGAATCCTTGGAGTTTCTTGGTGTGAGCAGCACCCTCTGATCTCTGCCTCTATCTCCTCTTGGACTTTATCTCTCTGAGACTCTTTATGCCCTTCCCTTTTTCCATAGGAACACTAGTCATTGGTTTTAGGTTTCATTGTAACCCCATATGATCTCATCTTAATCCTCGACTAAATGTACCTGCAAAGACTCTATTTCCAAATAAGATCTTCTGAGGTTCTGGGTAGATATGAATTTGTGTGGCACGGGGAACACTCTTCAATGCACTACATCTTCTTAATTTGTTAAATGCTTTTGTTGTTGTTCAGTTGATAAGTTGTGTCTGACTTTGAGATCCTATAAATGGTAACCCACCAGGCTCCTCTGTCCACGGTATTTTCCAGGCAAGGATACTGGAGCGGGTCGCCATTTCCTTCTCCAGGGAATCTTCCTGACTTAGAGATCAAACCTGCATCTCCTACACTGGCAGGCAGATTCTTTACCACTGAGCCACTAGGGAAGCAACTTTTAAACTTTGTTAAAAGCACGCTTTCCCCATTCCTTTCCCTCACCTTTTTGGACAATCCTCTCAGTGTTTTCTCTATCAATAAAACTCACTTTAAAAATTCACACGTAAGTTTCTCTGAAAAATCACTGAGCATATATTTTCCATAGCTTCTCCCTTCAGACAATGTCTTCCCTCTCATGTACACTGTCTGCCTGGTCCTAGAAGATTTTGAGTTTGTGATTCCATCACATGTAGAAGGCTTTCTGTGGTCAGAATAAAATCAACTGAACTAGTAGTAACATTACAATTTCTACCACGCTGGGCAAATCTACTTACTGATTTCTTTCATCTATCAGATGACACTTGGAAAACGAATGCCCAGGCCTCTCTGGTGCTGCAGTGGATAGGAATCTGCCTGCCAGTGCAGGGGACATGGATTTCATCTCTGGTCTGGGGAGATTCCACATGGCTTGGAGCAGCTAAGCCTGTGGGCCACTGCTACCCGAGCCTGTGTGCTGCAGCTGCTGAAGCCCAGGTGCCTGGAGCCTATGCACCACGACCAGATAAGCCACCTCAATGAGAAGCCCACATCCCACAACTAGAGAGGAGCCCTGCTCACCACAACTAGAGAAAGTCCGAGCAAAGCAGCGACGATCTGGTGCAGCCAAAAATAAATACACAAATAAATAAGATTTTTTAAAAAAAGAATGCCTACTCTAGGCTAGGCAGTATTCTTAGTACTGGGAATAGAGTTTTGAGCAATTACACCTGCTGTCATGGATATTACTGCTTAGTGAGAAAAAAAATAAAAGATGTGACTCACACAACTAAATGAAAAAGATAATTATGCTAAATCTTACAAATGAAAGGTCTATGGTACTGAGAAGACAGAAGGGGAGTTAGGGAAAGCCAAGATATAAAGGATGACAGATTTAACTGGACAAGGGAAAGGAACAATCTATGCATAGGAAACAGTACGTGCAAAAGTCCTAAGGCTGGGCGGACCATTATATATAGTAAGCCTGAAGGAAGAAGAATGTAGTTGAAATGGGAGGAAAATTTGATGGAAAAAGAGGGAGCAAGGCAGCAGCCAGACCAAGCAGAACCCTGTCAACTGCACCTTTATGTCTTTATCCTAAGAGCAACGGGAAGTCATTAACATGTTTTAAGAGACAAAGTGTTCCCAACCCAGGGATCAAATCCAGTCTCCTGCATTGCAGGCAGATTCTTTACCATCTGATCTACAAGGGAAGCCCCGTTAAAGAGATTACCCTGGATGTAATTTTCAAAACAGATTTAAGCAGTGTGAGAATAGATGGGAGCAGATCTATTAGGAGGCTTTTGCTAAATTCTAAGTGAGAAATGATGGTATTTTGGATAAGAGTAACTTGATAAAGATGGAGAAATATGGAAAGATCTGAGAGAGGAGGTAGATTGTTGGTGATGGATGGAAAGTGGGGAGCTAGAAGAGCTACGGAGAAGAAAGAGTCAAGGGTATGTTCTAGGTCCAGGAAGTATAAATAGATGCTGTGGTCTGAGGCAAGGAGCTGCTACACTTCCCAGGTGGTGCTAGTAGTAAAGAATCCACCTGCCAATGGAGGAGTCGTGAGTGACATGGATTCGATCTGTGGGTCAGGAAGATCCCCTGGAGAAGGACATGGCAACCCACTCCAGTATTCTTGCTGAAAGAATCCCATGGACAGAGGAGCCTGTTGGGCTATAGTGCATAGTCCAACTTACAAAGAGTTGGACACGACTGAAGCAACTTAGCACACACACACAAGGCAGGGAGTACGCGCCTGAAATGGAGCGGGAGAGGTAAGCAGGTAATTTGCTTTAGGAGTCAAGGTGCTGCTGAAATACTCAAGAGGAGATGTTGACGTGGGGGATGGTAATTTGAGTCTGGAGCTCAGAGAAGTTTGGTTAAATTAGGTCACATTATAAAATGCTTACCTCAGCATCTGTTCGTAAGTGCTGGCCAATGTTTATTATTTTCCAACATTATTGTTAATGTGGTAGAAAATGACATGATAGAATGTATAAGATTAAATGTGTTAACACATTTTAAAACACTTAAAACAATGCCTAGCATATAGGAAGAGCTTAATAAAAATTAAGGAAGAAATAAAAGATCTTATCTCTGAAAACACTTTTTCTGATTTTTTAAATAAATTTATTTATTTTAATTGGAGGATAGTTATCTTACAATATTGTGAAGCTTTCTCCATACATCAGTATGAATCAGCCTTAGGTATACAGGTGTCCGCTCCCTCTTGAACCTCCCTCTCACCTTCCTCCCCCCTCGCCTCTCCAGGTTGTCACAGAGCACCGGCTTCGAGCGCCCTGCATCATACATCAAATTTGCACTGGTCATTTATTTTACACATGGTAATGTATATGTTTCAATGCTATTCTCTCAAAACATCCTTCTTCCACTGAGTCCAAAAGTCTGTTCTTTACATCTGTGTCTCTTTTGTATACCCTTAGGAAACCAGAATTGAAAACACCTATGATTTCTCTGTATCAGTCAGTATGAGAGAATACGATGAGCTCAAAGTCTGACCCAGGGTTTTAGAATTTCACAGAAAAGGAATGGATATCTGCACCTATCACTTTGAAAACCTGACTTCACTTTTCAGACAGAAATTTCACATTTCTGAAAATGGCTCTGCACATTGTTGCCAGTGAAATCTCTGAACAGAGACAAGAGACCTGTTCTATTTCTTGGTCCCAACTTCTCTACTTGTGTGACCTCCCTTGGGCTTCCTGGAGGGATTGTATCAAATGACCCCTCTCCAATTTAAGATTTCAGAGCTGATGTCTAAACCTCTTTGCAAAAGCCAGCTTCTCACCCCTGGAATGAGGAGCCCACAGGAGGGTCACAGAGGGGCCGGAGTCCAGCAGAAAGCCTGACCTGATGCTGTTACTACAGCTGAAGCTGGACGGTCACACAGAGCAGGCATGATCATCGAATTCACAGGAGTCTTGGAAGCCTCGCTCAGTATTTCCATTTAAGTCAAAGGTTAGTGATTTCTCCACTTTCTGCCTCTGAGACATGGGAAGATGAGAAACACAGAAGCAACAGGGTTTGGGACACCGGCGCCTGGAGGCAAATCCGTTTAAGGAGCAAGGAAACGGCCGTATTGAGTTTGGGTTTCTAAACCCTTGGGACCCTGAGAAACAGATGAGAAAGCTGAGCAAACTGATGAATGCATATTCCACCATAAGACCCCTTCTAAGAGGAAGCACACACTTAGAAAGATGCTTGGGGACATGCATTACTCAGAGCAAGTACTGTGTTTCACAGCAAAGCTCTAGGTCCCAGAACTTAAGAGAGAGGAAAAGTCTGTTTGGCAGGTATGAGTGTTAGTTGCTCAGTCGTGTCCGACTCTTTGTGGCCCCACGGACTATAACCCTCCAGGCTCCTCTGTCCATGGGATTCTCCAGGCAAGAACACTGGAGTGGGTTGCCCTTCCCTTCTCCAGGGGATTTTCCCAACCTAGGGATCAAACCTGGGTCTCCCACTTTGCAGGCAGATTCTTTACTGTCTGATTAACCAGGAAAGCCCTTCCCTGTTTGGGGAGGAGATGAGTATAAACACAGGTCTGGGACTTCCCTGGTGGTCGAGTGGCTAAAACTCCTACACTCAGTGAAGGGGGCCTGGGTTTGATCCCTGCTGCAGTTCATGGGGTCGCTAAGAGTCGGACACGACTGAGCGACTGAACTGAACTGAAGAGAACTAGATCCCACATGCTACAACCAAGACCCAGTGCAGCCAAATAAATAATTTTCTAAAAATAAGTATAAAATTTTTTTTAATTAAATAGAACTTAAACCCCAGCTCTGCCACCAACTCTGCAGCCATAGACTAGTCACTTTCTGAGCCTTAACTCCCTCATCTTTAAAATCTTCATTTTTTCCCTGACTTACCTCATGGGATTGTCATAAAAATATTACAATAAAGAGAGCAAAGCACAGTGCCTAGGACATAGTAAGGACTAATTTTTCAACATGCCTACCAAATTCTCTCCAAAGTAGACATAAACTAGGTTTTGTCCCATTGCATTCAGCAAGAAAGTTCACCATGTAAGGAAATCATCAAGGAGAAGGCAGGACATGTTCTTCTCATAGTCCTCATTCTCCTGAAGTGATCCTCTCCCAGAATCAATTATGGAAAAGGAATAAAGCAAAGAGGCAGAGAGAAACAGGCTCTGAACCAGTAAACACTCAACCCAGGGGAACTCGAAATATCTGAGCTCAGTGGAAAGTTTCTTTGTGTGTTCCGCCTATACTTTCAGCCAAGTTGTTGTTCAGTTGCTCAGTCATGTCCAACTCTTTGAAACCCTATGGACTGAGGCATGGCAGGCTTCCCTGTCTTCTGGCATTTGCTCAAACTTATGTCCTTTGAGTCAGTGATATCATCCAATCATCTCATCCTCTGTTGGTCCCTTCTCCTCCTGCCAAGCAGGGTCCCAGAAATGTTTTCTGGATCATGGGTCTTTTGGAATGTATCTGTAGGAAACCTATTGCTACCCACAGAGCTAGTCTGAGAAGGTGCCAGATCACAGAATCTGACCAGGGCCCCAAGAGATCCAAGAAACATATCTGACCAATAAACAAAGTGATTTTGTCAATTGCATATAATCTTTGAAGACAATTTCTTCCACTGATACACAGAAGGGAAAAAAAAGTTGTTTTCAGAGACATCATTTAAAAAATTTTCTCCTTAACCTTAATTAAGCTCTTGCTACATATAAGGTACTATTTTAAGTACTTTAAAAGTTGTGTATTTATCAAGTACATTAAATCATGTCTGTTTTCATAACCACATCCCCTTGTCCACTATTATTAGAGTAAAAAGGTAAAATATTTCCCCTTTCTGACAGACAGCACCATCAAGCTCCCTATATTTCTTGTGCCAACCTCACAGCTGTGAGAGTGGCTTAGGGAAAGATCCAGAGAGCTCCATGAGCTTCCGTCAAGACCCCTGCCCCAGCACCCACAGCTAATCTCCTCATGGCCCATTAGGTCAGCTTGCAAAAACTCAAAATCACTTACCACCATGCCCTGTGCCCAGATGACCCTCACCCCTGCAGCCTGGCCCCGTGCCCTGTGACACAGCTGCGGCTCGTCAGAAAAATGCCACTGCATCTTCAGTTCATCCTGAACTTTACTTTCCCTTTCTTGTTTTTACTCAGTGGGTTTCATTCCTGGCTGCACATTAGAATTGCCTGCAAAGCATGCATTTTCATTTTTAATTTAAAAATCCATACTCTCTTCTCAAATAATTAAAGCAGAATTGATGCAGGGTAGGGTGAGATGGAGTTAAGACTTTTTTTAAGGTCAAACAGAAAGAGGATTATTAACAAGTTTTAGATAATGTATAGGGCCTCTAGGAGAGTAATATGATATGACTTACATGTGGAATCTAAAAACAAAAAGTGATACAAATGTGCATGTGTGTGCGTGCGCACACTCAGTTGCTGTGCTCAGTCATGTCCAACTCTTTGCTGCCCTTTGCACTGTAGCCCTCTAGGCGCCTCTGGCCATGGAATTTTCCAGGTAAGAATACTGGAATGGCTTGCCACTTCCTCTTCCAGGGGCTCTTTCCAACCCAGGGATTAAAACTGTATCTCCTTCGTCTCCTGTATTGCAGGCAGATTCTTTACCACTGAGCCTTCAGGGAAGCCATATATATATATATATATATACACACACAAACTTATATAGATAGATAGATTTACATAAAACTGAATCACTGCAGCTCACCAGAAACTAATACAATACTGTAAATCAACTACACTTTAATTTTTTAAAAAAGGTTCCCCCCCCCAAAAAAAAAAATCCATACTCTTTTCCCAAATATTTAAGTCAGAATCAGGGGAGGATGGAGTTAAGGCCTTTATTTTGAGATCAAACAGGAAGGGGTTTATTAACAAATAGTAGGCCATGTACGGGGTCTTGAAAACAGCCAGAACTCCAGCTGGGTCAGAGGGGAGGCCAGAACAAAGTGCAACCCTCCTTCCTGGGGGCTGCCCTGGGAAGAGGGAGGTCTCCACCGCCACTGTCACCAGGAACTGGAGTCTCTTCACCACACATTCCCCGACGTGGTCCTCATTGCCAGAAGGAGGTTTTGGGTTTGTTTCTGATAATTAACACACAGTAAAATTTACTTTTTCACTTTTTATTTATTTATTTATTTTTGGCTGTGCTGGGTCTTCATTGCTGGACAGGCTTTCTCTAGTTGCAGCAAGCAGAGGCTGCTCTTCTAGTTGCAGTGCATGGGCTTCTCATCACATTATGTTTCTCTTGGTGCAGAGAACGTGCTCTAGGACACGCAGGCTTCAATAGTCGCAGTTCCTGGACTTTTAAGCACAGGTTCAACAGTTGTGGCTCACAGGCTTAGTTGCTCCACAGTATGTGGGATCGTCGCAGACCAGGGATTGAACTCATGTCTCATGCTTTGGCAGTCAAATTCTTTAACACTGAGCCACCAGGGAAGCCCCAAAATTTACTTTTTTCTAATTACATATGATTTTGTGTTTTAACACACATAACTGAGCAACTTCACTGCGCTGATAACTCAGGTACTCCTCTAGTTAGACCCTCCTCCCATGACCAGTCAGCAGTTTCCTATCACTGTAAATTTGCCTTTGGGGCAACGTGATATAAATGAAATAATGCAGTTTGTAACCTCTTAAGACTGGATTCTTTCACTCAGCATAAGATCCTTGAAATCAATCCAAGTTGCTGTATTTACACATTGTTCTTTTTGGTGTTGAGTCATGTTCCATTGTACAGATGGACCAGTTTATTTACCTGCTGAAGAGATATTTAAATTGTTTCTGGTCTTCAGTTACCAGTAACAGAACTGCTATGTCTAGGTTTCACTGTGAACATAAATGTTCTTTCTCCTGGGTCAATACCTTGGAGAGGGATTGTGAGGTCTGATAGGAAACTAACAAACTGTTTTCCCAGAGAGGCCATCCAGTCTCCCCATCAGTGCATACTAGTTTCTGTTGCTCCATAGCCTCGCCAGAACCTGGTATTGCCATTCTATTTCATGTTAGCCATTTTCACAGGTGTGTGGTTGTTGTTTTTTTTTTAATTTTTTTTTAATGTTTTGGCCACACCACGCTGCATGTGGTATCTTCTTTGACCAAGGATTGAACCCAGGCCCCATATGTTGGAATCATGAAGTCTTAACTACTGGACCACAGGGAAGTGTTCGTATCTTTCATTTTTTAATTTTTATTAGAGTATAGTTTATTTACTATAGTTGCATCTTACTGTGGGGTTTTTTTATATGCATCTCTCATTGGTATTTTTTAATGCCTCCACGTGACTCTAATAGGTAGCTAGAGTTGCAAACCACTGAAAACACTAAAGCTTGGCTGTCCAGTGAGGCCAAGCCTCTGCTTCTAAGTCTACTAATGTACCTGCATATTTATGCTGTGTTCCTACCTGCTATAGGGGGTGAGCCTCCTTGTTCTCACCAACAGTTCTACCTGAGTTCTCTTTCCACTTTGAATTTTATCCCCTCTTCCCAGGCCAGTGAAACTGTTTGTGGAGTTGTTCCTTCTCTTTCATCATTTTTCCTTCCCCTGGATATTATTGTCAACACCATACAATATACTGTAGTAAAAAAAAAAAAAATTTCTTTAGCCTACATCCTTCTCTGGCAATCACCATTTCTCTGCTCCTCCTTCAACTATTAAAAAAGCTGTCTAGTTTAGTATCTTCCCCCACTCCAGCTTTTTGCCCTCCCATCTTCTTTTATATTTTCTCCAGATTTTCACCTCCATCAGTCCATGAAAACTGTACTTACAAGTTCACGAATTGCCTCCACATGTCAAATCCAAAGTTTAGACACTCTCAGTCCTTAACTTATTCAACTATAATCTGCAAACTTGATCACTACTTCGCTTTCTTAACTTCCCTCTGACCTAGCCTCAAGGTTATCCTCCCATCTCAGTAGCTCCTTTGTCTCAACTTCCTGGCTGGTTCCTCCTCATCTTTCTGATTCTACAACTTGGAGTGGCCCTGGGCTTGGTCCTCAGATAGTTTCTTTTTATACTTATTTCCTGAATTATCTTATTCTATACCATAGCTCCAGATACTATCGACATAGTAAGTGACTTTCAACTTTCTATCTCTGGTCTAGACCTCCCCACTAAATCCAGAGTCCTATAGCAAACTTTCCACTTGGCCTTTGCATTTGCAATTCTAATAGGCATTGAAAATTGCATGTGCACAACTGAATAATTTCCAGATTATCTGTTACCCATCTGATCTTCCTCATCTCAGAAAACAATTCCATTCTTCCAGCTGTTCAGGCTAAACACCTTGAAATTATGCTTGATTTCTCTTTCTCTCAGATGCTACATCCACCCAACCAGCAAATCTTGTTGGCTATTTCTTTGAATATATCCAGAAGGCAAATAATGCCTTCAATTCCTTCTGCTGCATCCTAGTACAAGTCACAATCAGCTCTCACTGAATTATTGCAATACCTATAAATGTCTCCCTGCTCCCACCTTCCACCATCAGTTTACTCTGCATACAACTCAAGAGTAAACATTCAAAATGTTCAAACAAAATTAATCAAGAGATATCACCCCATTTACCCAGCTGCAGTGCCTCTCCCACCTCATTGTGAAAGCAAACTGAGAGATTCTATGCTGATATTTTCAGAATCTTTCCCTGACTGTCTTGCTGACCTCATTTCTTATTTCTTTTCATTTTAATGAAGCATAGTTGATTTACAATGTTGCATTTAATTTCTGCTGTATAGCAAAGTGGCTCTGTTACCCACATATGTACACTATTTTCCATATTCTTTTCCATTATGGTTTATCATAGGATATTGAATATAGTTCCTGTGCTATACAGTGGGGCCTTGTTGTTTATACATCCTATATATAATAGTTTGCATCTGCTAATCTCAGATTCCCATGCCACCCCTCCCTCACCAACCACAAGTCTGTTTTCTATTGTCTATAAGTCTATTTCTGTTTGGTAGATATGCTCATTTGTGTCATATTTTAGATTCCATATATAAGTGATATCATATGGTATTTGTCTTTGTCTTTCTGACCTAACTTCACTTAGTATGATAATATCTGGGTCCATTCATGTTGCTCCAAATGGCATTATTTCATTCTTTTTATGGCTGAGTAATATTCCAGTGTATATATATTATATCATATTTACTCATTCACCTGCCTTCTGACCTCATTTCTACCCCTCATCCACCTTGTGCTCATCCTGCTTCAAGCACACACGCTAAGTCGCTTCAGTCCTGCCTGACTCTTTGCAACTTTATGGACTGTGGCCCTCCAGGCTCCTCTGTCCATGGGATTCTCCAGGTAAGAACACTGGAGTGGGTCGCCATGCCCTTATGTCTCCTGTATCGGCAGGCAGGTTCTTTACCACTAGTGCCACCTCGGAAGCCCCTCTCCACTCATAAGTAATTGCTATGGCTGGTGGCTTACAACAGACAGCACTGCAGCTGTGTTCTCAGTGGTGTGATTCGGGAGGACAGACGTGGGAGGGCTGTGTAATTACTGGTGGTTTGGAGCAAGCTTCCACTCTGGAGCCCCTCCCCTTGCTCTCTGCTCTGCCCAGATGCCCTTCCTCTGAACATCTGCCTGATTCTTCCCTCCCTCTATTCAGGTGTCTGCTGAGGCTGTCTCGCCCACTCTTTCTAAAACAGGATCTCTGCCTTGTCACTCTTACTCTGCCTAATTTTTCTTCAAGGCTCATATCACAAGATCACCTAGAATTAACTCATTTATTTATCGTAGGTCCCTCTTCCATGAACATGAGCCTTGCGTGTCAGGCTCTTTCTACTGAATTCCTTGCTGTATTCATGTGCCTACAACAGTGCCTACAGCACAGTGACGCAGTTCACTAGGGGTTGGATAAATAAGTAAATTAATCTTCCCTCACATTTGTGACAATTTTTCTTTCTAAAGCTTCAGTAAATATCTTTTGAGCTGGATTTCCTCTGGATAATAACTCCTGGAGGGCCCCAGTGTTTTTTTTCCAACCACATTTCCTAGCAATGATGCTGAGACTCTGAGGGCCTCTGGTGATGTCCTGCTCTAAATCAGTTTATAATAGCATCACACACTATTTGGAAATGTCATATGAGTGGAAATTAACCGTAAATGGAGTGTTCTGGGACAAGGGTTCACATGCACGAACTATATATAAATATATATAAATATTCACACATACTTGCATGCGTGCACACATAATCACACACACACATAAACAACCGGGCTTCTTTGGTATATTTTCTCACCAAGTCGAAAATATGTTCTGTTTATCCTCTGTAACATGTTTTTTAGCTTTTAAAATGTTTTAAACAAAAACCAAAAAGCTCAATTCCATAGAGTTCCTTACAAAAACTAATTGTCAGCCTCAGTCTCTAAAACTAGCTCATTCACAATGTATAATTGACTAAACACAAAGTAAAACAGAACAAGACCCAAAATCTGTTCATTTGTGTAACAAATCTATACTTTTAGGGCATAACTTGATAAAATTTTAATTACCTTGATTTTTAAAATTTTCAAAGTTCTAAGATGTATCATAACAAGCTAAAAGTTAGCTGCCTACAAAAATACTGTATGTAGGTAACAATGCCGTCACTCAACAGATGCTATCATTTTGACATATTCCTACATGGAGTTAAATTTTATAAATTAAGCCCATCTTGGAACTCCACATTTACACCATCACTCAGCAAACTTATTCTAGATATAATTACAGTTGTGCCTAGAGTATTTATGTTTTAGAAGAATGAGGGTAAAAGTAAATTTGCCTGAATATTTGCACCTTTCTCTCGTTTGAGGGTTTTTTTTTCTTTTTTGCTAAATTGTTCAAGTATCCTTAATCAAGACTGAAGCCTTTCCAATAGGCTTATTTCTTCCAGCATCCACTCAATAAATATTTATTGAAGACCTACTATGTACCTGTTCTAAGAGTTTGGGATATATCAGAGAACATAATAAGAAGAGATTTCTGGCCTCATGAAACTTGTTTTTTATTAAGGAGACACATAATAAAATGTATACATTTTCTACAGTTGCATAAAAATACCACAAATTTAGCAGCTTAAACCATGCACATTTACTCTCACAACTTCTGTATCTCAAGAATCAGTGCATAGCCTTTATTTTCTAGGAGTTTTCAATGTAGCTACAGAAAAGAAACATGTGAAAAGATTGCTAATGATTCAAGACATTAGATACTGAAATTGTCAACTGAAGAAAATCCCCAAAAACTTAAAAAATAGTTATATCAACTTAAGGTCTTTTAATTTTAGTCTAGGGACAAAAAGATCATCTCCATTTTCTAGGAGTTCCATTAATTATCCAATATCAATTGGACCTCCCTGATTTCTTCAGTATTCCTCTTACTTTTTTTCTCTCTTTTTTGTTGTATAAAAAACAACAAAAAAGCTATTGGATTTGATTTGGTAGCTATTGGATTTGATTTTTTAAAATTCATTCTAATTGAAGAATAATTTGTGATGGTTTTTGCCATACATCAAAATAGAAGGAGTTTATCAGATGTGAAGGATATGAGTATCAGAACTGAACTGTTCACCAGGTGGTCAAGCATAATCAGTGAAATTAGGAACAACTGGCAGATAGTTCATTAGGAAATTTCAAAATGTCAAGGATAAAAATAATCTCTTTGATCTTCTGAAGCAGAAATAGGCAAACTATAACTCATGTACCAAATCTGGCCCACCATTTGTTTTTGTAAATACCGTTTGGTTGGAACATAAAAAAGAAAGATCATCTCCATAATTTCAACGTACTTCCTTAGGCCCTGAAGGAATCAGTGTTGACACAGCCACCCAAAAGGACTGATATTTCTGGTGATGACTCTTAGTCATGGGGGAAAAGTTGAGTATGTTCCATGTAGTCTGTACAAAAGACTGCAAATATGATATATTTTAAGCTGGTTTCTATCCATAACCAGGCAGCTCAGTGGTAAAAGAATCCACCTGTCAATCTAGGAGTTGCAACAGATATGGGTTCGATCCCTGGGTCAGTAAGATCACCCTGGAGTAAGAATTGGCAACCTACTCCAGTATTCCTGCCTGGAGAATCCCATGGACAGAGGAATCTGGCAGGCTACAGTCCATAGGGTGACAAAGAGTCAGACATGACTGAGCACATACGCATGCATATATACATACATCCAATACAGGTAGAATGTGTCCATATTTTGGTGTTTAAAGGTGTAGATCCTCAGGTATTAAAATAAAATCAGGCCTTCATAAATGGTTAATTTCCAGAGGGGAAAGATAAATTAGGAGGTTGGGATTAACAGAGGCATACTACTGAAAGGTTGTTGCTGAACAATAAAATGCTGGCATTCTTGGCCTCCAGAGGAGACGAATTCAATCCGGGGCCAGAGACGAGGCTGGATCACTCAGAGCTTTTGTGTAATAAAGTTTTATTAAAGTATAAAGGAGATAGAGAAAGATTCTGACATATGCATCAGAAGAGCGGCAGAAAGAGTACCCCCCTGCAAGTCTTCAGCTGGATGTTATATAGTTACTAGCCATCTGTTAATGAAAAGAAAGGAATGTCTTAAAACTCAGAATGGCAAAGGCCCCTCATCCATAAGATGCATTTTGGGATAATCTTGGCACCAGATGATTCACCCCAGGCCATAAAATGATTGACTTGAATTTTGTAGAAGGGCAGATTACCAAACAAATAGTTTTGTTTACATAGATTAGGGGAACAATATCAGAGTATAACTTACTGGCTTGTTAAGTAGGTTCTAAGCCATTTGGCAAACCGACTTGAAGACAGAGTCTGGGGTAAATGCATAGCACATTAACATAGCTTAAGACAAACATTTCCATAAGAAAAATGTATTGCTGAACTCAAGGTTTGAGAACAGTTAGCTTCAGGTGAAATCAGGTGTCATGGCAACACAGTATTTTAAGGGAAACCTCCTTTTAAATTTGTATAGAGAAGGAAAAATATCCCTAGTTTGTTTCTTCCTGCCGCTTAAGAGAGAGAAAAATGTCTGACACTTGCAGCCTATTTCCTCCATTTGGAGACCCCTGGCCTTCCTGCCTGTTACCCTCTCACTACTATGGATATAAAAAAGATAACCAACAAAGACTTACTGTATAGTACAGGGAACTAGACTCAGTATCTTATAATAATCTACAAGGAAAAAGAATCTGAAAAAATACATACATATAAAGGTACATATATTTATATATATACACACTTATAAAGATTTATATATTTATATATATATATATACTCAGAGACATTACTTTGCCAACAAAGGTCTGTCTAGTCAAGGCTATGGTTTTTCCAGTGGTCATGTATGGATGTGAGAGTTGAACTATAAAGACAGCTGAGCACTGAAGAATTGATGCTTTTGAACTGTGGTGTTGGAGAAGACTCTTGAGAGTCCCTTGGACTGCAAGGAGATCCAACCAGTCCATCCTAAAGGAGATCAGTCCTGGCTGTTCATTGGAAGGACTGATGCTGAAGCTGAAACTCCAATACGTTGGCCACCTCATGCAAAGATGTGACTCATTGGAAAGACCCTGATGCTGGGAGGGATTGGGGGCAGGAGGAGAAGGGGACGACAGAGGATGAGATGGCTGGATGGAATCACGGACTCGATGGACATGAGTTTGAGTAAACTCTGGGAGTTGGTGATGGACAGGGAGGTCTGGAAAGATGTGATTCATGGGGTCGCAAAGAGTTGGACACAACTGAGAGACTGAACTGAACTGAACTGACTGACATACATATGTGTGCATGTATATATATATATATATATATATATATACTGAGTCACCTTGCTGTACACCTGAAACTAACACTATGTTGTAAATCAACTATACTTCAAAAAAATTGCTTAAATTTAACAAAGAGAAATGGCTAATTTCCTAAGATTCTTCAGTTCAGTTCAGTGGCTCAGTCGTGTCCGACTCTTTGTGACCCCATGAATCGCAGCACGCCAGATGTCCCTGTCCATCACCAACTCCCAGAGTTTACCCAAACTCATGCCCATTGAGTCCATGATGCCATCCAGCCATCTCATCCTCTGTCGTCCCCTTCTCCTCCTGCCCCCAATCCCTCCCAGCATCAGGGTCTTTTCCAATGAGTCACATCTTCGCATGAGGTGGCCAAAGTATTGGAGTTTCAGCTTCAGCATCAGTCCTTCCAATGAACAGCCAGGACTGATCTCCTTTAGGATGGACTGGTTGGATCTCCTTGCAGTCCAAGGGACTCGCAAGAATCTTCTCCAACACCATAGTTCAATACTAAATACTTAAGTATCAAATATGGCTTAGACAGTAAAGAATCTGCCTGCAATGTAGGAGACCTGTGTTCGATCCCTGGGTTGGGTTGGACAGAGGAGCCTGGTGGGCTACAGTCCATGGGGTCACAAAGAGTCTGACACAATCGAGTGACTAACACTTTCACTTTCACTTTTCTTCATTGCAATTGGGGAGGAAAGGCCCAGAAAGGGTCTTTGAAGAAATGAATAGTGAGAAGTTTCCTCCAGTCCAAGTAATCCTGATCAAGTTTAGCCCATAACTTCTCTCTCCCAATTTCTGACTGACATGTATAGGTTCAAGGCACTACTTCCTCTTTTCTCTTTATATTATTTGTTATTTTTTTTTTCCTCATAAGACTTGGCAGCATGATTCATGCAATTACTTCTCCCTCCTACAATGCCTTAGAAAAGGTCTTCTAGATGAGAAAAAACCTTCCTACAGCAATTCAGTGACAGGCCAGAATTAGCTTATTGACTTGCAAAACTCTACTCTTCTCCTTTTCCTTCCGTATTTTTATTTTAAAATGGGAAGAGCTGGGTGGAATTTATGTAATCATTTATATGCTGCTCCATATCCACCCCCAGTTGTTTTCCTTCCTCATGACTTAAAGAATGGGCTTGTACACAGTGGTACAGTTATGAGTGGCAACTTTAATTAGGATTCTAATATTTACTTTCTAATTGCGGAAGTGAATAATGATCATGAGTTAGATTATGAAAGAGATAAAGATATATTATTAGTAAAAGAAATGTTGGGAACTTCCCAGGTGGTCCAGTGGCTAAGACTCTGCCCTCTCAATGCAGGGGTCCTGGGATCAGTCCATGGCTGGGGAACTGGATCCCGCATGCCTCAACTAAAGATCTCACTTGCCACAACAAAGATCAAAGATCCTGCATGCTGCAACTAAAACCCAGCACAGCCAAAATAAATAAATTTTTTAAAAAGGGATGGATGTTCATCAAAAGGTAAATGGATAAAGAAGACGTGGTATATATAAACAATGGAATATTACTCATCCATAAAAAGAATGAAATAATGCCATTTGCAGCAACACAGATAAACCAAGAGATTATCATATTAAATGGAGTAAGTCAGCTAGAGAAAGACAAATACCATATGATATCACTTGTATGTGGAATCTTAAAAAATGATACAAATGAATATACTTACAAAACAGAAATAGGATCACAGATATGAAAAACAGACTTGTGGATGCCAAGAAGGAAAGATGGGGGAAGCAATACAGCAGGAGTTTGGGATTAAAATATACATACTGTGCATGCGTGCTAGGTCGCTTCAGTTATGTCTGACTCTTCGCCACCCTATGGGCTACAGCCCACCAGGCTCCTCTGTCCATGGGGTTCTCCAAGCAAGAATACTGGAGTGGGTTGCCATGCCCTCCTCCAGGGGATCTTCCCATCCAAGGATCCTACCCACATCTCTTATGTCTCCTGCATTAGCAGGCAGGTTCTTTACTACTAACACTACTTGGGACGCCCCAAATGTACATACTACCATATATAAAATAGATAACCAACAAGAACCTACTATATAGCAGACAAAACTATATTTAATATCCTATAATGGACAAGATTTTTTAAAAGAACATATATATATATGTATATATATATATATATACATATATATATATATATATATCTCCTTGGAAGAAAAGCTATGACTAACCTAGACAGCATATTAAAAAGCAGAGACATTATTTTGCCAACAAAGGTCCATCTAGTCAAAGCTGTGGTTTTTCCAGTAGTCATGTATGGACGTGAGAGTTGTACTATAAAGAAAGCTGAGAGCCAAAGAATTGATGCTTTTGAATTGTGGTGTTGGAGAAGACTCTTGAGAGTCCCTTGGACTGTAAGGAGATCCAACCAGTCCATCCTAAAGAAAATCAGTCGTGAATATCCATTGGAAGCTGAAACTCAAGTACTTTGGCCACCCAATGTGAAGAACTGACTCACTGAAAAAGACCCTGATGCTGGGAAAGATTGAAGGTGGGAGGAGGAGATGACAGAGGATGAGATGGTTTGATGGCATCACTGTCTCAATGCACATGAGTTTCAGCAAGTTCAGGGAGTTAGTGTTGGACAGCCTGACATGCTGCAGTCCATGGGGTAGCAAGGAGTCAGACACAACTGAAGGACTGAACTGAACTGAACTGATGTATAACTGAATCAATTTGCAGTACACCTGAGATTAACATAACATTGTGAATCAACTATATTTCAATAAAAAATTGTAAAAGATGTAATGTCCCCCAAATAAACAATATTCAACAATGAAAAGAAATGTTGGGGCTCAGAAATATCACTCTGTGATTAAGGGACAGTCACCTAAACTCAGTGAGCCTCAGGTTCCTCATCCATAAATATTTTACAGGCTTACTTCAAGGGTGAAGTGAACAGGATTTTGTAAGAGTTCTTAATTACAAGAATTACTTGAGTTGCTTATTCAGAAAAAAAAATTGTGATTACCCAGATTCCTGTTCTTTTCAGAGAATTACATAATTCTTATCATAAGATAAATTTGGGAAACAATGAGATAACAAAAGTACTCTGTGAGCTGAGGAAAATGAAAGAAATATAAGAAGATTGCTTTTCTATTAGTACTTACAGCTGTACCAAAAAAAAATACTTTTAAAATTATTTTGTTACTTATTACTTTTAAATTATTTGTCTTTATCTAGAGATTGGTTTGCTATAGCTAATGTTGTGGTTTGAGATCTAGTTCCTAGTCTCAACTCTACCACTAATCAGTTGAGTAAGTTGGGGTGACTCATTTCTTTCATCTGGGGCTCATATTTTTATCTGCAAAGTGATGAGATGGAAGTTGTATGGAAATAAAAATCACTTCTAAAAGAGTGATGACACTCCTATATTCAATAAGGGTAACCAGTAATGACATATTGTAGAGCAAGTGGAACTCTACTAAATGTTCTGTGCCAGCCTAGATGGGGGGTGTTTGAGGGACACGTATGTATGGCCTGATACCACTACCACATTGTTAATCATCTATACCCTAAAACAAATAAGAAGGTTAAAGTTTGAAAAAAGAAGTGGTGAGATGGTTTCCATGACTGTTATTCTATTTTTCTTTGATAATCTACTTTTCCGTTCCAAGTATCTAGTATTGTAAAGTATTTGGTTATCTAAACCTGTCATTTGAGGAATTATTTTTAAGACTCTACATCAGTGTCATAGAGAATGGAAAGGAATTAAAGACATTCAACAGTTTACTAGGGGAGAATAGAGATGTATAAGTGATTATATGTGCAATCACAAGAGGACTCTTGATTATTAAAATTGAGAGATAGAAGTGAATGCACCATGAACAAAATATTCAGCAAAAAGAAATGTCAGAGATGAAGAGAGTGCTGTGGGCAAGAGCAGTCACAAAACGCTTTGTCAAAGCTCTCTTTTTCTTCTTTTTTAATTTTGTCTGATGAGAAAAATTTTACCATTTTAAAGAGACTCGGATGTCACAGGTTCAATCCCTGGGTTAGGAAGATCTCCTGGAGGAAGAAATGGCAACCCACTCCAGTATTCTTGCCCAGAGAATCTCCAGGGACAGAGGAGCCTGGCAGGCTACAGTCCACGGGGTGGCAAAGGGTGGGACACAACTGAGTGCACACACACACACACACACAGTCCTTCAGAGACTACCCTGGCACAGTTGTCTTTGCATGTATTGTATGTATGTATTGCATGCATATTGCATGTATATCTTATCTGTAGGGTAAGTTTCTGTAAATGGAAGAACTGAATACATGCATGAAATTTTGAAAGATGTTTCCAAACAAATTGTTCTCCCTTGAAGTTGTTAGAGTGTGCTAGTTCCCTACACTCCAAAAATTACACTTAGTAACAATTTTTGACCTTTGACATTTTGATAGATAAAAATGGAGCCTCATTATTTTCCTTCATTGTTTTTGTAATAAAGCTGATTTTGAAACTATTCTGAGATTTTTACTTCCTTGTGTTCTCTAATTCATGCCTATTGGTCATTTTTCTATTTGAGTCAATTCTTATTTAATCATAAACTCTTCTTTATAGGAATTTAATTCATGTTGATATATGGCAGAAGCTAACACAATATTGTAAAACAATTATCCCTCAATTAAAAATAAATATATTTTTTAGAAAAGAAATTAACACTCTGTTCAACCACATGTCTTACAAATATCACAGCTGGTTATTTTTATCTTTTTTTAAATGGTGATTTTGGTGATGCACAACTTTTAGTAAATACAGTCAGTTATCAATATTTTTCTCTCATGGTTCTTGGATTTTGCTTCTTACTTACAAATTCCTAATAAACAATCCCATTTTTTCTTAGATATCTACAGGTTTTTCCATGTTTACATTTATGAACTACCTGGGAAATAATTTAAGGTAAAAATCAAGTAGATATTTACTTTTTTCAGATGGCTAGCTTGTTGCCCATAAATCACTTACGGGCTAATCCATCATTCAATGATTTGAAATGCCTTCTTCATCGTATATTAAATTCATGCTTATATTTGGTCGTATTTTTGGAATATCTATTTTATTATTTTATTAATTCATCTGTAATTATACAACACATCATGGTTCTTTTAATTACTTTATTTTGTATTTTAATAACTAGTAGAATTTGTACCTCAATAATATTCTCAAAAATTTTCTAGTTGCCCTCACATGTTTATTTTCTATACTAAAATTTGGAAAAAACTAGCCTAACTTCTCAAAATGCTTCCTTTACCAGAAACATATTAGTCATAAATTATTTAAGAGAGACCTGATCTCTTTACAGTATTGAATCTTTCTACCCAAAACCAGGTTGCATCTTTCCGCTTAGTCAAGTCTTCCTTCAGTGGTTGCAGAGGAGAGAAATAGGAATTTGCGGCAGGAAAGTGGGGAGATGGAGAGCCGTGAAGCACTCTGGGAACCGGGGCAGATCTCTTGTTTGGAGTCCAGGGAAGCGTAAGTAAGACTGGGGGCTGTAGGAGGACTCAGGTTGTTGAAGAGTCTTAAGAACCAAGAATGTGCACTTTTTTCACGCTGGCAAAAGACTTGCTTCAGGAAGATTCTTTAGGGCTATCAGTGGTCCTCAGCCAGGGGTGATTTTGCCCCCAGAGGACACTGACAACTTCTGGAGACATTTTTGTTTGTCCGAGGGAGAGGAAGGTGCTTCTGGAATCTAGTGAGTATTGGCCAAGAAATGCTGCTCCATACCCTACAAGGCACAGGAAGCTCCCACAACAAAGAATGATCTGGCCCCAAATATCAGTAGTGCCAAGGCTGAGAATCCTTTCACTGAAAGGTTTGAAAGGCAAAAAGGCTCCAATCAGGGAAACAATTTAGGAGCCCAGTGCGGGCACAGTGGGCTCTGAGAGTGTCCTTAGCGTAGGTTCAGTTAGCCTCCCCTCCCAGCATCAGCTGTGCAAAAGCAGAAGAGTCAGTGAAGCCTCCAGGATCCTGGGCTGGCTCTCACACCACTTCCTTACAAAGGAATTGCTATTTAGTGGTTTACATACATCATACTGGGCTTCCCTGGTATCTCAGCTGGTAAAGAATCCGCCTGCAATGCAGGAGACGCCGGTTCGATTCCTAGGTTGGGAAGATTCCCTTGAAAAGGGACAGGCTACCCACTCCAGTGTTTTTGGGCTCAGACGGGGAACAATCTGCCTGCAAAGCGAGAGAGCTGGGTTCAGTCCCTAAATTGGGAAGATCCCCTGGAGCAGGGCATGGCAACATACTCCAGTATTCTGGCCTGGAGAATCTCCATAGACAGAGGAGAATGGCAGGCTACAGTCCATGGGGTCACAAAGAGTCAGACAAGCAACTAGAGTCAGACTGAGCAACTAAACACAGCACAGCATACATCATACGACATTTTACTTAAAACAAAGATGTAGAAAGACCTCAATCCTGTCATCCAGAAAGTGTTTTGAGAAATTCTTCTGCAAAAATTTCTATGAAAATTAAAGTTTGTTTAGAGCTTTAAATGCTCAGAATTAGGGAAACCACATCGGGTTGATTTTAGAAAGGCCATAATTCAAGTGAATACCAGTGGCTTTTCTTCTCTTGAGAAAAATGAACAGCATTTCCTTCCAAGGAACCACATCCCTGAAAACATCATACCTCCCACTTCTCTGAGTGGTCTCTATTCCTGGCCTCTAAAGCAACACTCAACATAATGCCTGTAAATAGTAGGCACTTGATAAATAAAAGTAAGTGAACACACAATAAGGGGGAAATAAACATATAAGTTTTTATATGAGGGCTTTCCCGGTGGCTCAGACAGTAAAGAATTTGTTTGCCAGTGGAGGAGACACAGGTTTGACCCTTGTCAGGAAGATTCCCTGGAGAAGAAAATGGCAACCCACTCTAGTATTCTTGCGTGGGAAATCCCATGGACGGAGAAGCCTGTCGGGCTGGGGTCCACGGGGTCGCAAAGAGTCAGACACAGCTTAGCAATTCAACATTTTATTTGAAGTAACTAAAACTATGAGCAAGTAACAGCAACAACATTTATGTTGCACTTAGTGTGTGCAAACACCCTGAGTGTATTATCTCATTGACTCCTCAAGATAATGGGGTGATGAGGTAACTGTCTTCATAACACATAAGGAAACAGCTCAGAGGTAAACGGATTGCCCATGGTCACCCAGCTGGTGAGTAGACAGCAGGGATTCAGGCAGTCCAACACAGAACCCATCATTTTAATCCATCATGTGAATGTTGCTTTCACTCTTTTTTTTAACTAATGACACACAATCCCCACCCTGTATCTTATTTAATCCTTACATTGACCTCGGGATATGAGTATATAGGATCCCATTCTGAAGTCATGGAATTTGAGGCTTGGAGATAGGGACATTCCTGGGGCCCCATGTCTAGTAATCACAGTCCTGGGTCTAGAGCCCCGTGCTTCTTGTAACATGCCAAGGTCTGTGTCAGTTATCAACTTATGGCCTTGACTCAAAATCCACCCTCATTGCTCTGTGTAAATGGACCTGGCTCCTACAAATATTTCTCCTCCACCAGCTGGCGCATAGAGGATTCCATAGGGACACTGACAGAGGAAGGAGTTTTCCTCTCCTTGGTTCCAGAGCACTCCCTTTTCCAGGCGCAGGCACTGCACGGTCCGTCCAACATCCGACTCCCCCAGCGAGCACGCTCTGCTGCCTCCAGCTCCTAGAGGACTCAGTGATCAACTGTGACCCTCAGAAAGCTTTGCAGTGAGTTTGGAGATGTGGCACACCCCAGTGACTCACCTCGGGGCTCAGTGGCAAAGAACTCATCTGCAATGCAGGAGACCTGGGTTCGACCCCGGGGTCGAAGTACTGAACCCCTGAGTTCGATCCCTGGAGGAGGGCGTGGCAACCCATTCCAGTATCCTGGAGAATTCCATGACAGAGGAGCCTGGTGGGCTACCACCCACGGGGTCGAAAAGAGTCGGACACAACTGAGCAACTAACATCTTCACTTTCACTTTCACCTCCCTGTGAACAGCTGTTTCCAGAATCCCAGAGGGCAGACTTCCAGTAAGGGCAGGTAACCTAGCAACTTCAGGACCATCCAGTCAGCCATGGCTGTGCCACCCAGGAGGTCTGGATCTCAGCCCTAGGGGTAGTGCCTGTTCTCCATTAACTGTGAATCCCATATTCTTTAGGTCTGTCTTTCCTCCTTACTAACCAAGTCCCCATAATTTCAATGCCCTGCTATAATTATAATTAATTACTCTTTATTTTAACTTTTCCTGTTCATGTGACTTTGAACAGTGATTTCTATCTCCTGGTTGATCCCTAACTGGTACAGTTTGCTTCCCTTTGGAGCATCTTAGTGGAGGGATTAAAACTTGAATATTACCTGGCACCCCACAAACATAAACATGAGGACCGTGAAGCCAAAAGCCAAGGGGAATTTGCTCTGGTCTTTTCTTGGCCTGTCATCTAGGTTTCATGGGATTTAGGAGCAAAGGATCAACCATACTGCACTTTTTATAAATGATACCTATGAAATACACAGTGCTTTCCTGGTGGCTCAGTAGGTAAAGACTGCCGGCAATGTAGGAGACATACCTGGAGAGAAGATCCCCTGGAGAAGAAAATGGCAACCCATGCTTTATGCTCTTAAAACAAATCAAAAGATTTTTTAAATTATTTTTCTTTCTTTATTTTATTTTTATATTTTTGGTTGAACTGGGTCTCCATTGCTTCCCATGGACTTTCTCTAGTTGTGGAAAGTGGGGGCTGCTCTTCGTTGCGGTGCTCAGGCTTCCCATTGCTGAGGCTCCTGCGGTTGCGGAGCACAGACTCCAGGGGCTTCAGTAGCTGTGACTTGAGGGTTCTAGAGCACAGGCTCAGAAACTGTGATACACAGGTTTAGTTGCTCCATGGCATGTGAAATCTTCCCAGACTAGGGATTGCATTGGCAGAGGTATTCTTATCCCTTGTACCACCAGGGAAATCTGAGTCCAAAGGTTTTTCTAAATATCTAAGATAGGTTTCAAATGTATGTCTGAGTACAACAGCCAGCATCCAATTCCCTAAATATGAGATTTGGAATAATCAGTCTTGATCGTCTTTAATATCAATATGTTTTCTCTTTGGGGAATGAGTGTATTTGATCATCAGCTCTCACGATGAAGACACCTCCTCACATACCACAGCAGCTTCACACATGTTAGTTAGGTCATTAAACCATCAAAGCAGCTCCTGGGACATCTATAGCAAGTTTATTGTCCTCCTTTTAGGTGAGCAAAACCTCTCACTGGGAGAGTTAAATGATTCTCAGAAAAGGCAAGTGATAAATTGTGAAGCATCAAATGAGGACTAAAATCCAAGTCTTCCAAGTTTGTTTTTCTTTTTCCATTGCCTCTCCCCATGTGTCTCTGTTTCCTGGACAGAAGCTTATATCTGCTAAGGAATTTCTAAGATCAGCAAATAGGAGGGGAGCAGTACTGCAGGGCTCTTCTAGCACCTGTCCTATCACTGATGAACAGAAGGCATCTCATGCATAAAACTAGCTCCACTTTTAGCCCAAAGCAGAAGCAGGAATTCAGGGTGGTCAGGGCTGAGTACAGGAGGACTACAGAAAAGATGCTGCCCAATCTGACAACAAGATTCCCTTACAAGGTCCTTCTCCAGCAAGGAGCCAAAGCTACACAGAGTGAGAAGTAAGTATGTGTGCAGGAGCAGGGGGAAGTAAGCATGTGTGCAGACTTTGTGACTGTCCTGTTCAGAGGCTAGCAAGCACTGGACTGGTTGGCCTGCAAGCTCTCATACAGCTCTGCCCATCACTGACTCTAATTCCATTTACTTAGTAGAATCCACTAGAACTTCATTTCCATGCTTTGACCCACATTCCCAACAAAGCTCAGAAACGTTTGTTAGGTTTTCTAAAATTGTGTTTATACATACATGAACATGCACATATGTATGTGTCCATGATAAAAAAAAACTCAAGAGAAGAGAGTCACATGATTTAAGATAGAATCTGGTGCACAGGTAGAATGACTTGAAGATTTTATGAGGTTCTTTCCATTGTAGATTCTTATTTAAAAAAAAAAATAGATGTGTGCATGTGTGCTAAGTCATTTCAGTTGTGTCTGACTCTTTTCGACCCTTTGAACTGTAGCCCACCAGGGTTCTCTGTCCATGGGATTCTCCAGGCAAGAACACTGGAGTGGGTTACTCTGCCCCCTCCAGGGGGTCTTCCCCACCCAGGGGTCAAACTTGGGTCTCATGTCTCCTAAATTGGCAGGTTCTTTGCTGCTAGTGCCACCTTTGTTGTTGTTCAGTCTCTCAGCTGTATCCAACTCTTCGCGACCCAATGGACTGCAGCACACCTGGCTTCCCTGTCCTTCATCTTCCCGAGCTTGCTCAGACTCATGTCCATTGAGTCGGTGATGCCATCCAACCATCTTGTCCTCTGTCGTCCCCTTCTCTTCCTGCCTTCAATTTTTCCCAGCATCAAGATCTTTTCCAGTGAGTCAGCCCTTCATATCAGGTGGCCAAAGCACTGGAGCTTCAGCATCAGCCCTTCCAATGAATATTCAGGACTGATTTCCTTTAGGATCAACTGGTTTGATCTCCTTGCAGTCCAAGGGACTCTCAAGAGTCTTCTCCAATACCACACAATTCAAAGGCATCAATTCTTCAGTGCTAAGATTTCTTTATAGTCCAACTCTCACATCCATATATGACTACTGGAAAAACCATAGCTTTGACTACATGGACCTTTGAAGGCAAAATAATCTCTCTGTGTTTTAATATGCCATCTAGGTTTGTCATAGCTTTTCTTCCAAGGAGTAAGCGTCTTTTCATTTCATGGCTGCAGTCGCCATCTGCAGTGATTTTGGAGCCCAAGAAAATAGTCTGTCACTGTTTCCATTGTTTGTCCATCTGTTTGCCATGAAGTGATGGAACCGGATGCCATGATCTTGTTTTTTGAATGTTGAGTTTTAAACCAGCTTTTTTCACTCTCCTCTTTCAGCTTCAAGAGGCTCTTTATTTCCTCTTCGCTTTCTGTTACTAGGGTGGTGTCATCTGTGTGTCTGAGGTTATTGATATTTCTTCCAGCAATCTTGATTCCAGCTTGGCAGTCTTGTCAATGCTTGGCTTGACATCCAGCTCAGCATTTCTCATGATGTATTCTGCAGATAAGTTAAATAAGCACCACCTGGGAAGCCACCCAGAAATAGATATCCCCCCTCCCCAAATAAAGTGTTATTGTGATGATCTAGAATATCTATGGTTTGTTAGCTAGAAATTCATCCTAAAGTATATGTTGCTAGAATTGTATTTCCAGGCTGGAGATGGAACAGAGCCTCTCTGCAGAGAACTTGTAAAAGAAACAAAACCCATGAACTCAGTGTGCGTGCTTGTCGATTAGTCGTGTCCTACTCTTTTTGACTCCATGGACGAGTCCTCCAGGCTCTTCTCCCATGGGATTTCCCAGGCAAGAATACTGGAGTGGGTTTCCATGTTCTATGCCAGGGGCATCTTCCCAACCCAGGGACTGGACCCGCATCTCCTGTGGCTCCTACCTTGGCTGGCAGATTCTTTACCACTGAGCCCACAAGAAGCCTAATAAGAGTAGTGAAAACATGGCTTCACATTCTGCCTGTCGGCCCCTTCTTCCTCCAGACTGTGCAGTCTTGAGGGGGGTGTAAATCAGCTTTATTCAGGTAAATGAGTTCAGAATGATTCCAGATATGTTTTGAATATCTGGGGTAAACATATTGGAGTTCGTGGATAATTGTGACAACAAGTAGAAGAGTGAAGGAATGAAAGAGCTTGGCTACAATTTAGCACAGTATTTCTCTTTTTCCCTCCCTCCCCAGCCTGCATTGGAAAGAGCAGAAAATCTGGTGTTTATTGGCTTTAGACATAAATGATGATTGTCAACCAGTTAAAAATCAGGTAAAACATTTATTATGAGTGACTATTATTACCACTATTTTTACAGATCACCTGCTCAGAAAATGAACTAGGTTCATTTTTCAAAGGCTTTTTTAAAAAAACTGTTTCAGGAAGTCCTGTGACAAGGACTTCCCTGGTGTTCCAATGGTTAAGAATCTGAGTTCTAATGCAAGGGACATCTGTTCAATCCCTGGTTGGGGGACTAAGATCCCACATGCCTCGGGGCAACTAAGCCCACCAGTCACAACTCCTGAGCATGCTTACTCTAGAGAAAGAGAAGCCCGTGCTCGCCACAACTAGAGAAAGCCCTTGTGCCTCAACAAAAAGCCCACAATGAAGACCCAGCACAGCCAAAATAAAAACAAAGAAAACAAAGAAAGTCCTGTGGGCAGAAGTCAGGAGACCTGTGTTTTTATTCTGACTCTGCCATCCACTAGTTAAATGACATGAGCATGACATTGAACCTCACAGGTTTGTGTCTCCACCTACAAAGTGGAGTGAATAATACCCATCTTGTTCATAGAGGATCAAATGAGAGTTCTATATGCTGCAAGGCGCCACATAAATTTAAGATGACACTATTATTATTAGTGATCATTAGAGGCTTTCACCTGTATATCCTACACTAAATTTTCATCTCTTCCAAGACCAGAGGGGACCTTTCTGTGGTATAATGCTGTCTCAGACCCACAAGTAGGCAAGTGGCTGCCAGAATGTGCTGTCTCTCCCTCCCCAAGACTGAATGTGCTGTGTGGATGAAGACGCTTCAGCAGAGATGGCCAGAAACAGAACCCGCTGCTTGTCTGGACACAACTTGACACACATTATAATGTTACTGGTCTGAGAGACCCAGTTTCCAGCCAGGTGGCTTGCCAGCCAATCTCTGGTCCTGTGGCCCTGTGGAGCAAGGCCAACTCAACCATAGATCTCACTCTCCAGGAACCGCTGGACTAGAGGCAGGAATGACAGCATCCGGACCACACCTGAGCTCTGAAGTGACGGCCTTGTTGGATCAATCAAAGCAGATACTGCTTGCTGTTGGCTGGACTTTTCTAGATTTGGGCTTACGGAACGGTGTACAGAGTCTGGCTGATAGTTTTTATCATGTCCTCTTTCACCTAAAAGGATTTGTCTGCAGCTTCATGAAATTCCTTTGCCAGGGCTCTCAGGGGAGGAATGGGCATATACTCGAGGAGCATGTGGCCCAGCAACGTGAATTGTGAAATGACTTTCAGAGAACTATCCAGTAACATCCGGTTGGGGGAGAAAGTGAATATCTGTTGTTATTGTTGGGTTTTTTCCACTGTTTTCTTATAGTGGAAAAGTGAGTCTTACAAAACCAGACCTATTCCCTATTCTCTCTCTAGTCCACTTCCAACGTGGATACAGGAGAAGGCATACGAATGTCATTGTGTCTTTGTGCTTCCTAATACACAGCAGAAAATAGATGTTTACCAGTGAGTGCTTTGATTTTGTGATCCCATGGTAATCCCTCTTATTCAGTGTAACTCATCAGGATGGTATGTCTCTAACACCTTGAGGTGTTCACTCTGTCTCTGGGCTGCAGGACTCTTCTTGGCACTGCGCCTGAGGCGCTAGTATTTCCTTGGTCTAAATAAGACAGAGACTTTTAAAGAGTCCCTTGAGCATCTGCACACTCCACTAGATTGTGCAAGCTTCTAACTCTGAGCCAGGAATCGCCAGTGGCAACTTGGCAAGAGAAATGCCTGGTTCAGGCTCCGGATCTCTCAAGCTTAGGGCAGTCCTGCAGCCTCCTCACCTTCCTGCCTCCCACCTGCTGCCCCTGCCATCAGTCCTACAGAGCTGGGACAAAGTATTCTTCCTGGATCTGCATTTGCATTGGGCCTCTTTCCCTATTACCAAAGAGTATGAAAGGCAGCTCTTTGAGGTTTCTCATAACACAGGCCAAGCGGTCCTTAGCTCCCACTTCCGCTCAGCATGAAGTGAACTTCCAGTCCCTCTGTCACCTGTTACTTTGCTCAAGGCGCTGATTTATGAGCTTCTGCACAGTTGGGCATCAGTTCCCTCTTGGGAGTGCCAAACAGGTCTCTCCAGTCTTTGAACTGCTTCAGGAATTTTCTGTATATTTCATTTTAATCAATTAATTTCCCACAATTGCAACCCTCAATAATGTTATGGAGTGAATGTTTTGTGTCCCTCCAAAATTCAGATGTTGGAGATTTAACCCTGTGGTTAAATCATGGGTTCATGAAGGCAGGTGCTGTGGTCTGATAAGATATGAGAGAAGACACCAGAGCATTCTCTCTGTCTCTCTCTCTCTCTCTCTCTCCCTGCACACAGACAGGCACCAAGGAAAAGCCGTGTGAGAACAAGGAGAGATAGCAAGAGAGAGCAAGCCAACCATCAGAGCCCAACCATGCTGGCACCCTGATCTCAGACTTCCAGCCTCTAGAACCATGAGAAAATAAACATCTGCTATTTAAGCCACCTGGTTTATAGTATTTTGTTGAGTTGACTAGGACAGATAATATTTCAAGTCTTTTGCTGGATAATTTTTTTCTCTTATGTTACTTTCTACCTTCCCAACAGGATAACTCACTGTCCTGGAGATTAAGATCTTAAACAACTCAGCATCCCCAAGGGGTTTGACATTCAAAATATGAATGAGTCTCATTTAAATTCAACTTCACTTTTCAGGCCACTTGAAGAAAGTGGCCTTACATACATTTACAGAAGTAAGCCTTTTGAAAATAGTAGATAAATTTTTAATAATTTTATCCATTTATTTTTGTCTGTGCTAGGTCTTCACTGCCGCATGGGCTTCTCCACAGTTTTGGGGAGTTGTGGGTCTAGGACTTCTCACTGTGGTGGCTTCTCTTGTTGCAGAGCACAGGCTCATGGGTAATGGGATTACAAACCTAGACAGCACATTAAAAAGTGGAGACACCACTTTGCCAACAAAGGTCTATCTAGTCAAACCTATGGTTTTTCCAGTAGTCATGTATGGATGTGAGAATTGGACCATAAAGAAGGCTGAGTGCCAAAGAATTCTTGTTTTCAAACTGTGGTACTGGAGAAGACCCCTGAGAGTCCCTTGGACTTCGAAGAGATCAAACCAGTCAATCCTAAAGGAAATTAACTCTGAATATTTATTGGAAGGACTGATGCTGAAGTTGAAACTCCAATACTTTGGCCACCTGATGCAAAGAGCTAACTCACTGGAAAAGACCCTGATGATAGGAAAGATTGAAGGCAGGAGGAGAAGGGGGCAATAGAGGATGAGATGGTTGGATGACATCAGACTCAATGGACACGAGTTTGAGCAAACTCTGGGAGATAGTGAAGGACAGGGAAGCCTGGCATGCTGCCATTCACGGGGTCACAAATAGTCAGACACGACTGAGCAAGTGAACAATAGCAACAACAAAACATGCATTTTGTAAAATAAAAAATATGCATTTTATAAAATAAGGTCTATCCCCAATCAGTCCACATTTTGCAAAGGATTTATCTTTTCTTAGTACACTCACTATTATATGGGAAAGGAAGAAAAGCCAGAAAACATTTCTGAGAACTAATTTCCCAGTCCTCCCCTACATCTGAGATGGGCCTCTGGCTCTTTCTCTGAAATGTGTCCTGATTAGTTCTAAGAAGAACAAGAAGGAGGGACCAGCTTCTGGGACCTCACTCCACCTCCGCCTAGAAATTCAGCAGCTGATGAAGGGAAGTGTGTGGACGTGTTAGATAAGTGATTGTTCAGTGGGGCTGTTGTATCCTCATTAGGAAACAGGATCACAGTTCATTTCCTGCCCTCAGGTGGACATTAGCTTGTCAGATATAGCTCACAGAAGGTGTATTATTAACATGCAGCTTGTTACCGCGGAGGACCTCGGTAACAAGGGGTTGGAGTGCTCACTTACTTTTCCAGGTCCCTGCAGGGGCTGCCTTCTGGTGATTCTGCTTCTTGCTTCATTCTCTCCAACTAGTGCGCCTTCCTTCCCCTCAAGTAATTGGCCCCAAAGACTGTGCTCAGAAGTATTCGATGGTCCCTTAAGTGCCGACAATAGATATTATTGCACTTCAGGATAGTATAGAAAGCCTTCCACAATCTCTCCGCTTTCTAAACTTTTCAGTTCTCTCTCTTATTACCAATTCTCATACATGATATTTATAATTTCTCTCCACCCCCACCACCCACCCCACCTGCTCTGGGTCTGAACACACTTTGGTGCCTCCTACCTTTGCTCAGATATGCAGATGACACCACCCTTATGGCAGAAAGTGAAGAACTGAAGAACCTCTTCATGAAAGTGAAAGAGGAGACTGAAAAAGTTGGCTTAAAGCTCGACATTCAGAAAACTAAGATCATGGCATCCTATCACTTCAAGGCAAATAGATGGGGAAACAGCAGAAACAGTGGCTGACTTTATTTTGGGGGGGGCTCCAAAATCACTGCAGATGGTGACTGCAGCCATGAAATTAGAAGATGCTTGCTTCTTGGAAGAAAAGTTGTAACCAACCTGCTGCTGTTGCTAAGTCGCTTCAGTCGTGTCCGACTCTGTGCAACCCCATAGATGGCAGCCCACCAGGCTCCCCTGTCCCTGGGATTCTCCAGGCAAGAATACTGGACTGGGTTGCCAACCTAGACAGCATATTAAAAAGCAGAGACATTACTTTTCCAGCAAAGGTCCATCTAGTCAAAGCTATGGTTTTTCCAGTGGTCATGTATGGATGTGAGAGCTGGACTATAAAGAAAGCGGAGCACAGAAGAATTGATGCTCTTGAACTGTGGTGTTGGAGAAGACTCTTGAGAGTCCCTTGGGCTGCAAGAAGATCAAGCCAGTCCATCCTAAAGGAGATCAATCCTGAACATTCATTGGAAGGACTAGTCAATGCTGAAGCTGAAACGCCAATACTTTGGCCACCTGATGTGAATAACTGACTCATTTGAAAAGACCCTGATGCTGGGAAAGACTGAGGGCAGGAGGAGAAGGGGACGACAGAGGATGAGATGGTTGGATGGCATCACCGACTCACTAGACATGAGTTTCGGTAACCTCCAAGAGTTGGTGATGGACAGGGAGGCCTGGCATGCTGCGGTTCATGGGGTTGCAAACAGTCAGACACGACTGAGTGACTGAACTGAACTGAACCTTTGCTCAAGCTCTTCCTTGTCCATAAGTCATCCCTTCCTTCCCAACCTGGTCAGGGCTGTGCTGTGGCAAGCCATATTGGAGCTGAGGCAAAAGGAAAACTACATGCCCCCATGTATAATTA
The DNA here is from genome assembly GCF_023699985.2 of Odocoileus virginianus. NCBI lineage: Eukaryota > Metazoa > Chordata > Mammalia > Artiodactyla > Cervidae > Odocoileus > Odocoileus virginianus. Next base: position 43,221,407 of record NC_069704.1, on the reverse strand, counting down.
TCAAAATATGCTCTCGTATTTGAAATCACATGTAAAGTTAACAAAAACTCTCCCAGTTTAAAAAAACAAAAAATGAAAAATAAAAAAATAAAAAAATAAAAAAACAAAAAATGACTGTGTATAAAGGTTGATAGGGACTTCCCTGGTGGTCTAGTGGTTACCATGCCACATTTTCAATTCAGCAGATACAGGTTTGATCCCTAGTTGAGGAACTAAGATCCCACATGCCTCACAGCCCTGCCAAAAGATTAAAAAATCATCATAGTAATTCTTTTTAAACTGTGTGCTGCTCAGCCTATTCTCAGCTCACTGTCAACCCTCAGAACCTGATAGGAGACTAGGAACAGAGAGGTGATTAAAAACAACTGTTCAGGGCTTCCCTGGTGGTTCAATGGTAAAGAGTGCCCCTGCCAATTCAGGAGACAAGGGCGGATCCTTGATCCAGGAAGATCCCACACACTGCAGAGCAGCTAAGCCCTTACACTACAGCTACTGATCCTGCGCTCTAGGTCTCGGGAGCCACAAATACCGAGCCACGCGCTGCAACTACTGAAGCCTGAGTGCCCTAGAGCCCGTGCTCAACTAGAGAAGCCTTGGCCATGAGAAGCCTGCACACCTCAACTACAGTGTCGCCCCCACTCGCTGGGATAGAGAAAAGACTACACAGCAACAAAGACCCAGCACAGCCAAAAATAAATAAATAAGCTTAAAAGAAAAAGAAAACTGTTCCCATTCTGTAAGAATGCAGGGTCATAAAACAAACATTGTGGCTTTATTAAAATTCTATGTTCTGTTCACTGTATGTTTTTGTGAGTCAATTTTTAAAGCTATTTGTTAAAATATTAATATTTATATCAATATGATTAATATTAGTGTATGAACCTAAATGTATCAATATTAATCATATTAATATAAACATTATTTATTGTATTAATATTAACATCTTGATTATGGGTGGTTTTTTTTTAGCACTTCTTTACGTTTTTCACCTTAGTCAAAAGCCTCACTTGCCTCACCCTCACCTTAAATCTGGCAAAACAGGGAGTTAAGAATCCTGTTGGGATGATATTTCCTCTAAGCCTCAGGGTTTCTCTGGTAGCTCAGTCAGCAAAGAATCCGCCTGCAATGCAGGAGACCTGGGTTCAATCCCTATGTTGAGAAGATCCCCTGGGGAAGAAAATGGCAACCCACTCCAGTATTCTTGCCTGGAGAATCCCACGGACAGAGGAACCTGGCGGGCTACAGTTCATGGGGTCGCAACAGTCAGACACAACTTAGTGACTAAAGTACCCCCACCACCACCACCAAGGAATTAGATCCCACATGCTCCAGTTGGGAGTTCATATGCTACAAAGTAAGACCCAGAACCAATACAATAATATAAAGCAACTATACTCCAAAAATAAAAGACCCAGGGGGCTATGCTGGTGACTCAGTGGTAAAGCATCTACCTGCCAATGCAGGAGACATTGGTTTGATCTCTCATCCAGGAAGATCCCATGTTGTGGAGCAGCTAAGCTCGTGAGCCAAAACTGCTGGGCCCACATGTCCTAGAGCCGGTGTTCTGCAGCAAAAGAAACCACCGCAATGACAAGCCTGCACACTGCAACTGCTGCTGTCTAAGTAGCCCATGCACAAAACAAAGACCCAGCGTTAAAAAACTAAAAAAAAAAAAATCCTTACTCTCCTTGATATAGGACCAGGCATGGGATTCAGTGCTTCACATATTTCTCATATTGACACTTATGCCTGACTCTTCCAATAAATCTCTCTCTTTCTGGGCACTACCTCTCATGTGGGTTGGCCCACTGTCTTCACAAACCACTGGGGGAAAAAAGAAGTTTTAATCTTTCTTGCTGAGGCTTATTGAGCTTCTGCTTGGAATTCGCTCTGCTGCGGAACGGGCTCTGGAATGGAGAGCATAGGGCCCCCAAGACCCAACTATTCCTTGGGTCTACTGGCATTTTTCCTTTGGTAATTTGAAGACATGTCCCCATGCATTTAATGACATACTTTCACATGCTTAAATGAAGTTGCTATGTATAAGAATTAAACCAACTCATAACAGTGAAAGCATATTTCTAAACTAAGAAAATGAATTAGCAGCTGAGAAAGTCAAAGCTAAGAAACCTCAGTGATTTCTTTACCTCCTTGAAGGTAAAATATCCTAAACTCTTGGAGGGGAAAGAAAGGAAAAGTGGGCCCAGTTTTTTCCAGGGTATGAGGTTTTGCAGGCTACTTCTGAAAAACCTCAATTGGTCAAAGCTACAGAAGAATAAAATTGAGGATGAATTCCCTGAAATCAGTAATGCTGACTGGCCTGATTCTCCTGGGGGCCCAAGAAGCCCACTAGCTGTTTGAGGCTCCTTCTAAACTCTGTGACCTGTTTGGGCCAGACACCCACTACCAACTCTCTTGGCTGTGTGACATAGCTTCCCGGAGGCCTCCAGCCACCAGATACACAGCCCAGTCCATTGAGCAGAGCCTGGAAATGTCTCAGGGGAGACAAACCACAGCCCCATAAACGGATTATAGTAGCTTTTAACTTGAGTTAACAGCATGCTTGTTCTATTCAAACTTCGCAACAGTCAATTCTGCAGACTCCCAGAGACTGTCACAAGGATGCGCTCATTCTCATTCTGGGTTTAAGTGTCCCAGTTGAGCAAGCCCCATGGGTGATTTTGCTAAAATAATTCGCTATTGGCCTCTCCAAGCCAGAGACAGGCCCTGCAAAAATTCTCTCTAGGAAATGATTTTCCCAACATTCTAAAATCCAATTTTCCTGCACTGTATTAATGGGTGTGGAATGGAAGCGATACAGGGGGCTTCCCTGGTGATCCAGTAAAGAACCCACCTTGCAACGCAGGGCACACAGGCTCAATTCCTCGTCTGGGAGGACACCACATGCCACAGAGCAATAAAGCTCGAGGGTCTCAACAGCTGAAGCCCCTACACCTAGAGCCTGTGCTCCAAAACTAGAGAAACCACCTCAATGGGAAGCCTGCACACTGCAACAGAGAGTAGCCTCTGCTCATTGCAGCTAAAAAGAAAGCCCGAGCAAAATGATGAAGACCCAGTGCAGCCAAAAATAAATACATAGATAAATACAAGTTAAAAAAAGAATGCCCACTCTAGGTTACGCACCACTAGAGTCCATGTGCCACAATGGAAGATCTGATGTGTCACAAGTAAGACCCGATGCAGCCATACAAAATAAATGAAAATAAATAAATAATGGACATGAATTTGAGCAAGTTCTGGGAGCTGGTAATGGACAGGGAAGCCTGGCATGCTGTAGTCTATGGGGACACAAAGATTCGGACACGACTGAGCAACTGAACTAAAAAAAAAAAAATAACAATATGCAACAGAAACCTTATTTCAAAAACAGAAAAAGAAAGAAAGTGACACAGGCATTTGGAATGCTATGAAGTTGTGGCTGCCAGCTTCCAAGGCTGGAAGGTGCTTTAAGGACATGCTGAAACATACAAGCTGGTCCATGTGCTCGCCCTGCCCCCAGCACTGTGTGATCTACCAGTTTACCTCTTCCCAAGACCATTTCCACTGCTACCCCATGTTCATTTCAGCCTCTTGAGTAAATGAGCCAAATCCATTCATTCATACTCTCCTGTGTGTCATTGACTCATCGGATGCTTTTTGAGCACCTCCCATGTCCAAAGCACTGGCCAGGTGCAGTGAGGACCTCAGGGTGACTCCCCAGGCACCAGAGAGTCCTGCCACCTTCACCATCTCCTACTGGCTCCAACGCAGCCAGCACCATAGCCCCTACTGCTGACCACATCCCCTGCCTGAATTAGCTTTGTCTTCAGTAGAAGTTTTAGAGACCTTATCCTTACCAGAGGGTAAAAGCAAGAGTCCCAAAATCAGCAGGGTGCTGTTCTAAGAAAATAGAAGTACAGGTTAGCTAAATGCTGCTGGGTGTCAGGAACTGTGTGTAGGCAGAGAAATTACCTGGAGGGGAATGTGCTCCTCAGCTGTTCACAGGAGGTCAATACAGGCCCATGTGCTGACTTACCAGGGCGGGCTTCACCCCCCCCCCCCAACTCCGCCCTTTTTTTAATATTTATTTATTTGGCTGTGCCAGGTTTAAGGCTTCCCAGGTTGCATTAGTGGTAAAGAACTCACCTGCCAATGCAGGAGATGTAAGAGACTCTGGTTCCATCCCTGGGTCAGAAGATCCCCTGGAGAAGGGCATGGAAACCCACTCCAGTATTCTTGCCTGAAGAATCCCATAGACAGAGAAGCTTGGCAGGCTACAGTCCATGGAGTCACAAAGAGTTGGACACAATTGAAGTGGCTTAGCACTCACGCATGCTGGGTCTTAGTTTCAGCATTAGGGATCTAGTTCCCGGACTGGGGATTGAACCCAGGGCCTCTACATTGGCAGGACAGAGTTCTAGACACTGGACCACCAGGGACCTCCCGAGAGTGGGCTTCCTGAGAAAGATGGTGGGGCCAGGAATTTTCAAATAGGACGCATGCTGTTTGTTTGTTCCAGACCTGACTTCCCCAGCTCCTTCTCCTGAGCCTACTGGATGACAGAGATATTTGACAGTTTTGGGTTTTTTTTTTCCTTTCAATTGGAGGATAATTGCTTTACAAAATTGTGGTGTTGGTTTCTGCCACACATCAACATGAATCAGCCAGAGGCATACATATGTCCCCTTTCTCTTGAACCTCCCTGCCACCTCCCATCCCATCCCACCCCTAAAGGTTGTCACAGAGCACCAGTTTGAGATCCCTGCATCATATGGCAAAGTTCTACTGGCTATCTAATTTTCCTTCAGTTCAGTTCAGTTCAGTCGCTCAGTCGTGTCCGACTCTTTACAACCCCATGAATCACAGCACACCAGGCCTCCCTGTCCATCACCAACTCCCGGAGTTTATGCAAACTCATGCCCATCAAGTCGGTGATGCCATCCAGCCATCTCATCCTCTGTCGTCCCCTTCTCCTCCTGCCCCCAATCCCTCCCAGCATCAGGGTCTTTTCCAGTGAGTCAGCCCTTCACATCACGTGGCCAAAGTGTTGGAGTTTCAGCTTCAGCATCAGTCCTTCCAATGAACAGCCAGGACTGATCTCCTTTAGGATGGACCAGTTGGATCTCCTTGCAATCCAAGGGACTCTCAAGAGTCTTCTCCAACACCACAGTTCAAAAGGATCAATTTTCCAGCGCTCAGCTTTCTTCACAGCCCAACTCTCACATCCAAACATGACCACTGGAAAAACCATAGCTTTGACCAGACGGACCTTTGTTGGCAGAGTAACGTCTCTGCTTATGGTAATGTACATGTTTCAGTGCTACCTCTCTCCTTTCCCCACTGTGTCCCCACTGCTGCCCTGCAAACAGGTCCATCAGTGTTGTCTCTCTAGATTTCATACATATGCACTAAGATATGATACTTGTCTTTCTCTTTCCTACCTCACTCTTCATAATAGGCTCTAGGTTCATCCATCTCGTTAGAACTGAGTCAAATGTTCCCTTTTATATTCCTTTTCATGGCTGAGCAATATTCCCTTGTGCATATGTACTACAACTTGTTTATCCATTTATCTGTCGATGGACATAGAAGCTGCTCCCATGTCCCAGCTACTGTAAACAGTGCTGCGGTGAACGTTGGGCTGCATGTGTCTTTTTCAAATATGGTTTTCTTGGAGTATATGTCCAGTAGTGGGCTTGCCGGGTCACATGGTGGTTTTATTCTTCAGTTTTTAAGGACCTTCCATACTGTTCTCCTCAGTGGCCGTCAACAGTGCAAGAGCGTTCCCTTTCCTCCACACCCTCTGCACTGGCAGGGTTTTTGAGTGCTCAGGCTATCTAGCTCTAAACTAGATACCAAGAAAACTTCAGCAATTAGAAGCCCTACTTTCAGGCTGGGAAGAGCCCGGACAATGATCTGTACAGAGAAGATCCACAGGTACATATAAACTTACAGGCAAACACAGGTGTTATCGGCAACCCCAAGTAGAAGGAAATCTCATTGTCAGGAACCCTTTATTAGGAATATCTGCAAATAAAAAACTTAGAATTCACTTGGGACTGCTGAGGCAACACCTTGGGTGTTTTTGCATGTATGATACCATTAAACCCCAAGGTTCCTTCACAAGGCCTGAAGGAAGATGTTGCCCCTTTTCCTCAGAAGAAAACTGAGGTGGAGGGGGACTCCGCTGGTGGTCCAGTGGTTAAGAATCCAGCTTGCAATGCAGGGGATGTGGGTCCGATCACTGGTCGGGGAAGCTAGGATCCCACATCTCTGTGCTGAAAATAAGACTCGACACGGTTAAATAAATTAAAGACAGAGAAACCTACAACCTGAGGAGAAGAGGCGATCTCACTTGCCTGGTGTGACAACAGGCAGGACACGGACGGGTGCCTCGTTCTGGCTAATTGCTCCTCTCAGGCTTTTTCCAGAAATCAACGCCCCACAATTCTCTCCTCTGAGACACACAAGAGACAGGGCTGCCCATTCAGCCAATGGGGAAACCGAGCCCATTGAGTAGAGCTTTGGGGTGATGCCAACTGAAAAGTTCCCCTCAAAATCTACCCAGCAGTGCCTGAAATTCAGACCAAAATTGTTCTCCTGGTTTGAATTGTTAAGTACATTTATCTATATTTGCTCTCTCCCTTTTTGCTGACTTCCCCTCGGCCGCCACAAAACACTGAACTCTAAAATTTCTCAAAACCTTTGACACAGAGGGGGAAGGAAAGGGTGGACAAATGGAGACAGTAGCATTGAAACATGTACATTACCGTATGTAAAATTAGACAGCCAGTGGGAATTTGCTAAATTGACACGGCAAGCTCAAATCCGGTGATCTGCGACAACCTGAAAGGGTGCGAAAGGGTGGGAGGTGGGAAGAGAGAGCAGACATACAGATACCTATGGCTGACTCATGTTGATGTTTGACAGAAACCAACATATTGTAAAGCAATTATCCTCCAATTAAAAATACATTTAAATTAAAAAAAAACTTTGCACATTTCTGTCTCCCTGCTTATAGTCTTCCTTTCAGTAGTCCAGCCCCGGAAGAGAAGCATGAAGGTGCTAATGAGTGTCCTCATCATCCTGCAGCCCGTCCCCAGGTCCCCTAAACCAAGCCTTCTCACGGTCCCGGTGACCCCAACATGTCCCTGTAATGATATCCTTTGGCTCCTCTTCCTGCCTGGCCTTTCCACAGCATCCGATGTCCTCACTACCTCTTTCTGGAACTGTCTTCTTTCTCAGCTTCAGGCAAACTCCATCTTTTCAGGGCTCACTTATGCTCTTCTGTTTCTCCCTCCTCTTTGCCTGACTGGCCTCTAAGGTAAAATCCACACCACCCCCTCATCTTACTCCTCCTTTTTTCTCACTCTTGGTCGAAGACTTCACCATAGAAACCATCTCCCAAAGTGAAGACACACGGCCACATTTTGGGACACCTCCTTCTATCCTCACTAATGGTGTTCATCTTAACCAAGTCCCATAGCTCTCCTTTCACTCATCCTGTCTCCTCTGTTATCTCTGCTTCTGCCCCTTCTCAGGTCCTTCTCCTTTCTCACGTGTAATGAAGAGATTCTGAGCAGGTATTCCTGCTCAGAGTGTCTCCCCACCTCATAGAACCTCCACATGTTTGTCAGAGAGATCTTTTAAAAATGTAAACATGGCCGTGTCAGAATATGAATAAAACCCCTAAATAATCCCAACTGACCATGGATCAATGTCCAAACTCCCTGGTCTGGCCTTTCAGCCCCTTGGCAAATGAATCTCCCTGTGCTTTGCTGGCTGCCTCTAGCCTCTCCCACCACTCACCCCGCCCTCCAGACCATCAGAAGGACCTAACCCTCCTCAAAAGCCATACCCCCTTTCTCCGCTGCTCACCTTCCCTTTATGAGAAACACACTCTTAACCCTCTCCCAGGGCCAACTCAAATATCACCTCCCCTGGCCAAGTCTCTCTCCTTCTCCAAGGATGGTTGAACTTAGGTGCCTTTCATGGCCTCATAGCACTTTCATCCTTCTGCTAATAGAGCCCCACTCCAAGCTCCTCTTTAATATTGAGTCAGTGGTCCAGAGGCTAAGTCTCCAAGCTCCCAGTGCAGGGGGCCTGGGTTCAATCCCTGGTCAGGGAACCTAATCCCACATGCCACAAAGAAGAGTGGTGATCCCTTGTGCCACAGTTAAGACCTATCAGAGCCAAATAAATAATTTAAAATAATAATAATATTGAGTCGATGGACAGGTAACAGCCGGGTTTTACCTAACATTGTTTTTCTAGAACAGTAACCAATACCTCATAGGAACTTGAAAGTGAAAGTGTTAGTCAGTCATATCCAACTCTGCAACCCCATAGCCCATCAGGCTCTTCTGTCCAGGAAATTTTCCAAACAAGAATACTGGAGTGGTTTTCCATTCCCTTCCCCAGATGATCTTCCAAGCCCATGGATCAAACCTGGGTCTTCTGCATTACAGGAGGATTCTTTATCATCTGAGCCACCAAGGAAGACTGTTTTGCTTTTCTAGAACAGTAACCAATACTTCATAGGAGCGTAATAAATAATAATGATGACCATGACAATATATCCAGGGGATATTCCCAAGCCAGGGATCAAACCAACATCTCTGCGTCTCCTGCGTTGGCAAGTGGATTCCTTACCACTGTGCCACCTGGGAAATCATAAATTATCTTATTAGCTTATAAATATGGTTGTATAAATTCAGCTGGATCTCCAGCTATATTTATTTTTTATTGAACTGTAATTGATTTATAGTGATGTGTTAGTTTCACATGTGTAGCAAAGTGATTCAGTCATACACGTGTTTATCTATCCTTTTTCAGATTCTTTTCCCTTACAGGTCATCACAGAGTATTGAGAAAACTCCCCTGTGCTATATAGTAAAATCTTGTGGCTTATCTATTTTATGTATAGTAGTGTGTATATCTGGAGAAGGAAATGGCAACCCCCTCCAGTGTTCTTGCTTGGAGAATCCCAGGGACGGGGGAGCCTGGTGGGCTGCCGTCTATGGGGTCGCACAGAGTCGGACACGACCGAAGCGACTCAGCCCCAGCAGCAGCAGCGTGTATATGTCAATCCCAAACTCCTAATTTACCCTCCCCAACCTTTTCTCTTTGGCAACCCTAAGTCTGCTTTCTATCTCTGTGGGTCTATTTCTCTTTTGTACATAATTTCATTTGTACGCTAGCTTTATTTAGATGAAAGGGCTAGGTGGATTTTATCCGGCGGATTGCTGGCTGGCAGTGCAGCCGCTTTGCGCGCTGTCTTTGGATCCCCAGGTCAGGTAAGAAGCAGCAGTGAGCAGACCCCACCCTGGACGTGGGGAGGGGCTGTTCCTGGCCTCCAGAAGGCCTTTGCATTCTAACCTGAAAAGGGATAAAAGAATGATCAAAATTGCCACTTCACAATTTTCCCTTGAACTTTTTTGTGGAGTAACAGCTTTCCGTGCCTGAAGAAAACTGCCTGCGATGGAAAAAAACGAGGCGCTTCCGAAGACAGGAGCTCTGCTTCAATAGTGTAGTTAGAGCGCCACCTAGTGGAACTATATACAAAAGAACAGTCTCAGTCGTGTCGGAGTTTGGGACCCCATTGACTGCAGCACTCCAGGCTTCCCTGTCCATCACGAACTCCCGGAGCCTACTCAAGCTCATCTCCATCGAATCGGTGATGCCACCAGCCCTCTCATCCTCTGTTGTCCCCTTCTCCTCCTGCCTTCAATCTTTCTCAGCATCAGGGTCTTTTCAAATGAATCAGTGTTTCGTTATCGTGTGGCCAAAGTATTGGAGTTTCAGCTTCAGCATCAGTCCTTCCAATGAACATTGAGGATTGATTTCCTTTAGGATGCACTGGTTTGATCTCCTTTCAGTCCAAGGGACCCTCAAGAGTCTTCTCTAATACCACAGTTCAGAAGCATCAATTCTTTGGCACTCAGCTTTCTTTATAGTCCAACTCTCACATCCACACATGACTACTGGAAAAGCCATAGTTTTGACTAGACTGACCTTTGTTAGCAAACTCTTTCATATACTCTCAAGTTTGGTCATAACTTTTCTTCCAAGGAGCAAGTGTCTTTTAATTCATGGCTGCTGTCACCATTTGCAGTGATTTTGGAGCCCAAGAAAATAAAGTCTCCCACCGCTTTCATTGTTTCCCCCATCTATTTGCCATGAAATGGTGGGACTGGATGCCATGATCTTAGTTTTCTGAATGTTGAGGTTTAAGCCAACTTTTTCACTCTCCTCTTTCACTTTCATCAAGAGGCTCTTCAGTTCTTCTTCACTTTCTGCCATAAGGGTGGTGTCATCTGCCTACCTGAGGTTACTGATACTTCTCCCGGCAATCTTGATTCCAGCTTGTGCTTCTTCTAGCCCAGCATTTCTCTTGATGTACTCTGCATTTAAGTTAAATAAGCAGGGTGACCATATACAGCCCTGACGTTCTCCTTTCCCAATTTGGAGCCGGTCTGTTGTTTCATGTCCAGTTCTAACTGTTGCTTCTTGACTTGAATATAGATCCTCAGGAGGCAGCTAAGGTCATCTGGTATTCCCATCTCTTGAAGAATTTTCCAGTTTGTTGTGATCCACACAGTTAAAGGCTTTGGCATAGTCAATAAAGCAGAAGTCGATGTTTTTCTGGGACTCACTTGCTTTCTCAATGATCCAACAGATGTTGGCAATTTGATCTCTGATTCCTCTGCCTTTTCTAAAACCAGCTTGAACATCTGGAAGTTCATGGTTCACATACTGTTGAAGCCTGGCTTGGAGGACTTTGAGCATTACTTTGCTAGCATGTGAGATGAGCGCAATTGTGCAGTAGTTAGAACATTCTTTGGCATTGCCTTTCTTAGGGACTGGAATGAAAACTGACCTTTCCCATTCCTGTGGCCACTGCTGAGTTTTCCAAATTTGCTGGCATATTGAGTGCAACACTTTCACAGCATCATCTTTTAGGAGTTGAAATAGCTCAACTGTAATTCCATCACCTCTATTAAATTTGTTCCTAATGATACTTCCTAAGGCCCACTTGACTTCACATTAGAGGATGTCAGTCTCTAGGTGAGTGATGCCACCATCATGGTTATCTGGGTCATGAAGATCTTTTTTGTATAGTTCTGTGTATTCTTGCCACCTCTTCTTAATATCTTCTGAACAAAGAAGTCTAACTCTCTCATTCACTTATTCAACTTTCTCTTCATCAGTTTTTGTATCTGTATTTGTTTTATATTGATGGGTTACAAGTTTTGACAAACTTAATGATTTAAAACAACATAAACATTATGTTATGGTTCTATAGGTTAGAAAGTCAACATGAGGCTTATTAGGCTCATATCAAGGAGTTGAAAGGGCTGCCTTTCTTCTGGAGGCTGGTAAATTTCTCTCAGTTGAAATGGATTAGGGGTAGCATTTCCTGAATGCTTTAAACAGGACTAGAGCCTGCTCTATCACTCTTTATAGCCATCTCCTTTCCATAGAAGAAGGAATGCTATTTAAAAACAGGGGATGCTTAAATGTTCACAGAAAACTGTCATTCCTAGAAGGTATGGGAGCCATTGGGAAATGTAGGTTTTAATTTTTTTAAGTGATGTTTATCCTCAAAAATTTTATCTGGATATTCAATAAGCAAAACAAGTGAAAACAGAGCTCCCTTAAATAATGGTACCACTAGACTGGTGGCTCAGACAGTAAGGAATCCGTCGGCAATGTGGGAGACCCAAGTTCGATTCCTGGGTTGGGAAGATACCCTGAAGGAGGAAATGGCAACCCTCTCCAGTATTCTTGCCTGGAGAATCCCATGGACAGAGGAGCCTAGTGGGTTACGGCCTATGGGGTCCAAAAACGAGTCAGACATGATTTAGCAACTAAACAACAACAAAGTAATGGTCACCCTTGAGCTCAACTGACTGAATGGGGCATCAGGGAGCCTTCTGGGGCGCTGCAATTCCTTTATATCTTGATCTAGGGGTGGCTCCCCATGTGCTAGTGAAAGTTGCTCAGTCGTGTCTGACTCTTTGTGAGCCTATGGACTATACAGTCCATGGAATTCTCCAGGCCAGAATGCTGGAGTGGGTAGCCTTTCCCTTCTCCAGCAGATCTTCCCAACCCAGGGATTGAACCCAGGTCTCCCACCTTGGAGGTGGATTCTTTACCAGCTGAGCCACAAGGAAGCCCAAGAATACTGGAGTGGATCTTCCTGACCTAGGAATTGAACTGGGGTCTCCTGCATTGCAGGCAGATTCTTTACCAGCTGAGCTATCAGGGGTGCATACATATGTAAAATGGTTTCATAAAAACCCTGCTCTGGGTCCCCAGGACAATACTGTAGAAGCCTTTGTCTTGGACCGTGGTTTGAAGTCCACCAACTTGTTTTGAACATAAACTTTGGAGAAGGCACCCTATGCAAGGTATAGAGTGGGTCCAAATTAAGTGCAGATCCAAGCTCTTTGAGGTGATTAAGTCTAGAAGGGAGAACACAGCCCAATCTCTTCATTCCCTCATAAGTAAATATCTAGATAAAATATCATATACACACAGAATAGTGATTGAAACCTAAATGAATGTACCCATGAATCCACTATCAAAATCAAGAAATAGAGCATCACACACACACACACACACACACACCATGCCCCACACACTGTTCAGCCACACCTTCCTCCTAGAATAACCCCTGACTTCTAATCCCATAAATCAGCTTTGCCTGGTTTTGAACTTTATATAAATAGACTCTTACAGAATATATTCTTTTCCATCTAGTTTTTCTTTTCTCTCAATATCATGCTTTGGGATTTATCTATCGTGTTGAAGATAACAGTAGTTCATTTATTCCTAATGCTGCATAGTATTTCTTGTGTAAGAATGGCGCTGTTTATTTATCTATTTTTGCAAATGATTTATATCTGGATTGTTTTCAACCTTTCTATCCCCCCTGAAACCTAAAGAAAGTGATGCTTTTGAGAGCATCAAGTAGTAGAAGCAGATATATATAACTGAACCACTGTGCCATACACCTGAACCTAACACAACACTGTAAATCAACTACACTTCAATTTAAAAAATGGAGCAGGTAAGACCGGAAGCTGAGTCCAGCATCAGGCTTCCACAGCACCCTCAGGCCATATGACAGCCACAGCATCAGACACAACTTACTGACCTAATGTATCCACCTGTGTATGTAAGTACCCAGACCTCCCAGCCAGGCTAAGAGCCCCTGGAGGACCAGATCAGTTTCCCTCTGTCACACCAGCTCCCAGCACAGTGCCGAGTGCCTGCAGACGCTCACAGGTCTCTGTGTGATGAAGGCCTGTTCCCCACTACTTCCCACGGCAGGCTTAGAACTGATCCCTTTGCCTTCCAACTTTCTTCTGCCAATTTGCAAAAAAAAAAAAAAAATTAAAAGAAGATAAATTTCTGTTATAACGGAAGAGCCTCAGAAGAAGGAGGCCCCGAAGCTGTCTGCAGTCCCTTGCATCTCAGTGTTGATTTACAATGTTGTGTTAATTTTTGCTATATGGCAAAGTGATTCATTTATACATACATATATTCTTTTTCATATTCTTTTCCCTTATGATCTATCACAGGATACTGAATATAGCTCCCTGTGCTATACAGTGGGGTTTTGTTGTTTACCCAGGTACAAGTGCAAATGAAGTTGCTCAATCGTGTCCAACTCTTTGCAACCCCATGGACTGTAACCTACCAGGCTCCTCTGTCCATGGAATTTTCCAGGCAAGAATACTGGAGTGAGTTGCCGTTTCCTTCTCCAGGGGATCTTCCCGACCCAGGGATTGAACCCGGGTCTCCCACACTGCAGGCAGACCATCTGAGCCACGGGGAAGCGGTTTACCCATCCTGTATGTAATAGTTTGCCTCTGCTAAACTCCCAAGCTCCTGTCGATGGACATTTAGACTGTTTCCATTTCTTGGCTACTATAAATAGACTCAGTGTGAGTATTTATCAGAGAGCCCTCCTCCCTACAGACAGCTCCCTGAGGCCCTTCTGAGGGGCTCTTGGCTACAGCCCTCGCTCTAATCCAGACCTCACTCTGCCGCACGGCAGCCACTCTGCGGTAGGACATCCCCTCACTGTAAAAATGAGCCATGTCTCTGCCTGGACAGGCAACCTGATCTGGGCAATGTCCGTCTCTATTGCTTCCTCCACCATCCCTGAGGGGAGAGTTTAAGAGGCTCATATGGAGCCCAGAGACCATGCAGGGGATTGATCCCCAACCTTGTGTCTTTGGTCTTTAAACAACATAACCTTTTGTTGAAACAAGATTTTAGGTGAACATTTTGGGGAAACACTGACTGTACCTACCCATCTTTATAGATTGCCCTCGGAGAAGGTAATAGCACCCCACTCCAGTACTCTTGCCTGGAAAAATCCCATGGACAGAGGAGCCTGGTAGGCTGCAGTCCATGGGGTCGCTAAGAGTCGGGCACAACTGAGCAGCGTCACTTTCACTTTTCACTTTCATGCATTGGAGAAGGAAATGGCAACCCACTCCAGTGTTCTTGCCTGGAGAATCCCAGGGACGGGGGAGCCTGGTGGGCTGCCGTCTCTGGGGTCGCACAGAGTCAGACACGACTGACGTGACTTAGCAGCAGAGCTCCGGGAGGACAGTAAAAATCTCTCCTTTCTTTGACCAAACAAAGAAGTTAACCGAAGTCCAGAGAGTGACCACTGGACTTTGCTGGTGGCTCAGATGGTTAAGAATCTGCCTGCAATGCAGAAGACCTGGGCTCGGTCCCTGCATCAGAAACATCCCCTGGAGAAGGGAATGGCTATCGACTCCAGTATTCTTGCCTGGAGAATTCCATGGACAGAAGATCCTGACAGTCCATTAGGTGGCAAAGAGTTGGACACAACTGAGCGACTAACACACACATATGTACATAGAGAGTGACTGCTACTGCTGTGGATAGTACCATAATTCCTCCTCATGTTAAAGCTTGTGGTCCATTCGAGGCCTAGACCAGAGGAACGTGTCATGCTTTGTGTAACAATCCTGAAAGGAAAAGATGCAGACAACTTAATTCCAGAGGACGCCGTTAACAGGCTTGCCCATCAGAGTCCCTCCAGTGACGATTAGTGAAATTCTTCTAATTGGAGCTACAGAGAAGTTCAAGACCTTCCACCTCACAAGAAGACTGCTCCTCGCTGACTCTGAGGGAGCCAAGAGCTTTCTTGGACCCAGAGCCTCTTCTGAGCTGCGGGGAGGTCGGGGTGCCCCCTGCTGGCCAGACTGCAACAGAGCACTCTGGATTTCTTCCAAAGGACAACGGAACTGAAGTGATGAGCTCCTTATAGCCCCAAAGCTTCAAGCTAAGTCTAGAAATTAATTTCTAACAAATTGGCAGGAAGGGTTTTTTCACTTTGGGCTTATTGCAAAGTTCATGGATTACAAAAATATTTCTTGCAGAATGGGCCACACACAGCCCTGGGACAAAAGAGGGGCCATGGATGAAATGCTTCCCATGCAGGCCTTCTCTGACGCCACCTCATGAGTCAACCTCATGAGACACTTCTGGGTACAATATGGTTTGGTGCACCATCACCTATTCATAATGCAAATTCACTGAAGAGCTATAAAACAAAAAGATTTCTTGTTTGTTTTTATGGCCACAACTATTGAGGCCATGACCTGGAGCCCAAGGGCTGCAACTACTGGAGCTCGTGAGCCCTAGAGCCCATGCTCTGCAACAAGAGAAGCCACTGCAATGAGAAGCTGGGGCACCGCAACTAGAAAACAGCCCCAGCTTGCCACAGCTAGAGAAAGCCTGCACAAAGCCATGAAGACCCAGGACAGCCAGTAATACGTAAATAAACATATTTTTTAAACAGTGAATTTGTTTTGAAAAAAAAAAAAAAAAAACAGGTGGGTAAAGTGTTTACCTTTTGATCCTGTCTCTCAGAATTATTCTGCACTGCAGTTCAAGGAAATTTATGTCCAATACTTTGATCTAATGGCTGGTGGTGCTACATGTAAAGCAAATGAGGCATCTGGCAGAGAAATTTTGGATAGAAATGTAGAAACACTGTGCCAAGTTCGGGCAGAAATGCACCAAACATCACACCAGCAGTCAGATGCTTCCAGTCCCTGAATTGTAAAAGGCATCGATCTTGTTGGAAGATGTACATTCAAGCCTTTCAAAAGACATACGATGCGCACCTGTTAAGAATACGTTTCCTGGGATTTTCCGTATTGGTCCAGTAGTTGATTCCGCACTTTCAGTGCTTCCACTGCAGGGGGTGCAGGTTTGGTCCCTGGTCAGGGTACTAAGATCCCACATGCTGTGCTACACAGTCAAAAATAGAATAAAGAGATGGATAGCACCATTAAAAAATACATGACTAGAGTCAAACCTTAAATTTAAAAAAAAGTAAATAGATAAATGGTACATTTAAAAAATAAGTAAAAGGATACCTTTCCTGAAATCCTCCCAGGAAGGCAACTTCCATGAAACTAGTTCTAACAGAAAGAATGCACAAAGGAGAATTTCATTGCAGGGTAAAATTTTTTTCTTTACAGATCAGAAAAACACGACCCAAACAAAGCAATGAATTCTCCTTTTCTGTCCCCTATAAAGAACACAAATATCAGTTCTTCTGTACTCTAACATTTTGACTTCATTTTTCAAATGATCACTTTATTTTCCCTGTGAGGCAGCCATGCATTACCCAGGGGACAGTCCCATGACTTCTTCAATAAGCCCTGGAGCTTGCAGCCTGAGTGGTCCCGAGGAATCAAACAGAAAAGGTTTCTTCACAGCTACATGTTCCTTTAGTGTTTGGGCTATTGAACACACACTCACTGGATAATTTGTCTTCAATGAATCCATGTCTATTTCTAAAGATGTTAACTCTGCTTTCTTCTTTTTTTTCTTTTTAAATTTTATTTACTTTTTAAAACACCAAAAACATTTTGTATTGGGGTATAGCTGATTAACAACATCGTGATAGTTTCAGGTGATCAGTGGAGGGACTCAGTCATACATAAACATGTATCCATTCTCCCCCAAACCTACCTGTTATGTTTCCATCTCAATGAACATGCTGTCTTTGCGTTGGCAAGTGGATTCTTTACCACTAGCACCACCTGGGAAGCTCTACTGTGGGAATTGGAAAAACAGGCCCAGAGAGGTTGTGCAGTTTGTCACAGGTCACACAGGTCTGGTCTCCTCAACTGGACTTTAAGATATTGAGGCTGGCTCTTCTCTTTGCACTCTCCTTGCCATATTTGTTTGCTGGTTTTTTAATTTGGCTGCCATATACAGCATGCTGGATTTTAGCTCCCTGAACAGGGATCAAACCCTCACCCCCGACAGTGGAAGTGTCAAGTCTTAACTACTGGACTTCCAGGAAATCCAGGAACTTCCTCCTTGCCATCTTTGGTAAAGACACTAACACTAAACGCTAACTAGATGATACATGTGTGTGACTCACAGGCTATCCTTCAGCCCTGCCAGTCTAGACCCTGCACCAACACAAGCATAAAGTGTTTGTGCAGACACAGATCGGGCACCGTGAGCTGGTTCCTGACTTCAAAACCACACACAGAAGGTCCCTGCTGGAAATATGTCATGTGTGTATGTTCATTGTGTCCCTGGCTTTGTACCAACACATGCTGATCAGATGGTTCAGGCTGAGCCGGCTTCCTCTCTTCCCAACTGGACTTGTGACTAGTCAAGGAGTTTACAGGGATAGGCTCAGCATTTGAATATGCCAGCTTTCCTCCTTCCTGGTCCTTGCCTCCTAAAATAAGATTCAGATGCTCAGACGCTGGCACCTCTGTTAACCCCAGTTGGTACTGAAAACTGATGTGCTGGGCCTTCTCCTCCTCCTCTTCCTCCTTCCCACTGCTTGCCAGTGCTAGAGACACCAGTTCGATCCCTGGTCTGGGAAGATCCCACAAGCTGTGACGCAGCGAAGCCCATGCGTCACAACCACTGAGTCTGTGCTCTGGCGCCTGGGAGCCACGACCGTTGAGATGGTGTGTGCAGCTCCCGAAGCCGGAACTCTCTGGAGCCTGTGCTCCATGAGAAGAGGAGCCACTGCAATGAGAAGCCTGCAGCCACAGCTGGAGCAGCCCCACTGGCCACGACTAAAGGAAAGCCCGTGAAGCAACAAAGAACTAGCACAGTCATAAACACATTAAAACTCCGGCCTCCACAAGACCCAGCTGAACTCATCAAGATGTTCTAGAAAAGAAGGAAGGTTTCCAACGTCCTTGAGGCCTGAGACATGTCCGTCACCATTTGGGCAGCACTTTGGGGCCCTCAAGGTGACTTCCCATGTGTGACCCTAGTTGGCCCTGAGGTTCTGGCTCAAGTATTAGCTACACCCAGCATCCAGACCAAAACCCCAGACCCTGAAACGTGGAGCCTTTTCTGCACTGGCTAGTTGGTCTATAGAGCAAGGTTTGGCTGCCCCTTGGCAAAGGGGTGAGCAAGACACTCAGGGCTGAGATCCAGAGACACGAGTGGTGGTGGGATGAGGAAGTTCCAGGGCAAGCAGGCTCTGCTCGGATGCACTGGGCAGATGACAGGAGATCATAGGGACCAAAACTAAACTTTAGGACTCATGATGGCCACACTTGGGTGCTGAATCTGAGACGGTAGCTTGTTGGAATTATAAGCGTTGAGGACACAGCCCAGGGTGGGCCATATCCTGTCTCATGGGCCTGATGCAGCTCTAAGGGGTCTGAGCCATGGACATGGGGCCACCCCGGGCGAGGCTGTCAGGGGACAGAGACCACAGGCCAGCCAGAGGGGCACAAGTGCCCCCGGGCGAGAGGACTAGGAGACCAGCGTCAAAAACGGAGCAGAACTGATGAAAGCCACCCAAACAGACAGCACCTCACGCTGGACTAAAAGTGCAACATTAAGTGCTCTGTGAGGGGAAGAAATGTGGCCAGATGATGCTTAGAGTCCAGCTCCATCTTCTGGACCCCTTCATCCAGTGTGACACAGCCAAGCCCCTTTCCCACAGGCTTTGACCTGGGATTTCTTTCTGATTCCTGGTGCTGGCAGAAGACAGCTGATAGAGCCTGGTCTGTGGCTACCATCTCCTGTCACCACCTCACCACCTTTCCACCCTTGTCTCCTCACTGAAGGCCCCTCGCACACCCTGTAAGGTGACCTGCTCCCTCACTTGCCCAAGCCAGCCTGACACGTAAGACATGACACACTCAAGGGAATGGGATTCAACAAGGTGAAGTCATCACCTCCCTTGGGTCCCTAGAGGATTCTGAACAGGCCTTCATTTTGAAGCCCAGGCCTGTTCCCACTGTTTGACAATTATTTTAGAAAATGAACACACCAAAACTAATGTTTTGAGGTTTTTAATACCCATGAAGTGTGTCCATTACTCTTAATAAATAATTTCTGACCTTCACATAAAAAAAAACCTTTGTTTATACTTTAATTCTATTTTCTTAACTTTTTATTTTGTATTGGAGTGTAGCTAATTGCAGATATTGTGATAGTTTCAGGAGGACGCAGCCTTACATGTACATGAATCCATTCTCCCCCAAACTCCCCTTCCATCCAGGCTGCCACATGACACTGCGCAGAGTTCCCTGTGCTACACAGTAGGTCCTTGTGGGTTATCCGTTTTAAATATTTCAGTGTGTGCCTGTCCATCTCAGACTCCCTAACTGTCCCTTCCCCCATCCTTCCCCCCAACAACCGTAAGTTCCTGTTCTAAGTCTGTGAGTCTGCTTCTGTTTTGTAAATAAGTTCATTTGTATCATTTCTTTTTAGATTCCACATATAAGGGATGTCATATGATGTTTCTGCTTCTCCGTCTGACTTATCTCACTCAGGATGACATTCTCTATGACCCTCACATTTTTCATGATCTCCTTTGTCCTTAACATTGAATACCATTTCAAGTCTGATCAACAATGAATTAAATCTTTTAATGGAACACAAATGTGAAGCAATGTCATCAACTGTAAGACAACATTACATATCAGATTCACATGACATCATTGTGTTTCATAAACAAATCTATTTTTTGTTGTTATTTTTGTTCAGTCACTGAGTCATGTCTGATTCTGTGAGCCCATGGACGGCAGCACCCCAGGCTCCTCTGTCCTCCACTGTCTACTGGAGTTTGCTCAAACTCATGTCCATTGAGTCAGTGATGCTGTCTAACCAGCTCATCCTCTGCCGTCCTCTTCTCCTTTTGCCTTCAGTCTTTTCCAGCGTCAGGGTCTTTTCCAATGAGTCAGCTCTTTACATCAGCTCTTTACATCTACTTAGCGAGCCACTTATTTGAATGCAGATTTTTCTTCAATTTAGTCTTATGCCAAGGAGCTCTGCTGGTGACCGGCTCTCCTGGCCTTTGGGAGAGCTTTGTTCTCCATTTTTCTGAAGCCTTTTAGTGATCTAAATGTAACACTTCTATTGTTTCTGAAGAGCAAAGCTGATGCCAAAGCAAACGCAGAACTTTCATCTAATGTGGTGAAACCTCCCAGGTTTCAACCAAACCTCCTTGTCCCCCTTTGACTCCTGAGAACTCACCTTATATTGACATGCGCCCCGCCCCCTCCTCTGCCACACCGACTTCCCCCACCAAGTAACTGCCTGATTTCAGCCACTCTGACATTTCTCTATGCAGACCCTAAAAAAGACTAGCATACACAGAATTCCAGAATGGTGGGATTGGTAAAGACCAACCTTTCTGTTTAAGACATGAAGACACCGTTCCCACACTGGGGAAATTCGAGCTAGTAAGGGCTAGTGTCAGTGAAAGATTCATCCAGCCATCTAAGAAAGAAGTGGAACATTTTATTCAAGCCACATTTGAAGATTATAACCCAGGAAGAGCATCTCAGAAAACTCTGAGAACTGTTTCAAGTCAAAACACAGTTTATGTTTATATAAGTTTTTTTTGAAGACAGAAGGCTGTCAAAGGTACATTAAACCATGTATTCAATATTATTGACAGTTTACATAATCCAGATCTAAGCACCATTGTGGTTCATCATGTGACTCTTACAAGATCAAGAAGGAATGTTATCTCTTAAGGAGTTGTCTTGGTGTGGGCAAAGTCACTGTTTATGGTTAAGCAGGTATCCATTCTTGTCTGTGGCGGAGGTCTGCTGATGCTTAAAGCAGATAGAAAATGCACAGTGAGGAGGGAGGAAGCCAAAAGGCAGAGAAGATTTTCTGTTTCAATTTTGCTCATCTTGCCATAAAAATAGAACTTTTATTTCACACGAGCAACAGGACTCTCACCCTAAGTTTCAATCAATCAAGACTTCTAAGCTAATGTACATGGAAAGTTACAAGGGGGTCAAAAATTGGGCAGCATGGAAGGATCCTTGAGGAACCCATAATCTGGCTGAGGGAGGTGCCATTCACACTATCAGAATGTGTGCATATGTGCTAAGTCATTTCATTCTGACTCTACGACCCTATGGACTATAGTCCGCCAGGCTCCTCTGTCCATAGGATTCTCCAGGCAAGAATACTGGGGTGGGTTGCCATGCCCTCCTCCAGGAGATTTTCCCAACCCAGGGATCGAACCAGTGTCTCTTGCATTGGCAGCGGGTCCTTTATCACTAGTGCCATCTGGGAAGCCCACAGTCAGAATAATAAAGATGAACACAAGGCAATGTAGACAGCAATCAAGGTAAGGGATACAGCCGTGAGGTCTATGGGACATCAAAGGCAGAAGGGGTCAATCAAGCTCGCTGAGGTTTGAGCAGTGGGGCAGAGGATTTTCTCCACCAATTGCAGATGAATGGCAAGTTTGGCATTAAAGTAAGCTCTTTGTTGTTGTTTAGTTGCTCAGCCATGTCAGACTCTGTGCGACCCCATAGTCTATAGTCCGCCAGGCTCCTCTGTCCATGGGATTCTCCAGGCAAGAATACTGGAGTCAACTGCATTTTCTTTTCCAGAAAGTAAACTCTTAAGTTACAGGAATTAGACTTTCAGTGGTCCTCCAAGGTCTCTAACTCCTGCAGAGTCTGCACCTTGAATCTGGACTCACCCACACGTGCACGGCTGCATAGGGGCCTTCAGAGACTTGTGTCAAAGACTTGTGGCACCTGGGCTTAAAAAGTGCCAGGCACTTTGCTTTAAGCATCAGCTAAGCATGCCTTAGTAAAGGCATGATAAGTGTCAGTTATTTTTATTTCTGTGCTTCCTTGATGTCTCAGTGGTAAAGAATCACCCTGCCAGTGCAGAAGACTTGGGTTTGATTCCTGGGTCTGAAAGAGCCCCTGGAGAAGGAAATGGCAACCCACTCCAGTATTCTTGCCTGGAAAAATCCCAAGGACAGGAAGCCTGGCAGGCTATAGTCCACGGGGTCACAAAAGAGTCAGCCACGACTTGGCCACTAAACAACAACAAAATTGTTACTTGTAGTTTCCAGTTTTTTTAAAACTATCTTATATATTTGGCCAATACTAACCAGATGTTCAGAGAAGGCAATGGCAACCTATTCCAGCACTCTTGCCTGGAAAATCCCATGGACGGAGGAGCCTGGTGGGCTGCAGTCCATGGGGTCGCTAAGAGTTGGACACAACTGAACGACTTCACTTTCACTTTTCACTTTCATGCATTGGAGAAGGAAATGGCAACCCACTCCAGTGTTCTTGCCTGGAGAATCCCAGGGATGGTGGAGCCTCGTGGGCTGCCGTCTATGGGGTCACACAGAGTTGAACACGACTGAAGCGACTTAGCAGCAGCATCAGCAACCAGATGTTAGGCTGTGCTTGTTGCACTGGAGTCAGCCATCAGCAGTCACTTTGAGGTAAGCCATAAACACAAACCACCAAACATCTTTCTAGGACTGACTCTGGAAGAAAACAGAGCCCAAAGGAAGCAGAATCCTCTCTCACTCACTTTGCAGCTGGGAGGAGGTCAGGAGCAGGGAAAGTGAGAGGCTTCAGTAAGAAAAAAAAAAAGGATGTACAATCTGTTTGTGGGACATTAAAGTGCATTCTAATATACATTAGGCACAAACAAATACTGTTTGATTCCACTTATGCAAGGTTACTCGCATGTATGCTAGGTCGATTCAGCCCTGTCTGACTGTGACTCCATGGACTGAAGCTTGCATGCCAGGCTCCTCTGTCCATGGGATTCTCCAGGCAAGAATACTGGAGTGGGTTGCCATGCCCTTCTCCAGGCAAGGTGCCTAGAATAGTCAAATTCAAAGTCAGAAAATACATTGGTAGGTGCCAGGGGCTGGAGCGGGGTGGGGATGGAGGTGGGGGTACGGAGTGCAAGTTGATGTTCAATGGGGACAAAGTTTCAGTTTAGGAAGGTGAAAAACCCGAGAGACAAGGACGGCGAGAGCTGCCGGACAGCGTGGGTGCACTTAGAGCCGCGGAGCGGCGCAGGGAACACAGTTACAGTAGCGCGCTTTGCAGGGTGTGACTGTGGCTTCCCAGGTGGTTCAGAGGGTAGAGAGTCAGTCAGTCAGTCAGTCAGTCGTCAGTCAGTCTGTCTGTCTGTCTGTCTGTCGAGGAGATTTTAAAAGGAGACCTGGGTTCGATCGACCAAGGAGACCTGGGTTCGATCCCCAGGTCGGGAAGATCCCCTGGAGGAAGACATAGTAACTCACTCCAGCATTCTTGCATGGAGAATGATGGACAGAGAAGCCTGGCGGGGTCCTGTAGAGACAGAGTGAACACTTTCACTTTTCACCGCAATTAGAAAAATTTTAGAAAGAGAGACGGTAAGGTTGTGGATGAGTTCTAACCAGTTTAGTGTGGACGCTGCTGCCCTCTTCTGGAAAGAATGGAGAATTGACCATTACTCTTGATGGTATAAATCGATCAAAAAGACTAGAAGCCCTATATGCAAAACAGAAAAAGAGACTCAGATATATAGAACAGACTTGTGGACTCTGGGAGAAGGCAAGGGTGGGATGTTTCAAGAGAACAGCATTGAAACATGTATATTATCTAGGGTGAAACAGATCACCAGCCCAGATTGGGTGCATGAGACAAGTGCTCGGGCCTGGTGCACTGGGAAGACCCAGAGGGATCGGGTGGAGAGGGAGGTGGGAGGGGGGACTGGGATGGGGAATATATGTAAATCCATGGCTGATTCATTTCAATGTATGACAAAAACTACTGTAATGATGTAAAGTAATTAGCCTATTAAAAAAAAAAAAGAAAAAAAAAAAAAGACTAGAAGCCTGAAACCTGTTGTTGCACCGTGGAAATCGAGGCAGAATTTGGTAGGTGTTTCGAGAGGAAGGGGGGCTTCCCTTGTAGCTCAGACGGTAAAGCGCCTGCCTACAATGCGGGAGACCCGGGTTCGATCCCTGGGTCGGGAAGATCCACCGGAGAAGGAAATGGCAACCCGCTCCAGTACTCTTGCCCGGAAAATCCCGTGGACTGAGGAGCCCGGTAAGCTACAGTTCATGGGGTCGCAAAGAGTCAGACACGACTGAGCGACTTCACTTCACTTCACTTCGAGAGGAAGGAGAAGCTGGGTGGGAGCAAAAATGGTAATGCAGCATATTTCTCAAAATATACAGAAAAGATTCCACAGTCCCTCCAAACTTTAGTAATAATTCACTGTTGTGAAAAAGGGCCCTGCACTAAATTTTGTTCATGTGTAGAAGGTATTTGTTGAGATGCTAGTTTGTAGAGGAAAGAGCTCAAACTTTGGAGGCAGGCCAACATGAATTTAAATCTGGACTCTGCTGCTTGTTCTGTGAGAAGGTGAGCTCAAGCTGATTATTTAACCTCTCAACGTCAGTCTTTCCTCTGTAAAATGGGGACAGTAACACCCAACCCAGGAAGATGAAGTGAGATGCCATGTTTAAAAGGTCCAATACATCCATAGATTTTCCTTTAAGAAGTTTAAGGGGCAGGATGGTGGTGTAAAGGATTAGAAGATACAAAAACTACTATTTATAAAATAGATAAGCAATAAGGATATATTGTACACCACAGGCTTCTCTCATGGCTCAGATGTAAAGAATCTGCCTGTAATGCAGGAGATCCAGGTTCAATCCCTGGGTCAGGAAGATCCCCTGGAGAAGGGAATGGCTACCTACTCCAGTGTTCTTGCCTGGAGTATCCTCCCATGGACAGAGGAGCCTGGTGGGCTACAGTCCATGGAGTCACAAAGAGTCAGACACGACTGAGCGAATACCACTTCCATGGGGAAATATAGTTGTTATTTTGTAATAACCTTAAATGGAGTATAATCTATAAAAATATTGAATCATCATGTTGTATACCTAAAACTAATTTAATATTGTTAATCAATTATACATTCATCAAGAAAAGGAACAAAAGGAAATTTATTTGAAGAAAATTATAAAATCATCTTGAGAAAAATAAACAGGAAGTGGAGAAATATATATGAAGTTTGAAAATGGACAAAAACAACTGAAGGGGATAAAAATCAGAAGAGTATTTATACTTGGGTGCAAGGCTGGGTATTGCTTGAAGAAGGAGAGCCTTCTGGGGGTGATGGAAGTGTTCTATATTTTTATTTGGGTGGTAGTTACACAGTCATACATACATTTATCCAGCATAGGAGAGGGTGTAGACAAAAGGGACCCCTCCTACACTGTTGGTGGGAATGTAAATTGGTACAGCCACTACAGAGAATAGCTAAAGTTCCTCAAAAAACTGAAAACAGTGTAACAATACAATCCTGCAATCACAAGCCTGGGCACATATCTGGACTGTAATTCAAAAAGATACATGCACTCCAATGTTACTAGCAGCACTGTTTACAATAGCCAAGACATGGAAGCCACCTCAACAGATGAAAGGATAAAGAAGATGGATTACTTAGCTATAAGGAAAAAATGAAACAATGAAATCTGCAGCAACATGGGTGAACCTAGAGATCATCGTCCTCAGTCAGAGAAAGACAAATACTGTATGTTATCACTTACATGTGAAATCTACAATATGACGCAAGTGGACTTACACACAAAACAGAAACAGATTCTATTCAGACACAGAGAAAAGATCTGTGGCTGCTAAGAGGGAGGAGGGGTGAGGAAGGGATGGGTTGTGAGTTTAGGGTTCGCGGATGCAAACGATCATGTATAGAATGAATCGACAACAATGTAGTGCTGCATAGCACAGGGAACTGCACTCATTATCTTGTAATGAACCATGATGAAAAGAATGTGTGTATGTATACGTGGATCATTTCGCTGTACACCAGAAACTAATACAACACTGTAAATCAACTATTATACTTCAAGGACAAATAAATTTAAAAAACAAAGAAAAGGAAAAGTTCTCAGGGCTTCCTCAGTCGTCCAGTGCTTAAGAACTCACCTTAAGCAGTGCAGGGCACACCAGTTCAATCCCTGGTCTGGGAAGACCCCACATGCCATGGGGCGACGAAGCCCATGGACCATGACTGCCGGATGAAGCCTGCACGCCCTAGAGCCCGTGCTCCACAGCAAGAGAGGCCACGGCGATGATAAGGCCACGCACTGCAACGAGAGAGTAGCCCCCTACTCGCCGCAACTAGAGAAAGCCCATGTACAGCCACGAAGACCAGAGTGACCAAGAATAAATAAATCCTTTTTAAAATATATATATATCTTCCAGGGCTTCCCAGGTGGCTCAGTGGTAAAGAACCCGCGCGCCCCTGCAGGAGATGCAGTTTCAACCCTTGAGTTGGGAAGATATTCTGGAAAAAGAAATGGCACCCACCCCAGTATTCTTGCCTGGGAAATCCCATGGACAGAGGAGTCTGGAAGGCTACAGTCCATGGGGCTGCAGAAGAGTCAGACATGGCTTAACAACTAAACAACAATAACAAATATTTCTTTCAAGCTCCCAAATACTGATATAAGAAAAAGGGAAAGCTCTCAGAAATAAATAAATACATGTATCCAGTATACCCTTACTAGTACATGGAGGGTCAGGCCACTCAAAACAGCTTGCCTTGCTCTCTGTGCATTTCCTTCTGGACCTGTGCCTGCCCCACCTATATCCAACTCCTGTGACTGAACTTCTACATACTTACTCCAGACCCCAGCCCCTCTGCTGCGTTCCCTGGTAACAGTGAGCCAGCCCGACATCAGTTCCCCCTATAACTGATAGTCACCCTTTCCCCTGGTGACAAAGACTGCCACCATGCCCTGCCCACTGCCCACTGCACATGGTGGGCTGTCACTCCAGGATCTTGCCTCAGATGTGTAAGATTCCACATCCATTAAACCCCTGACATCTCTGTCGCTGATTCAGGGCTCTTTCTTTGGTCTAAAAGCTGGGTGAGTGCAACCCAACCGTGCACTTTTCTGTATATATAGCATACATAATATTTTAAAAAGGAAAGAGGAGAAGGGGAGGAAAAGGAAGTGGGGGAGAAGAAAAGAGAAAAAGAATGGAAAGGAAAAGGGAAAATGTTTAAGAAAACTGCAGTGGGAGTGGGGAAGTCAGAACTGGAGTCAAGATAGTGGTCTAAGCGCTTTTAACTCTACCCCACCCCACCCCTCATCCGTGGCCTTCCAAACGTGACTGGGCAACTGAAAAACAACAGCCCACTCTTTCTAAGGGCTCATTAAATGGCCTGTATCGGTCCTGGAATCAATGGGAAGAGACATCATCTTGCTGAGACTATTAGGAATTTCTGCTGATAATGATGTAAGGAGATAGAGCAAAATAGACTGACCTATGAATCACCAAGGTGAAGGGAAAGCCTGTACAGAGTGCATGAAAGTGATTTCTGTAAGAAACTCCTTGGCTCATAATGCCCAGGACTGGAGGCCAAGATAGACCAGGAGGCCAGAGTGGAGTTGGGTATGTAAAATTGGCTGCTATCACAAGTTCTGGGGGCTTCCCAGGCACTAGTGGTAAAGAACCCACCGGCCAATGCAAGAGACATGAGATGCAGGTTCTATCCTTGGGTCAGGAGAGTCCCCTGGAGAAGGGCATGGCAACCCACTCCAGTACTCTTGCCTGGAGAATCCCATGGACAGAGGAGCCTGGCGGGCTACAGTCCACGGGGTCACAAAGATTCAGACATGACTGAAGCGACTGAGCACACATGCATAACTTCTGGAAAGTGCTCAGGATGCAGGGGTCAACACAGTCATTCATCCACGGCCTTGTGTCAACTACAAATGGGCACTTTCCAAGAGCATTGCCAATGACTGAACACCAAAGGCATCTGCCATCTGCCTCTGTGAAAACTGAACCCCGTGCTGCTATAGCTGTTGACCTTTCAACAACCCCTGGGTGGAGTGAGGCACCCTGTGCTCCGGGGAATCTGGTGGGACAGGTCTTTAGATAGCTGGATATTTTTAGGAATGGATTTTATGATCTCCATCCTTGCATCTCCTCATATCTAGAGAAGCAATAAATTCCTTCATGGTGATATCAGATCCTCAGAACTAACAAAAAAAAAAAAAACCCTTTTGTAAAATGAGTACTTCATGGTATTGAACTCCCCCTTCACCAAAACCTTATATATTGGCCTTCCTCCACTGCCGCTTTGGAGCAGTCTCTCAGAGCTATCTGAGATACTGCCTGGGCTGCAGTCCTCATTTTGCCCCAAATAAAACTTAACTCAAAACTCTCAGGTTGCACATCTTTTTTGTCAACACTTGCATGCCAAAAACAAATTCTACTGTGGTCCTGCCCCAACTAATTGCTAGCAAGAACAATCAGGCCAATTACAAAAATAAAGGACTTAACTTCAGACTACTCCAGCAAATGTGAAAAATAAATGCAGGCACAGGCCAAACTCTCTTCCAAACTTGTCTCAACTCTGGCTCTTTTCAATGTCTTTATAAGCAAACTGAAACTATGAGCAATTTTCCCCTCCATCTTTCTTTAAATGAGCTAGAAAGATTTCAACTCACATAAGCTTCTATAGCTACCCTATGGAAGGATTCAGAAGAAAGATTTGGGAAAAGTAGATGAAACTACATGCAATAGTAAGAATTTTTTGGAAATCATTGGGATGAAAATGTTGGATAAATAAATACAGGTGGCAAACAGGCACATGAAAAGATGCTCAGCATCACTGATCATCAGAGAAATGCAAATCACAATCATAATGAGATATCATCTCACACCTGTCATAATGGCTAACATTAAAAAGACCACAGTGTTGGCAAAGATGTTGAGAAAAGGGATTCCTTTTACACTGTTGGTGAGAATGTAAATTGATGCAGGCACCATGGAAAACAGTATAGAAGTTCCTCAAAAAAATAAAAATAAAACTACTAGTGATACAATAATTTCACTCCCAGTTATATATCCAAAGCAAATGAAAACCCTAATTGGAAAAGATAAATGCACCTCAATGTTCATAGCAGCATTATTTACCATAATGAAGATATGAAAGTAATGTAAGTGTCCATCAACAGAAGAATGGATAAAGAAGACAGCATAAATACACAATGGAATACCACTCAGCGATAAAAAATGAAATTTTACCATTTGTAACGACATGGATAGACCTGGAGGGTATTACACTTAATGAAATAAGTTATGTAGGATAGATAAATACTGTATGGTATCACTTATATGGGAAATTTAAAAAATAAAACAAAGTAGTGAATATAACAAAAAAGAGACAGACTTACAGATATAGAGAACAAACCAGTGGTAACCAGTGGGGAGAGGAAAGGAGGGAGGGGCAATATAGGGGTAAGTGATTAAGCAGCACAAACTACTATGTATAAAATAAACAAGCAACAAGGATGTATCATATAGCACAGGGATTTCAGCCAATATTTTATAACTGTAACTAGAGTATAATCTATAAAAATATTGAATCAGCATGTTGTACATTTGAAACTAATGTAATATTGTGTATCAACTATACCTCAGTTTTAAAAAACTGAGTTAGTGTTGACAGATATCACCGTACCCAAGTGATCAAGGTTAAAATTGCCAATAAGAGATATTATGTTATCCTTGACGTGATGCATTGGGAAGAGTTGATCATCTCTGTAGTGCATGTCTCAAAAATGCAAAACGTCAATCTAGTCATAAGAAGACATCAGAAAAACAAAGATTAAAGGATATGATACTACTGATAAAGGACCCACCTGCCAATGCAGGAGACATCATAAGTGACATAGGTTCAATCTCTGGGTTGGGAAGGTCCCCCAGAGGAGGGCATAGTAACCCACTCCAGTATTCCTGCCTGGAGAATCCCATGGACAGAGGAGCCTGGCAGGCTACAGTTCAAGGACTTCATGATTGATAAAGTGTATTCTTATTTCATATATTATTATCTCATTTGATCTTCATCACACACAATAATAGCATTGCTATTATTTTCACTTTACAAATAAGGACATTTTCATCATCACGTTGCTTCTATGCGGTGGAGTTCTGCCACCAGCTTTGCTGCCCTGTCCCCGGATCCCCGACACTCCACTCTTCAGGGTTGATCTCGGGTGAGCACCAGGCCACCTGCACACTGTCACGTCACTCTATTGCACTGCACCTGTCTACACAGAGCTGCTTGCTTTCCTGCGAGGATTTGCTCAGCAATCAGTTGTGACATCCACCTTGTCTGGCTGGCCCTTCAATACCCAGGACCATGAAGTTCTCCCTTTAAGAATAGTTGTCAGGGGACTTCCCTGGAGGTCTGGTGGTTAAGACTCCACTTCCAGTGCAGGGGGCACAGATTCAATCCCTGGTTGAGGAGCTAAAGATCCACTATGCCACTTGGCACAGCCCAAAATAAATAAAATAAAATAAAACTTAAAAAAAAAAAAAGAATAGTTTTCTGTTACTGACCTGGACCAAGAGTCTGAGTAGCCAAAACAAGCAAGATTTGACCAAACAACCTCAATCTTGTGACAACCTTGTGACTTCGGGAGACTGTATATTGACTCAGTTTGGAGGATGAATGAAAACAGACCTTGATCAGGCCTCTGCTTACCCTATGCTCTTCACCTTTCAGAAGAAGAGCAAAGAAGAAAGGGGGAAAAGGGAAGAAGAACAGGTGGACGAGGAGGATGGGGAGGAAGAAAGAGAGGCGGAGGAGGAAGGAACATATTCTATTTCCAGTAATCTCCTGAATACAGGATCTCAAGCCTCCAGTCACATTTGTATTTCTGAGGTGCTGCCGGAGCACCGATGGACTTCTCGTCTCTGACTCGGGCCTTTCACGCCGGCCCACTCCTGGTACTCACTGAAGATGGCCCCCAAAATAAGCCCCTACCGAGATGGAACCACAGAAAGCCAGATTTGCAGGGTGAGGGCATGCTAGAGCCCAGAGGTATGAAATGACCCGTCCCAGGACACATAGCTGGTAAACAGGTCTGTTTACTCTTGATCTGGTCTTCCTTCTATCACCTTATGACCTCAGCATTCCTCTCTCAAGACCCTCACAGCAAGGGAGAGGGGTGCTGGATGCCAAAGCCACTTGTTTCAATCCTCCCTTGTTCCAGAGAAAGTTGTGCTCCTCTCAACAACATCGTACAGGCGAACTCAGCATGACTAGTTGGTGTGACACAGTGACCCTGGTGCATCACCCACAAAGCTCAGTCTACAGGTGAAGGACAAACAGGTATTGGAGATGACAGAGACAGATTCAGGCCACCCAGGAATGCTGTATGGAAGGACTACGTTGCCTTTTCTTCAGGTCAGCCTCAGAGAATTGACTTACATGAGCATTACAGGGTTGCCTCCAGAAACACTTAAATTTTCCTAGAAAGTTTATTTTTTTCAGTTTGGGCTATATCTTGGAGTTATGATACTCCATAAAGTAAAACAAACCAGTGGGGGATAATATTCCCCAATATTAACTCTTGCCTTAGCTATGTAGTGCTTTTTTTAAAAAGATAATTTTTATTTATTTTGTTTAGTTATTTTTGGCTGCTCTGGGTCTTCGTTGCTGTGAAGGGGCGACTCTCCAGTTGTGGGGCACAGGCTTCTCATTGCAGTTTCTCTTGTTTCAGAGCACAGGCTCTAGGCTTGGGGGCTCAGTCATTGTGGCACTTGGACCTAGTTGCTTCTCAGCATGTGGGATCTTCCTGGACCGGGAGCTGAACAGGTGTCCTCTGCATTGCACGTCGAACTCTTAACCACCAGACCACCAGAGAAGCCCGCTAGAGTGTATTTGAAATAGCCCTTTGTAGAGGCGTTCCGAGACTCAGTGGCCACCCAGACGGAGTCTTTCTTAACAGTTTTAGCTATTTTACTGAATGCCCTTTGGGTTTGGGCCCTCCCTAGAAAAATGTTCCAGTCTCTCTTCACAGCACTCTCCCTGCCACTCATTTATCCTCTCATGTGCCTCTTCTGTATTTTCTCCCACTTCATAGTTACTGCCTTAATTTGTGGAGCTCTGGCTTCCACCCAGTTTTTGTACTTCGGAAATAAAATATCTCCTGATTTGTTTCCAACACTCTGAGAAACCCAGTATTTTCTGGCCTGCTGGTGATTGGACAGCATCATTGATTCAGTGGACATGAATTTAAGCAAACTCTGGGAAATAGTGAAGGACAGGGAATCCTGGCTTGCTACAGTCCATGGATCACAAAGAGTCACACATGACTTAGTGACTAAACAACAACAAATTGAGCACAATAGTTTGAGTTCCACTGTCTCATTTGTTGCATCTAATTGGTCGTTTGAGCTTCTCACCCTGTAAATACGTTTACAATCTCTGCCTATGCAGCTCCCCCCTTTCATAAGACTCTTCGACCTTTCTATGCTACTTTCACACACACACACACACACACACACACACACACACACACACCCCACCCCAAACGAAAAACCAAACAAAAAGAAACTTCTTATTGCTCATTTTTGCTGGGTTGGTGTTTTCATTTTTAGAAGAATTTAGTGTCACCTGTGAATGTGAACGTTTACCATGAGTTCTTTTCCTAATATCATTTGAAAAAGCACTAATAAAGACT
Organism: Odocoileus virginianus; assembly: GCF_023699985.2. NCBI lineage: Eukaryota > Metazoa > Chordata > Mammalia > Artiodactyla > Cervidae > Odocoileus > Odocoileus virginianus. Next base: position 43,188,550 of record NC_069704.1, on the reverse strand, counting down.
ATTTGTCTATTTTTATGGGATTCTCTTTCTTCTAATAATCTTCCGTATATAGGCTATATTTTTTCCTATTTCTGACCTATAATTTAAAGAATAATGTGGACAGTCTTCGCGGAGAGTCGCCGCGGTTTCCTGCTTCAACAGTGCTTGCAGGGAGCCCGGCTGCTCGCCCCCCGCCCCAGCCCCGGCAGGCTTCGAGGAGCCAGCTCTCGCCACTTGACAACGACCTCCGACCGGCCCAAGGTCCCGGCGCCGCTCCAGCGCAGCCATCGCTGTCGCCGCCCCTTCTCCTCCGCCCGCCGTGCCGGCCGCATCCCCCTCGCAGCGGCGCCAGGACTGCCCCCAGGCCTCGGAGGCCGCCGTCAACCGCCAGACCCACCTGGAGCTCTACGCCTCCCCTGTGTCCCTGTCCATGTCGTACTGTTTTGACCGCGCGGATGTGGCTTTGAAGAACTTTGCCAAGTACTTTCTTCACCAATCTCACGAGGAGAGGAAACATGCTGAGAGACTAATGAAGCTGCAGAACCAGCGAGGCGGCCGAATCTTCCTTCAGGATATCAAGAAACCAGGCCGTGATGACTGGGAGAATGGGCTGAATGCAACGGAATGCGCGCTGTGCTTGGAAAGAAGTGTGAATCAATCACTACTGAAACTGCACCAACTGGAAGCTGAAAAAAATGATCCCCAACTGTGTGATTTCACTGAGACTCATTACCTGAACGAGCAGGTGGAAGCCATCCAAGAATTGGGTGACCACGTAACCAGCCTGCGCAAGATGGGGCCCCTGGATCTGGCATGGCAGAGTACCTCTCTGACAGGCACACCCTGGGACACAGTGAGCGCTGAGCCTCAGGCTGGCTTCCCACAGCCACGGGCGACTCCTCCGGTCACCCAAGGCAGTGCATGCACATTTGGGTCACCTTCACCTTTTCCGTAAGTTGTAACAAAACATCTACTTAAGTTCTTTCTTTAGTACCATTCCTTCAAATAAAGTAATTTTGTACCCCCCAAAAATAAAAAAAATGTGTCCTGACTCACTTTGTAGTGTTTGGTGTTGACTCTTATCAACATTATTTTGAAAGCCTGACTAAATTACATCCATTGTTTTTCCTTAAATGTTTTAAATTGCTAAATGTTAACTGGCAAGTTAAAGATGGATTACTCCCTTAAAAATTCTTCCTATTTCTTTTTTTTCTTCCTATTACTTTAATGTGTGAGCAATTTCTGTAACAAGCCTGTCCTTAATTATAAATTGTCCTCCTAGTGGATATGAGAATCAGCAGTGCATTGTTGTCATGGATTTCCCTGGTGGCTCAGATGATAAAGAATCCACCTGCAATGCAGGAGACCTGGGTTCGACCCCTGGGTCTAGAAGATCCCCTGGAGGAGGGCATGTCAACCCACTCCAGTATTCTTGCCTGGAGAATCCCATGGACAGAGGATCCTGGTGGGCTATAGTCCATGAGGCCAAAGAGTCGGACACGACTAAACCAACTTAGCACACATGCACGCGTACACCATTGTCAGTGCCCAGATGCCTCCACACCTACTCTATTCCACTCCCACCTTGAATAAGAGTCACAGTGGCCACACACTCAGTCTAAATTTGCAGTCTCTGTTTCCATATTTTGACAAATTATTTCCTGATCTTATCTTTGAGCGCCTTCAAAATCTGAGATAATATCGTCCTGACTAAATGGTGATACAAGTAGGATGATGTAAGTAGAGTTTTGCAAATCAAGTAAGTCTAGTTAATGCCAATCCCCTAGAAACACATGCATAAATCACATAGCCACTGTCCAAGTGGTACGAATTCACTGAGGTTCGGCTGGAATGTGTTCTGATAATTCAGAGCTTGCACTAAACCCACCAAACTCTTGCAGGGGAGCTCCATCATCAGAGCCAGGCACCACTCCAGAGTAAAGTCTGATCACCCCCAATCTGACATCCAGGAACCCCAAGTCCGTGCCTGTGGGTCTTTCCATTCCTGCCTCTGCCACTATCTCCACCATTATTTCCCACCCAGACCATGAGCATGCCTGGATGTATATTCTGGAATATAGAGTATATACAAACTTGCAGCACTGATCATTTTTATCTGGCATATATCCATTTTGGAGCTTCCCAAGTGGCACTAGTGGCCAAGAATCTGCCTGCCAATGCAGGAGACAGACACAGAGATGTGGGTTTGATCCCTGGGTCAGGAGGGTCCTGTGGTGGAGAAAAGGCAACCTGCTCCGGTATTCTTGCTTAGGAAATCCCAAGGACCGTGGAGCCTGACGGGCTTCAGTCCACTTATGGGGTCGCAAAGGGTTGAGCACAACTGAGCCACTGCGCACACACACACACATCCAGTTTGCCTGAAGGGATGGAAAGCTACGTGAAGGTAACTGCTCTATCTCCCATCTCTGAAATCTTATGTCTTAGCAACTATTTCAAAAAAAATTTTGCCAAATGTCAAAATATTTATAGGGCCTACTATATTTCCCCCCACACTCTCCTATGCTATAAAAGTTTCCCCTGTCTGCATTAGGGAATAATTTAGTCATTAGCAAATGTGAACAATGCCTCATTATAATCCTTGTGTTAGGAAACCCACAGCTGGAAGGGATTTCAGCACAGCTGCTTTACTTCTTCCCATGAAATCACATTTTCTCTCCTCTTATATTTATTTCTCAGAATCAAAGAAATTTAAGGTAAGGCAGACGAAGCCCACAGAGGACATCATGAGAATGTCAGTAACTCAAGCACAAGAGAAGCAGACTTTTTCCCATTTCCCCTTGGTAATGAGGAATATAGGAGCCCTCCTGTCACTGAAGACAGACTCATTTCAGCAACTGTAAGTCTGGCCACAGAGAAAACACTCAGCTTAGAAAAAAATAGCCAAAGGATGTCCCAAGTTGGCCACGTAGCAGCAGTACAAGGTTGAGGATGCTTTAACTCATCTAGGGAAACTCAGGGAAGACCACGTTGAGGAACAGAGAACGAAACTCTTATAGACTGCTGGGAAGTTGCCAGAGAAAATCAGACAACAGATGAAATGAGGTTTGTCAGCCAGCCTGCTGGTTTCAGGGAACACAGTGCTCACTGCCGCCTCCGTGAAATGAGTCACTCCTTGCAGAACCCATCACAGCCTTACAGAAGCCGAGGAAGAGACAGCACTCCATCCTCCCACCAAGGGTAGGCCAGCTGAGGCATCAACGCTGAGAGGGAGAGGTGTGAGTGACGGGCGAGGAGAGAGCCTGAGGACAGCACCCGTCGGAGGGGAGGAAAGGAGACACCAGGGAGACAGAGTGAAGCTCACTGAACAGTCCGTGGTGATCTAGGTCCGGGAACAACGTGGTCACTGAAGTCCGAGCCTCACGCGACAAGGTCCAGGGGCCGGTTTCACAGCCAGGCTCCCCATCGCTGTCCGCCCGAGGAAACGGCCTTGTGTGTTTCTCGGCTGCGTACATCCGGGTCTCCATGGGGCAGTCCTGGCTCAGAACCGCCTGCAGCAAGAAGCAGGAAGAGAAATCACTGCCCATCTCTTACCAGCTTCCCCTTCCCCCTCCCAAACTAGCTCATCCTAGTCTAGGGTTGCTCAGAAAAGACTCAAGGAACCAGCAAAGGACCCTTGTTCTGCTTCATATATGTGCACAGTCCACCCAAAGCACCAAGGTGGAGCCATGCTGGTCAAGACAACCATCTGATATGCTTTTCATTGAGTCCTAATAGCAGTAGCACAGGCTATTGCCGGGAGCTGGCTGAAATGGGCATCACCCCTCATCGGACTTTCCTGTCTTTCTGTTCCTTTAAGCAGCCTCCACATCCACACCCTTGGGCTTACCAGGTGGCACTAGTAATAAAGAACCCGCCTGCCAATGCAGGAGATGTAAGTAAGAGACGCGGGTTCAATCCCTGGGTCAGGAAGATCCCCTGGAGGACGGGATGGCAACACACTCCAGTATTCTTGCCTGGAAAATCCCATGGACACAGGAGCCTGGCAGGCTAAAGTCCATGGGTTGCAAAGAGTCAGACACAACTGAAGTGACTTAGCATGCAGCACACACATCTGCCCCCAACCCGCCCAGACCCTCAAGGTACTCCTGCTACAGTTAGAAGAAAGTATCTATTAACTAAAATAATCTGCTGTGGTTCTCTCCCCTGGGCTGTTGGTACTTTAGGAAAAGACCTGATAAGGATAATGACAGATGTGAGTGAAAGAATGAATGCATGAATATGCCCAGTGGAATTCTGTCCGTGTTGTGGGCATGATTTGGTAATTCACACTTTGCTAGGAAGTACTGCAAGTGCAGGATGCCTTTGATGGTCCTTGACCCCAGCGCATTACAGGCCTCCCATTTTCCTTCTGTACTTAGGACCCTTCCTAACTGACCAGCATAAGAGAGAAAGTGGTTGTGCAGAAAAGGAAAAAGTAAGGAGGGGGACAAGGGAAAGATAGAGATGAAAGGGGAATCAGAAAACATGGCAGAGCAGAGAGCCTATCAAAGAGGGAGGAAATAGGAGCACAAGATAGGTATTTCCAAGGTGGTCCAGTGGTTAAGACTTGGAGCTCCCAAAGTAGGGGGCCTGGGTTTGATCCCTGGTCAGGGAACTAGATTCCATATGCCCCAACTAAGGTCCCGCATGCCACAGCTAAGACCTAGCACAGCCAAATAAATAAATAAAAACAAATATATATAAAAAAAGAAGCACAGGATGAAAAGGAACGAGAGAGACATGAAAGAAACAAATTATTTTTTCAGCAGTAGTTAGAGTCCCTTACGAGCTTTTCCTCCTTGGCAGGGGGGCTCCTCAAGTAGTAGCAGACAGGAGCGTAGATGATGTCAGTGACCCCAATGATGACCATGAGCCAGGGGAAGCCAATGGCCCTCACAATGGCACCCCTGGTGGACCGACCTGTGAGGAATAAAGCAAATCTGCAAGCATCTACTGATTCTTGATCGCTTGGAGGACACCATGCTAGGGGCCAAAGGTGACCCAGAGGATACCCCAGGGCCAAATATCTCAGAACCCTAGGAGGATCAGCCTCTTGGCTCCACTTCTGGCAGGTAAACCGTCCATAAAGGGAGATGTGAGTTACCAGGTCCTGGTGCTCTTCTGTCTCTCTGCCAACATGCCTATTGCAAAGCCCGTGCAAAAAGCCACATCAGCGATGGCACAGACACTGCGATAGACCGGGGCATGGTGCAGGTCCACCAAGTGTCCCACGACGGGCATCACAGAGGAATCCACCATGCCTGGGGTCAGAGCAGGTAGGACACCGCCGTCAGTCCTACCCACAGCCCCACTCCCTGTCTGTAACATGCCCCTCCTCCCCTCCCCACTTTACCCCACTGTCTCTGCCAGCTGTCTGTCCTCCCTCATCACCGACACCCATGCCCACCAGGAGTCATGAGCCTGTCTCTCAACACCCCTGCCGGCTGCTCTCCTATCCCCCCTGCCCTTCCGTATACCCCCTCCGATCTGGCCCCGAGCCGACATTCAGCAGCTTCCAGTCTCCATTAAGGGTACTTCTTTGCCTATGGAAATGCCAAGCCCTGCATTAGGGCCAATGAGACCAAAAATATCATGAGCCAGAAGAACCTGCAGGAGGAAAGGAGGAAGAATTATCAGGAATCCGGGGCAGGGGGTGGTGTGGGAAGGATCAGGTTGGACAGCACATAAGCAAAGGGTTTTCTTATGAAATGCATTTATCAACCAGGTACTATGTGCCACATGTGTTATCTCTTTGGATTCTTATACTCTGATGAAAAAGAATCTTTACCTCCATTTACAGAGATGAAATCTAAACTGGTGCCATTTGGGTTCAATGTTCCATCAAGAGTTTCAGAACATAAGCAGTGAGATCAAGTGTGAACCTCAGATTTGACTCTGGAGCCACAGCAATGAATGGTCCATGGACTCTCCCTCCCTTTCCTCTGCCCCCTCCACCCAGACACACACTTCTGTCCTCATTCTACCTAGAGTGGAGTTTCCTCTCTTTTCTATCTGCTATCATCCACAGGTGCTGTTGTTGTTATTTTTTATTTTTTATGTCTTTTTTGTAATTGGTGTGTAGTTGCTTTACAATGTTGTGTTAGTTTCTTCTGCACAATGAACTGAATCAGCCATGTGCACATACATCCTCTCTCTCTTGCTCCTCCCTCCTTCCTCCTCCCCATCCCACACCTCTAGATCATCATAGAGCACCAAGCTGAGTTCCCTGTGCTATACAGGAGCTTCTCACTAGCTAGCTATTTTACACACAGTAGAGTATATATGTCAATTCCAATCTCCTAATTCATCCCATCTTCCCTTCCCCCCATCCCCATCCTTGTCTGTGTCTGCGTCTCTGGACCTAGAGTCTGTCATACAGAGTGAAGTAAGTCAGAAAGAGAAAAACAAATACTGTATATTAATGCATATATGTGGAATCTAGAAAAATGGGACAGATGAATCTATTTGCGAGGCAGAAGTAGAGACACATAAAGAGGTTTTAGTAAAACCCTGACTTGAAGCCAGTGGAGCAAGAAGACAAAGAATCGCCAACAACCAATTACCCACAAGCTAGAGGAGCAGGTGGCGTGGTTTGTGTGGCTGCTTCGGCGGCTTGTGACATTCACTCTCTTACCCTCCTGATCCCCAAGAGAAGCCTTGTTTTCCTCTTTTGCTGGGTCCTTGCCTCCATCCCTGGGCATCTGTCTCCTGTATTTCCTACACTAGCATACTCACTTCACCCCTGAGAGGTTTTACATACCATTTAGATGTCACTAGCTAAAAACAGGGCCTTAGGAATGAATTTTTTTTATTTAATTGTTTCATTTTAAATTTTACTTATTTATTGATGTGCTAGGTCTTTGTTGCCACGTGGACTTTTTTTCCCTCTAGTTAACTGAGCAGTGGCTGGTCTTCATTGCCGTGTGTGGGCTGCTCCCTGAAGTGGCTTCTCTTGTTGCGGAGCACAGGCTCTAAGCACGCAGGCTTCCATAGTTGTGGCACACGGGCTTAGCTGCTCCACAGCATATGGGATCTTCTCAGACCAGAGATCGAACCCACGTCTCCTGCATTGGCAGGAGGATTCTTTATCATTGAGCCACCAGGGAAGCTCATGGGGGATATTTCTATTTTATTACTAGTACTGGTTAAGATTCACAGTGGGATCCCTATGAGCAAGACGCCATGCCTGGGGTCAGAGCAGGTAGGACACCGCCGTCAGTCCTACACACAGCCCCACTCCCAGTCTGTAACATGCCCCTCCTCTCCTCCCCTCCTCCCCTCCCCATGCAGTTTTGGTCTGGATAATCCTTTGAGATGGCATCAGAATCCTCTCTACACAGATGTGGATGCTGAGCCAAGGGAGGTGATGTAATGAACTCAGAGTCACACGAGCAGCAAATGGCCAAACTGGGATTGGACCCAGCCCCCGATTAGGATTTCCTGCCTTTCTTGAGCACTGTACTCAGGGCTTTGCTGCCATCTCATTTCCCCTCAAGCTTAGGAGGCAAGGGTGCTTCTGATCTCCATGCTGGACAGGAGAAAATGTAGGTTTAGAGAGCTTGGAGGGGAAGCCTGAAAATGGAAAAGCCCTTCTTTCTTTCTTCCTCTACCAAACACTCTGGTGCTAGAGATGGAAGCACAGATAATGGTTCCTCTGGTGGCTTCTGGGATCCTGTCACTGTGAGGTATGTGAGTGAAGGCATAAAATGCACCATTCTACAGACCCCCAAAATAGATGCCAACATGTATTGCTTCATGCACCTGCACGCTAAGTCCCTTCAGTCGTGTCTGACTCTGTATGACTCTGTGGACTGTAGCCCACCAGGCTCCTCCATCCATGAGATTCTACAGGCAAGAATACTGGAATGGGTTGCCACTTCCTCCTCCAGGAGATCTTCCTGACCCAGGGATTGAATGCCCATCTCTCTCATCTCCTGCATTGGCAGGCAGGTTCTTCACCACTAGCACCACCTGAGAAGCCCATTGTTTCACGTGGCCATCCATAAAGCTTCAGATTTCCGTCTTCAGCTGCCCCCTCTGCCCTCTCCCTCTCCTTCCCGACCTCCTTTCAGTGGGATGGCATAGAATCTCCCCCAGGGGTAAACTCCTACCTACACAGAAACAGTTTTTCTGACAGTCCTTGCCAAGTCAATCCTCTGCTCATTTCAAAGGGAAGTTGTCTTTAAGTGTCTGACACTCGCCCCACCCTTTGACTCTCCCCGAAAGACTTTATTGTACTCACACAAAGCAAGCTGGTACCTACTACCAACATCCCAAGCAGGGCGCACAGCCACCTAAAAAAGGAAAACAAACAGCAGTTTTCAAACAGCGCTAAGGGTGGAGATTCCTTCCACTTGCTACCGCATCACCAGCTCACTGGCCAGTCCTACTACTCCTAATTCCAGGAACCCACTGGGATGTGAGAGGATAAACACATCTCTACAGGACCAGTGTATACTCAGGTGAGCCTTTCCTCAGTCCCTTATTCACCTCTCATCTCTTCCCTGGCCCCACACCTCTTCCCATAGTAGAAGCAGATGAAGAGCAATGGGACATAGTCTTTCTTCCCTTAGAAGAGGAATCAGTTGACTCAGAAGGTCCTTTCCCCTTGGGAATAATGCTCTGACTTAATGTTGCTGTTGTTCAACTCAGCCTATACCTCTCATCAATACATATTCTATCGGGTCTTCAGGGTCCACCTCAAAAACCACAAGACATACCAAACTCCCTTTCTTCTCTGATTTCCTATGGAGATGGTTTTTAAAATTACTTTTCAAATCTTTATATCACACTCCAAAGGTAAAATTAAAGCTGCTCTCACTGTAGTTGGAGGAATGAAATTCAGACTTATACCTCTTGGTCCCCAACCCTTTTCCACTTGGTGGCCTCTGTAGAGCTCCCTGAGGTTCCAACGAAAAGAGTTTGACAACCAGCTGCCTCTGGGTACTGTTTTCTCCATAGCTGTTCTCTGTGGAGTTATTTTATCTCTTCAACTGGACAACAAACATTTGGAAAGTAAAGGTTGTCCCTCATATATTCACTCTATCTTCCATAGCAACAAGCTCAGAACCAATCCTTTCTCTATACTGCCCTCACCACCTATCCACTCCCACACTTAGAACAAGCATTTGCGGGTACTTGTTCTAAATTTTCAACCTCAAGCTATCACCCATCATCCCAGCTGCAGGGAGTACCTCAGAAGACTCTCCCATCTGACTTTTCCCAGATCCCCAGGCTACATACCGACCCATCTTGTTGGCCAGCACGCCAAAGAGGCTGGTGCCAGTGAGGTAGGACACGCTGGCGGGCAAGAAGGCTAGACCTGCAGAAAGACACAGGTCCTCACTTAGGCCACAATGAAACACCTTGTGTCTTACAGGACAGTGAAGTCTCCCCATTACCGTCAAGGATCCCAAATCATGGTTTTGTGGGTTAGACATCCCTGTGCAAACCCAGAGCAGATGACATAGGGCTCCCACGCCTCTGCTGTCCTCAAGAGCAGGGCTTTGTTTAGATTTTCTCGGGCTCCAAAATCACTGCAGACAGTGACTTCAGCCAGGAAATTAAAAGACACTTGCTCCTTGGAAGAAAAGCTATGACAAACCTAGACAGTGTATTAAAAAGCAGAGACATCACTTTGCTGACTAAGGTCCATATAGTCAAAGCTATGGTTGTTTCAGTAGTCATGTACAGATGTGAGACCTGGACCATAAAGAAGGCTGAGCACTGAAGAATTGATGCTATTAAACTGTGGTACTGGAGAAGACTCTTGAGAGTTCCTTGGACTGTAGGGAGATCAAACCAATCAATCCTGAAGGAAATCAACCCCCTGAATATTCATTGGAAGTACTGATGGTGAAGTTTCAATACTTTGGCCACCTGATGTGAAGAACTGACTCACTGGAAAGAAACCCCGATGCTAGGAAAGAATGAGGGCAGGAGGAGAAGGGAATGACAGAGGATGAGATGGTTGGATGGCACCACCAACTCAATGGACATGAGTTTGAGCAAACTCTGGGAAATAGTGAAGCCTGGCATGCTGCAGTCCATGGGGTTGCAAAGAGTCAAACCAACTTAGTGAGTGAACAAACACATTTCATGTCACGTCCCCCTCCAGCTCCCCTCTTAGACTTCCTGATAAATGACTGCTGAGCCATTCTCATGTATAAAATACCTGTGATTATCAGCATAAGAGCATGAGCTTTAGAGAAAGACATACCTCCTGGGAAGTAAAATTTCTACCTGCTCTTCTATTGCTCTGACAGTGCCCTTTATTTTTGGCCACACCACACAGCTTGTGGAAACTTAGTTCCCCCACCAGGCATTGAACCCATGCCCTCTGCAGTGAAAGCATGGAGTCCTGGTCCACCACTGGACTGCCAGGGAATTCCCTCTGATAGCGACTCTGAATAAGTTACTAAACCTTTCTGATCTTTGGTTTCCACATCCAGTAAACACAAAGCTGTGATTCTATCACATCAGATTACATGAAGAAGCAAATCCGATATTAATAAGTGTATGTAAAAGAATATTGTGAACTGGAGCCCTGTCCCATTGTTTTTTGTGAGAATAGAGTCAAGTACCCTGGAGCATGGGCTTTGCTGCTGGCTTCAAACTGTGGCTTAACCACTCTGTGACCATGGGAAATTTACCCTGTCTGAGTCTTATTTTTCCTTTCATTTTTTTCAGCATTTTTAATGAGCTTTTATTATGTAGCAGGTATTCCAGGAAACAGGATTAGAAGAGTGAATAAAATAGACAAAATCCTAGCCTCCAGGGAGCTTACATTCCAAGGGAGAGAGATGGACAATAAAGTAAGTAAATAAATGAAAAAAGATGACTTTGACAGTGATAAGTTCTGTGAAGAAAGTTTAATGTGGTGATATGGAAGAGTGACGAGGAATAAGGGCTAACTTAGATTCAGGGGGTTAGGGAAGACTCCTTTGAGGAGGTAGTATTTAAACTGGGAACTGAATAACCAAAACAGAAGGTTTTTTTAGCAAGAAAAACAAACAAAAACACCTAGTGCAAATAGGAAGGCTTACTGAATAGACAAGACTAGAGTTCTGAAGAGAGATTCTAATGAAAAATAAAAGGGTTTAACTAATTGGTTTATGCATTAGTTTTTTTTTTAAATTTTTTTTAACATTTATTTATGTATTTGTCTGTGTCAGGTCTTAGCTTTGTCATGGGAAATCTTCGCTGCGGCATGCACTATCTTTAGTTGCAGCTTGTGGGATCTAGTTCCCTGTGTTTGTGTGTGTGTACTCAGTTGGGTCGGATTCTTTGCAACCCCATGGACTGTAGCCCACCAGGCTCCTCTGTCCATGGGATTTTCCAGGCAAGAATACTGGAGCGGGTTGCTATTTCCTTCTACAGGGGATCTTCCCAACCCAGGGATCTAGCCCGAGTCTCTTATATCTCCTGCTGCTACTGCTGCTGCTGCTGCTAAGTCTCTTCAGTCGTGTCTGACTCTGTGCGACCCATAGACGGCAGCCCACCAGGCTCCCCCATCCCTGGGATTCTCCAGGCAAGAACACTGGACTGGGTTGCCATTTCCTCCTCCAGCGCATGAAAGTGAAAAGTGAAAGTGAAGTCGCTCAGTCGTGTCTGACTCTTCACGACCCCATGGACTGCAGCCCACCAGGCTCCTCTGCCCATGGGGTTTTCCAGGCAAGAGTGCTGGAGTGGGCTGCCATTGCTTTCTCCAGGGAATCTTCCCAACCCAGGGATCGAACCCAGGGTCTCCCGCATTGTAGACAGATGCTTGACCGGCTGAGCCACCAGGGAAGTCCGGACCACCAAGGAGGTCCCTACCAACTCAATTCTCAGAGCCAGGGGGATGGCTGGGATGACCCATGAAAGACCAGAAAGGGAACGTGTATCTGTGGTCTGAGCCTTCAGGGGCTCCTTCTTTAAAAGTCAACAAAAGAGGAGGTGACAGCAAAGGTGATATGGAGCCAATTAAGTAGATGAGAGGAAATGGAATCCAGAAGGGAAAGGAAAAGGAAAGAAAATAAAAAGGAAGTTTGGCCTCTGAAGGAGTTGGAGCGTTTCAACCATACAGAGAAGATGTGCACACAGGTCCAGAGAAGTAAGTATATCTAGTGATGAGAACATGCAAGGTCCCTTTTTGTTGCTTCGATTTCCTCAATGAATGACTAGGGTTTGAGAATTATGAAGGCAAAGAGATGAGAATGTGGAGGAGGTCTGAATGGAATAGTGTAAGCCAGTCCTTTCAGAAAGTAGGAAGAATGAAATTAGGGACTTAAAAGAAAGATTATTTAAGTGTGATAGTGTGAAAGTCCACTTCAGATTTATGGCCTTTTCCTTTTCTTGGTACCTTTTTTTTTTCTTTTTCCTGTCTTTTAAAAAAATTTTTCATTTTTTCATTTTTTTTTTTTAAATTTTAGATTTATGGCCATCGATATAAGGTGAGACCAATAGCCAAGTATGTTTTCCTATAGCTCCATTTTTGGAGAAGGCAATGGCACCCCACTCCAGTATTCTTGCCTGGAAAATCCCACGGGCAGAGGAGCCTGGTGGGCTGCAGTCCATGGGGTCGCTCGGAGTCGGACAAGACTGGGTGACTTCACTTTCACTTCTCACTTTCACTTCTCACTTCTCACCAGGACTTCCCTTGTGGTCCAATGGTTAAGACTTTGTGCTTCTAAAGCCATGGGGCAGAGGTTAGATAGATCCTTGGTCAGGGAACCAAGATCCCACTGGTTCATGCTGCCTGGTACAGCCTCGAAGAAAAAAAGACCCTGATTCCACTGAAGATCATGTCATCAGATTGTACCACCCCACCACTCTTCATTGAAATTATCTACTGACCCCTGGGGTATTCCTTCTCGTTCATTAAATCCACCAACATCTGGTTCATGTTCTTTTCACCTTTACTCCTGTCACCACTTTTGGTGACTTCAGTATCCAGGTGGATAACTCTACCAACATCTCGGCCTATTCCTTAATCTACTTTCTTGCAATGATCTTCTCCTCTCCACCATAACCAATCAAGCATTTCTGTAATATGGACCTTGAAATCAACATGAATTGAAACATCTCTGAAATGTCAACTCCAGGTTATCACCTTCCATATTCTCTGCTCAGGTCTTCTAATCAGTACCAGTTTAGTCTCTCAGTCGTGTCTGACTCTTTGTGACCCCACGGCCTGCAGCATGCCAGGCCTCCCTATCCATCACCAACTCCCAGAGTTTACTCAAACTCATGTCTATTGAGTCAGTGATGCCATCCAACCATCTCATCCTCTGTCGTCTCCTTCTCCTCCCGCCTTCAATCTTCCCCAGCATCAGGGTCTTTTCAAATGAGTCAGCTGCTTGCATCAGGTGGCCAAAGTATTGGAGTTTCAGCTTCAACACCAGTCCTTCCAATGAATATTCAGGACTGATTTCCTTTAGGATGGATTGGTTGGATCTCCTTGCAGTCCAAGGGATTCTCAAGAATCTTCTCCAACACCACCAGGGTATTAGGTCTTCTAATACCCTTATATTAATACATTTTGGCTACACTGAGATCAGCAATCCATTTGGTTCTTTCTCTGTTTACATCACTACTCATATGGGATCTTAGTTCTCCCCCATGAGCTAGGGATCAAACTCATATCCTTGGCATCAGAAACACAGAGTTTTAATCTCCAGACCACCAGAGAGGTCCCTGCACTTCTTTCTTTACTCAGTTTGGAGTTCATATGATGAATGCGCATCCATCATTAATGCCACTCCTTTGAAAGCATTGTTAATGGCTTTGCCCCATTCCTTCTCCCTCTGGGCTTGTCACATGAGAGGCCTTAAGTCTCGTTAAGCCTGTCTGGTTGCCCACTCCTTGCCTGCACCTGAGCAATGAAATGGGGCTATGCTACTGCTGGTGCTAAGTCGCTTCAGTCATGTCCAGCTCTGTGCGACCCCATAGACGGCAGCCCACCAGGCTCCCCCGTCCTTGAGATTCTCCAGGCAAGAATACTGGAGTGGGTTTGCCATTCCCTTCTCCAGGGGATCTTCCTGGGTTTCCTGCATTTCAGGTGGATTCTTTACCATCTAAACCACCAGGGAAGCCCCGGAACTTCCATCAGTGGGAGTGTGGGAAAATGGTGTTCTCAGAAAACATTCAGGTCTTAGGGCAAGAAGATGAAAGAAGTGTTCGGAGAAGAGGCTGAGGGCATATGGACACTTGCCTGTGGCAGAGACTTCCACGGGGCTCAGGATTTGGGAGGGCAGTGGGAAATTGGTTCAGATTAAGAAATCTCTGAAATACGGGAATAATAATAATTCCTACCAGACAGGCTAGTTATCAGGCATAAGTGACCATTAACGTAAAACAACTGTTTGGCAAGGCTCCTGGTACAGAGTAAGTGCCCCCCTGAGTATCATCCTTAACTGGCACCACCATAACCAGTGGGTAGCACGCTCAAGACTTGAAACCAGACCTTCTCCCTCTGACGGCAGGTGCCTCCACCACCCACACCAGCAGTGTGGCAGCACAGATGGCTCTGGCATAAACAGTTGTGTGGAATCAGCAGGATGAGTTTCCTTCAGTCTTACTAGCTTCCCTCTGTTTCTCCGTATGGAGAGGAAACAGTGCTGTCTAATAGAAACTGTCATGATAATTACAAATAAACCAAAAGTCAATAATTCACCAGTTACTGGCTGATGTCTTGTTTGCTTTTAATATCCTCTTCTATGGGCTGGAGGTGACACACACCTTAATATATTTGTCTAGTCTATCTGTGCAGGCCCAATCTGTCTCAAACTGTAACCATGCAACCATGTATTTGTTTCATTGCTTTAAAAAAAAGTTAATGGTATAGCCACTCAATTGTTTGAGGCTTCCCAGGTACCTCAGTGGTAAAGAACCTGCCTGCCAATCCAGGAGATTTGGGTTTGATCCCTGGATCAGAGAGATCCCCTGGAGAAGGAAATAGCAACCCACTCTAGTATTCTTGCCTGGGAAATCCCACAGACAGAGAAGCCTGGCGGGCTACAGTCAGGGGTCACAAAAAGTCAGACATGACTTAGCGACTAAACAACCACCACGCAATTGTTTACCTCATATCTGGAAGTGGGCATCAGCAGGAAGACCACAGGCCTGCTAGATCCATCTCCTTGACATCATTTCAAGTGATGTGGCATTTCCTGAATGAGATTTTCCTCAGTCAACGTGGCTTGTTCTTCAGGATCTGAGTGTAACTTGCAATTCAGTAGCGTTTTGTGCAAATGAGGTGTTCCATACTCTATGTCTACCAGACATATTATATTTCACAGCATATCTTCAAGAGTTGGGGATTACACATAGCTGTAACTGCTAAAGTGATTTCAACAAAAACAATGATGAAAATAGAACTGGGTTTTATTTCCTGAGTATATACTGTATCCCAAGTGCCATGCCTTTAGAATATGTGTGTGTGCGTGCCAAGTCGTGTCTGACTCTTTGTGGCCCCATGAACTGTAGCCTTCCAGACTCCTCTGTGTATGGGCTTTTCAAGGCAAGAATACTGGAGCGGGTTGCTGTTTCCTACTCCAGGGGGGTCTTCCTGAGCCAGAGATGGAAGAATCTTTTGTGTCTCCTGCATTGGCAGGCAGAGTCTTCACCACTAGCACCACCTGGGAAGCCCTTAGAATACATAAGTCTATTTAACCCTGAAAACAACCAGAAAAGTGCCTCTATTTATACAAATGAAAAAAAATGGAGTTTGAAGACATTAAGTAACTTATCGAAGGACACACCCAGTAAGTGGTCGAGTCAGGATTTCAGCGCAGGTGGGTGTACTTCCAAAGCCTGCGCTTTTCCCTCCACTGGGTAAGTAGTGGGCACACAGCGGGCCACTTGGAGAGTGTTCAGCCACAGGCTACAAACTGTTCCTCGCAACAACTTGGAGAGGGGTCTGCGTGGAGAGCAGTCTTTTTCTGTGTGGTCACTGACGCCGTATCAGCATCACCGGGAAGCTTACCAGGAATGCAATTTGTTTCTCCTGAATTGTTGGAAGGGAACTGCAATCTGAACTTTAATACAATCTCCAGGTGAGAACCTCTGTATTTAGACTTACAGATGCAGAGGGCACTGAAGAAAGTTGTCAGCGATGGTGGAGGACAAGACCACCTCAGTCTCCCACTCACTCTCCTGTGGGCTTTCTACTGCAGCCTTGCCTGCACAAGGCACTGTCTGACATCAAGCCTGTGCCCTTCACTGGGTCTCACCGGCCTCTCTCTCTGTTTCTCTGCACACTGAGCAGAAACAGTGCAGCCTAACAGAAACTGTCAGGGTGATTACAACTAAACCCGAAGTCAGCAGTTCACCAGTTCCTGACTGATAGCTAGTTTGCTTTTAATATTCCTATGGAGTGAAGAAGGGCTGGGGAGGGCCCATTCTGAGCTATGGTTGGTGGACCGTCTGCCCAAGAGCCCAAGCGTCTAGAGTTCTGGGGCAGGGGATGTTTACTTGCATTGAGCACCAACTCAATTAACTGTCATAGTCAGAGGTAGCTGCAGCTTGCAAAAACCCAATTTGGCGCTAGGACTGCAGCTGGAAGCCTTGCTTAGCATGGTCCCCTAAAAAGTTAGATTTCGTGCTTGTCATTGCACATTAAGCTATATCAGGTCCTTACCAGTTCCCCCTCTGGCCACATAAGCTCTCCTCCTGGCAGTGACTGAGCGATTTGCACATAACCTACTCTGTTGCCTTTCCTTAGGCTTCCTGGAAAGATCCAGGGCCTCCTCCCTCAGATGAGTCATGAGGACATCTGTCTGTGGAGCAGAGGAGGCTGGAGGCCCCCCTCACAGTACAGTGTACCCCATTTGCACTTTTCTAGAGGTAAAAAAAAAAAAATAGCAAAAGGGTAATCTGGGAGACAGTGAGTGGGAAAGATGAAACTGTAAGATTGGTCAAAAAGTCCATTTGGGTTTTTCCATAACACAGAAAAACCCAAACGAACTTTTTGGCAAGCTCAATATCAATGATGGTGATGGTGGTACTTGCTAATATTCTATAGGTAAAAAGCATTTTCACAGATTATGTCACTTATTCCTCAGTTTTCAGTTGCTAAGTTGTGTCCCACTCTGTGACCCCATGGACTGCAGCACACCAAACCTCCTGGTCCGTTACTATCTCCTGGAGTTTGCCCACGTTCATGTCCATTGAGTCAGTGATGCCATCCAACCATCACATCCTCTGCCACCCTCTTCTCCTTTTGCCTTAAATCTTTCCCAGCATCAGGGTCAGATTCACCCTCTGAATTCTTAGTACTCTGATAGCCATTTTAGTGATAGGAAAGTGAAGCTCAGAAAGCTGATGTGATTTGCACAAGTTGGCACAGCAAATTAATGGAGCAGAGAGGAAAAGCCAAGGTCATTTGACGAGCAGTCACTCATCCACACAGCTAGGCGAGTTACCCCTCCATAACCCCCGTCGAGCCCCCCAGCTCTGTGTACTGGGGACTGCTTCTTGAAGGAACTGCCCACTCAATCAGGCTAGATTCACAGTTGCAGACAGGAGAGGTAATTTGATGAAGGAAGAACGCTGCCCCTCTATGACTCTCAAGATCTGGCCCTGATGCTGCTTATTGATGACCTCAGAAAGGGTCCCTGGCCCATGCCCCTGCCAAAATTCATGCTGAGGACTGAGGTCACTTACCTAGCTGCCACTCAGGGATACACAGGGCCTGCAGCATCCAGATAGGCAGTGCGGGCTCCAGCGTGGCCGCCCCCATGTTGGCAAAGCAGATGGAGCCTGCGAAGACAGCCCAGTGAGCCCCCGAGGCATCCTGAAGCTCAGACCCTCCCTGCCAAAGGGAGGCAATGGCAGCTTACCTGCAACCACCAGGATATGAGGGTCTCTGAGACGCGTGAGGAGTGGAGTCCCCTTGGCACTCTGAGAGCATGGACTACAGAATACTTCATCTATACAGTGTATATGCCTCTCCTGTTCCACGGGATCTGAGCGCATGCAGGCAGGACCTTAGAGACCACCTACATCAGCTCCCTTACTGCAGAGATCAGCCACCCACAGGCCACAGAAGGAGAAGCGATGTACCCAGTGTCACAGAGTGAGCTGGTGGCAGCCACATGGCCCCCATGTACAAGGCAGACACAAGGGGTGGGACAACATATTCCAGACATAAGTCCTGCCTTCAAATGACCACCAACCAGATCAGAATGGGTTGTCAGCAAGGCTGCCACTGGACAACAGGTGTCTGGATGCCTGGCCCCGCACTCGATCTCCGCAGCACTGACATTTATCCAGGGAGAATGGCAGGCAGAGCACCGGGTTCCGGAGGTGAGCCCAGAGGCGACAACTCACAGGGCCGCCCAGGCTTTCTGAATGCTTCGTTCTGATGGTGTGCGCCATACTGGACTGGCATTCCCACAGAAGCCTGAACATGCAAATTAAAATGTCAGCCTGAATGTCCAATTATGACACTGCCTGTCCTTCAAAATACTCCGTTCCAGCTAAATTTAGTCATCTACCTTCCCTCCAAGCATACCAGCAAGCCCTTGGTCACTATGGTTACCTTTCCCTAAACTCCCTTCCTCCTTCTTCCAATAGGTCCAAACCTCAGGCATTCATCAAAGTCAAGCTTAAATGGCCCCTTCTCATCCACAGTGTTCCCTAACTCAGTAGCTGGAACTTTTCTTTTTGTTGTTGTTTATTTTTTTTTTCATTTATTTTTATTAGTTGGAGGCTAATTACTTTACAATATTGTAGTGGTTTTTGTCAGCTGGAACTTTTCTCTCCTAAACTTCCTGAGCACTATGTCCTAATCCATGGTATTTACCACTTTCTATCTTGATTTAGCAGTTTATTTACTCCAGTGTTCATCGTAGCACTATTTACAATGGCCAGGACATGGCATTAACCTACATGTCCATCAGAAGAGGAACGGATAAAGAAGATGTGGTACATATACACACAATGGAACATTACTCAGCCATAAAAAGGGATGAAAAGATGCCATTTGTGGCAATCTGGATGGACCTAGAGACTGTCAGACTAAGTGAAGTCAGAAAGAGAAAGACAAATGCCACATGATACCACTCACATGTAGAATCTAAAAAGGGTACAAATGAAGCTATCTACAAAACAGAAATACAGTTACAGATGCAGAAAACAAACTTATGGTCACCAGGGTGTAAGGGGTGGGGGAGAAATAAACTGGGGGATTGAGATTGACATGTATACAGTACTACATATAAAACAGATCACTAATAATAGGACCTACTGTAGACACAGGAAAGTCCACTCAGTACATGGGAGAGGAATCTAAAAATGAGCGGATATATGTATGTATAACTGATTCACTTCACTGAACACCTGAAACTAACACAACATTGTAAATCAACTACACTCCAATGCAATTTTTTAAAATAGCTTAATGGTTGACTTGATAAATAGGTTTAATACTTTTGATATGATAACCCTCTCTGCATACACACAGGGATGGATTATAATATTCAGAGATACTACAACTAAAAAGATCATGCCCTCTCCCATATATAATTCAAAGTAAAGAGGCAGATCTAAATCATAAAATGTACCTAAAGAAGTTCAATAAACCTTTTGACTCAACAATCTTACTTTTTGAAATTTACTCTAAAGATTACCTCCAATTTTAGAAAAATGCATATATACAAGATTATTGGGCTTGTCTGATAGCTCAGTTGGTAAAGAATCAGCTTGCAATGCAGGAGATCCCAGTTTGATTCCTGGGTTGGGAAGATCCACTGGAGAAGGGATAGGCTACCCACTCCAGTATTCTTGGCTTCCCTTGTGGCTCAGCTGATAAAGAATCTACCTGCAATGCGGGATACATGGGTTCGATCCCTGAGTTAGGAAGATCTCCTGGAGGAGGGAAAGGCTACCCACTCCAGTATTCTAGCCTGGAGAATTCCATGGACTGTATAGTCCATGGGGTTGCAAAGAGTCAGACACGACTCAGTGACTTTCACTCTCACAAGATTATTAATTGCAGCATTATTCATATCTGCAAAATACTGGAAATTACTGAAATGCTCAAACAGAGAAGATAGCATAAAACATGGTATGCATATAACAGTACGCCAGCCAGAAAAGGAACCACTTTTTTTTAATATGTAGAACATTACCATCCAAAAGTCAAAATTATTCAAAAAAGTATTAAAAGGAAATCATTTCTCTAGTCACACTTTTGATACCACAGGGGTGCAGCTTTTACACCAAGGAATATTCCAGTTCTCTGGACCAACTGAGTGTCCTAGCAAATCAATTCAATTCTGACACTAATTACTCGCCTGCAATGCAGGAAACCCAGGTTCAAACCGTGGGTCAAGAAGATCCCTAGAGAAAGGAATGGAAACCCATTCCAGTATTCTTTCCTGGGGAATTCCATGGAGAGAGGACTCCAGCAGTCTACAGTCTAGGGTGTTGGAAAGAGTTGGACATGACTGAGCAACTAACACCTTCACTTTCACAGTGTAGACCCCACAGACTGAACCCCACTACAGACACCAATCACAAGCAGCATGCCCAAAGCATACCAATAGCACTGTCTGACTTGGCTACAAAAATCAAGGTCTTTGGATCAAACTTTCCCATACTGTCTGTACTTTCTTATCTATTTTCATGGTCTGATATGAATTTCTCAGCACCATCTCTGTCTTAGAGTCAGACAAAGACCAACTCTGATATTTAACTGCTACAGAATGACAGTCTGTAAGGCTGCTCTGCGAGGAAATGTTGTTTGGATGGCCTCCAAGGTCTTTGTCTTCTTTAGCTCTGAGATGTTAAGATGTTATAACTATAAATACTCAGGTCCCAATGTCATTGTCATCCTGGTTCTCAATTTCATATGACTCAGTGAGGTTTCTTCGACTCTTTATCAGGCCCTTCCTCCATCTTGGTCCAACATCAAGCCAGACTTCGTCCCCCTCCCCCACATGACCCTAAACATGACCCTCTTGGGAACCCAGGATGGTTCTAGCTTTCTCCAGCCACACTTCCTTTTCTCCTGGTGGCTTGATAGGGATGGCCCGGGCAAGCCTGGGTCACTGCGCTCAGCCATTCTCTCTCTGTCGGCGATGGAGCTTGATGTTCACTGACCTCAGGAGAGACTTCAGAAGGCTGTAGGATGCAGAGCTGGAGTGCTAAGAAAGGAAGATGGAGAGAGAACGAGTTCAGCGTGTCCACTTACTAGCTGGAAGATCCAATGCTGGTCACATTGTCAGCACTCTGCTCCTTACAAATCTAATTCCCTGAGCTTCTTCCCTCTTTCTTACAATGGGGCAGCCCCCAATCCACCCAGACATGTCTACCTGGACACCACAGCATAATCCATTTCCAACCTGACTGGGACTCTCACCTGTCTGGTGCCTCTTATGGTGACTCACTTCTATCCAGAAGAGCCAGGAAGGCCAAGATGAGGAAGGGTACAGTCCTCCCCAAAAACACATATGTCACACTTCCAAAGGGAGCCCCTACTGAAAAGGAAGACAGCCAAGGATTCCAGAGGTGAGGACCAGTTCCCAGGGAGCATGACTCATTCACGTTCATCCAGTGAGCACTTCATGAGGGCCTGCAAGGGGCTGAGCACTGCAGGGGAACATAAGCCTCTGAGGATTCAGAGATGAAGAAGACTTGCTTCCAAGGCGTTCAGTTTCTAGTGGAAGAAATGTGTGAGTAGGCATGAGGGGGGGACCCAAATAATTAGAACATGATGAAAAGTAAAGGTTCCATGTAAAGAAATTATACTCCAATAATAAAAATAATAACAATAATAATTAAAAATTTAAAAAAGAGGGGAAAGAAAAGTAAAGTGTCCATCTGCAAAGTGCTAAGTAATCATACTGCATATGTGCTCAGTTGCTTCAGTCATGTCTGACTCTTTGTGACCCGATGGACTGTAGCCCAACAGGCTCCTCTGTCCAGGGGATTCTCCAGGCAAGAACACTGGAATGGGTTGTATTTCCTTCTCCAGGCGATCGTCCCAACGCAGGGATCAAATCCACATCTCCTGCATTGCAGGTGGGTTGTTTACCACTAGCGCCACCTGGGAAGCCCATGTAATCAGAGTAGGGTGAGTTCAAGTGGCCAGAGGGGCTTTGTCAAGTAGTTAATTCAGGTGGGCACAAAGCACGTGTGAAGAACACAGAGGTGTCAGAAAAAGAGGAGTGTGGATCAAGAAGCGATGTAAGAAAGTCCCTGTCACTAGAATAGGAGTATTTGGGAGACCAGCAGAGTGGGAACTTCTGGTGGCTCAGCGGTAAAGAATCCAACTGCTAATGCAGGAGATGTGGGTTCAATACTTGAGTCAGGAAGATCCCCTGGCGAAGGAAATTCAACCCACTCCAGTATACTTGCCTGGAGAATCCCATGGACAGAGGAGCCTTGTAGGCTACAATTTATGGGGTCACAAAGCGTCAGACACAACTTAGCAACTAAACAACAACCACCCTGTTACTAAAATAGGAGTGTTTGGGAGACAGGAGATGGGGGAAGGTTGAGACTGAATAGTCGAGGGCTCCGTGTATGTGAATAAAGCATGTATTTGGTCTTGTGGGCAAGAGAGAAGCACCCAGTGCTTTTCTGGTGGGGGAGGACCACAAGCTCTGGGCATAGGAAGCTTCTACTGGAGGCACCTTGGAGGAAGGAGGCAACATACAGATCAGGCAGGCAGCCGATGCCATGTTCTAAGTGAGATGTGAAGAGGAACCGGCCTTGAGCAAGGATGATATAGTGGGCTTATTCACTTGGGAGTGAAAGGTGATAAAGGAGACAAGGAGGCACCCAAGTTTCAGCCTGGGTGTTTGGGGAAGTGGATACTAACACAAAGTAGAACCTTGGTTCCCTCTCCTCGCCATGGGGGTAAAGAGTAGGGCCAGGGGAGAGATGCTTGGTGACTTCTTCTCAATTAGCTTGCAAACGCTTAGATGGTAGGAACCACATCTGAGACTTCTGAGCTATATGCCCTTTGTGCTAGCATTGTAGTTGGCATGTACATAATGCCCTAGGAAAGACTGAGGGCAAGAAAAGGGGTGACAGAGGATGAGATGGTTGGATGGTATCACTGACTCAATGGGCATGAGTTTGAGTAAACTCAGGGAGATAGCAAAGGACAGGGAAGCCTGGCGTGCTGCAGTCCATGGGGTCATAGAGTTGGACACAACTTGGAGACTGAGCAACAAAACAGTGTATATAATATGTACTCAGTGAAAGTGTGTGACTTGTTGGACTAATAGATTAAACTAGATTTCGAATGAACCTCAAAGAAAGTATAACCTTGGGATTTGGAGCTTGGGATTCGAGCCTAGAAAATCTGAGTCCATATTCTGGCTCTGGCATTTCTTGGCCATGCGACCTTGGATGGCTGTGAACCTTTTTAATCCTCATCTGTGTAATGGGGACAATCATTCCCCCTTCACACCGTGGTGGTGAGGATTTAAAAAAGATTTTGTATATATTTAGCACAAAATCTGGCAAATAGCATGGCCCCCAGTTGAAAGCACTGGCCATGTATGGAAGCAGAGATGAGGCAGCAGCTGCTAACATGTGAAGATTCACTTCCTTGAGTAGACTAGGTGTCTGGACCATTCCCAGGCCCTTATGGGTTATTCAGCTTCTTAAAGGGAAAGAGATTCTGCTTTTCCTGGGCAGAATTTCAGAAGGAATCAAAACATGGTTGGACAGAGAAGGAAGGAAAATACTGTTTTCCAAGATTTTAGAAATACCTGCCTTCTGGAAATATCTCCCAGGTGCCACTCACCCAGCACTCCCAAGGCCAGGCCCCCCAAAGCAATTCCCATGGCCCGCCCTCTCTCATTGTCATCAGTGTAGACACAGGGCAGCATCCCAAGACATGAAAGGAGAAAGGCAGGCAGAATTAGCATGCTGTCTCTGCCACTCTCACTGAGTCCTTGGTCTCGGCCCTGTTATATCTCCAGGAGTCATCTTAACTAGAGTTTCAATTGGAAGGCTTTTATGGAACCCAACTCGTAGTATTTTACACACACTGTCCCCAAGGTCCCCCAAATGCCCACATGATTCACCCCTTCTGCTCAAAATATTACCGGAAGTGCGAAAGTCTCTGAATGCAGAATACCATTATCCAATGAGCCTGTATTTCATATCACTTTATCATTTCCTGGTACATTTCCCTGAATCCATGGATAGGGAGTAGGTCAAGGGAAGGAAAACCCTTGGACACAGAACACTGCTCTATTCGATGAAGGTGCCCATGGAAGAGGATGAAAGCACCTGGGAGAGTGTGGGCTGGGCTCTTACTTCCATTTACTTACATGTAAAATGGCATAAAATCTCTACTTCATAGGATTACAAGAAGTCATGTATTTGATAATACTTTGCAAACTGGGATGTTGTTCCCAATAGTATCAATATTACTGTTTCTATAAAACATTAAGAGGGGGACAGAGAAAAGACCACAGAGTGGCATTAAATTAAATCCTTGCCGACTACACCTTTTTGCCTTGGGCTTGGTCTGACCTAGGCTAACTCCACCTAAATATTACCAGAGAAAGTTACATCAGGCTTAGGGATTTACAGGCCCTGCCAGCAACTCTATAATTATCTTGGTTTTGAATCACAATTTCTGCATTTTCTGATAACAGTTTCCTTAATTTCTTCATATAAATTTTACAGGGTCTGAAGGTATTAATAATAAGAGATGGTAAAAAATGAGTGTGTGTTTAAGATGTCAGCATTACCTGCAACAGATGAAAATGAAGATCCAATGCCTTGAAGAGTTCGGGCCACAAAAAGCAGAGTATAGGTACCAGAAAAGGCAAACACTGGGCAAAGAGAATAGTAAGAATCCCCCAGTTAGCAAATGGCCTTTGATGGTTTGGCCACCAGTAGATGGGCTCATGATATAACAGACATGAGCCATTATGCTCATGTTTTAATAAAGAGTGATCACTGCTTCCTGTTTTCAGAGCTGCTTTTCTAATCCTCTTCCTTAATTAGGGTTGCATTATAATTGACATGAAGACTGAGAAACCAAACAAACATAAACTGATGCACCACATGATGCACAGAAGGCTGGGTGCCCACATTTCCTGCTTAAAGCTCAACATCCTGCCCACTGGAGTCAGGGCTGAGCATGTAACCCAATGCCCTGGACTGAGAACTGATCCCTAGACCCTACTTTTGGATTCTCCATATGCAACAACCTGATTTGATCTTTGCCATAGCTGGGTCCTATTTGGTCATCTGGAGTGGGAGACAAAAGCTATGTGTACTTGAAGGTCCATGGGTATTTGGTAGAAAAGTATATCTTGTGATTCAATCGGATCCTTCCCCTCCTATTGGAAAATCTTTTAGCCAAGTCAGATCAGTGAATATTTATTAAGTAATACTGACCATGCAGCTGTGCTGGACTCGGCAGCAATGTGAAACAGAGACCACCTGGTTCATGCTCTTGAAGAGATGCAGTCTACTGGAGACTAACAAGCACCCATGAAACTGAGGGCCAAACAGGAGCATGTTGTCAGAGACTAAATTACAGAGTGTTGGAGTTAAGGTTGATGAGTCCAGACATGTCTCATCTCACATTCTAAGACAATACCACAGAAGGGGAGAAGTCATGCTCCTAAAGTGTCTGCATCAGCAACGTTGAACCCCTTTGCCCATTCATTACAATGGCTCTGCTTATAATCTTCCCCCATTACTTCCCCACATGATCACACCGTCTCCCAAACATGCAAATGATTGGCCTCTTCCAGAGGCCAAATGATTGCCATACTTCCAATGATCTCTCCCAGGCTTTCTGATTTCAGTCTCTGAGAATAGTTAGACCAGCTCACCCCTGTTTGCCCAGGACCTTCATGATCTTATTTTATTTTAATTAATTTATTTTATTGGTGAATAGTTGCTGCTTTACAGTGTCGTGCTAGTTTCTGCTGTACAATGACGTCAGTCAGCTACATATATATACACAGGTATTTCCTCCTTCTTGGACCTCCGTTGCACCCACCCATGCCACCCATCTAGGTCAAGAAGCATGTGAAAAGATGATCAACATCACTAATTATTAAAGAAATGAAGATCAAAACTTCAGTGAGGTATCAACTCACACTGGTTAGAATGACCATCATCAAAAAATCTACAAACAATAAAGGCTGGAAAGGAAGTGGAGAAAAGGGAATTCTCTTGCACTGTAGGTGGGAATGTAAATTGATGCAGCCATTATGGAGATCAGTATGGAGGTTCTTTAAAAAACCGAAAATAAAACTATTTTATCTTATTTATTTTTTTGGCCACACCTCACAATATGTGAGATCTTAGTTCCCCAACCAGGGAATTGAACCTATGCCCTTTGCAGTGGAGTCGTAACCACTGGACCACTAGGGAAGCCTCTAGGACCTTTGAGGTTTTATTTTATTTTTTTTTTATTTTTTTATTTTTAGTTGTGACACCTTTATTTCAGAAGGATGACAGGATCAAATTTCAGAGGGATACAACTAATTTGTAGCTCTAAATCACAGTAACACTGAATCAAAAACACCTTATCCCAAACAGACAGTTGACACAGAAATGTTCATTTGTAATCTACTTATGTTTCACATTATAAAACTGTATATATAAGAATGCTAACAGAGTTGGGGAGACCACAGAGTACAGATCTAAGGACATCATTGGTAGCAATATCTCCATTATCTTGTGGTCACAGATCTGACAACTGCAGTTGAGGATCAGGAAGTAAGTCAGAGGAAGTAGTGGAGCCACTAAAATAACACAGCAACATTGATCCACTTCACTGTTAGAAAAGCCTCCCAAAGACTCGCTTGGCTCCGGTTTACTGTTACTTGACATATAGTATGCAATTAACCCCAGGCAGCAATGGAGAGGAAAGTTCATAGAGATATGCAGAGTTAAGGCAGTGAGACATGACAGGGACAGTGTCGGAAAAGAAGAAACTAGGAAAACCACAGTAAACGTCAAGGAGCGGAGCTGTTCAACAGAGGGGCTTTAACAAACCTGAACAGAACCGGAAAGAAGTCAAAACATAAATGACCACACTGAAATGAAATTCCTATCTTCAGTCGATTCTGTTTACAAAAGCGGGGAAACAGATACTAAATTAAAAGTCCCATGTAAATGGCTGAATTAGAGCAAAAAAGATGTGTGACTTAAAAGAGTTACCTCCTTTGAGGTTTTAAAATCAAAAGTCTCACATCCTGGGAAGCCCCTCAATCCCAGGCAAACTGGGTGGCTGGTCCCCCCTGTTTAGGAAGGCCAAAGTAATTCTGCACCCCTAACACAGGCCACCGTTTAACTCCTAATTACATTAAGTTTGTTTTCCAGCTAGGGGCCTTTAGGAAGAGATGGGCATCAGTAACCTCGTTTAGTATTTAAAACCCTGAAGGGGACTTCCCTGGTGACACAGTGGATAAGAATCCGCCTGCCAGTGCAGGGAACATGGGTTCAGTCCCTAGTCCAGGAAAATTCCACTTGCTGCGGGGCAACTAAGCCGGAGTGCCACAGCTATTGAGCCTGCGCTTTAGAGCCTGCGTGCCACAGCAATAAGAAGCCTGAGCATTGCAGCCAGGAACAGCCCCCTCCCTGCAGCTGGGGAAAAGCCAGCACAGCAACGAAGACCCAGTCCAGCCAAAAATAAACAAATAAATAGATTTTTTTTTAAAGACAAAACCCTGAAGGAACGCTACATAGGATCCCCTAAACACCAAATGTTTGCTAGAGTTAGGCCAACTCAGTATAGCAACACTGGTTATGGCATAGAAATAATAATTATTATTTAATACACACAGCTTGATAGATAAGAAAGCTTTCAAAACATGAGTTCTTGGCAGAGAATCAGGCAAGGACCTTACGCTAAAGAGTATGGGATCCACTAGGACCCTGCATTATCTCATTTTACAGCGTTTGTCGTGTCTCCCAGGCAAGCATCAAGGGAAGCCCCTGGGGTCCAGGGGTCAAGAATCACTTGCCAGTGCAGGGGGCATGGATAGGATACCCGGTCCAGAAAGATCCCACAGGCTGTGGGGCAACTAAGCCTATTATACACCACGACTACTGAAACCCGGATGCCTAGAGCCTATGCTCTCCAACAAGAGAAGCCACTGCAATCCTGGGATTGAGAATAGCCCCCACCCATCTCAACCAGAAAAAGCCTGTGAATAGCAACGAAGACCCAGCACAGTCAAAAATAAAGCAAATAAATCAATAAATATTTTTTAATGGAGTTAATTAAGAAAAAAAAAAGAACCTGCCTTCCAATGAAGGGGACATGGGTTCAATCCCTGGTCAGAGAACTAAGATCCCACATGCCATGGGGCAACTAAACTCGTGTGTGGCAACAACTGAACCCATGCTCCGCAACTAGAGAGCCCATGCTGCAAACTACAGAGCCCATGCAGTCTGCAGCTTGTGCACCACAGCTAGAGAGAAGCCCACGAAACACAGTGAAAGATTCTGCTTGCCACAATGAAGACTCAACGTAGCCAAAAATAAATAAGAACTCCTAGAGTTCTTAGAACTCCAAGAACCACAAGAACTCCAAGATGTGTAGAACCACATCCTTTCGTTCTTTACATTCCTCAGTGACTTTCCACCATCAAGGCATCATACATGTGCACCATAGACATGAATTCTATCTGTCTCATTTGATGAGACAGAGTACCTTATTACTTTTTAATTTACTGCTTAGCATAGGTTGCAGCTTCCCTGATAGCTCAGTTGGTAAATAATCCACCTGAAATGCAGGAGACTCCAGTTCAATTCTAGGGTCAGGAAGATCTGCTAGAGAAGGAATAGGCTACCCACTCCAGTATTCTCTGGGCTTCCCTTATGAGTTGGTTGGTAAAGAATCTGCCTGCAATGCGGGAAACCTGGGTTCAGTCCAGGGGTTGGGGAGATTCCCTGGAGAAGGGAAAGGCTACCCACTCCAGTATTCTGGCCTGGAGAATTCCATGGATTGTATAGTTCATGGGGTCGCAAAGAGTCAGATACAACTGAGCAACTTTCACTTCCACCACTTTCAACATAGGTTGAACTCCTAGAAGTTCAATAAAGATTTCCAACTTTAAGTTCTTCATTTTCTTTGATTCGACTACAATGTCACATGTAGGCTGATGTTCTCAGACAGAACTTCATACACGGAGTCCCTGCACTTTGTAGCTTCCAGCCCTGAATGAAATGAGTTCCTGTTAAGCACTGGTAGAAAGGAGTCCAGTCCCATGCTGGAAGGGATGGAAGCTTCAGAGGAACAATAGGAAAAGTAGAAAAGTAACAGAAAGGTAATAAGAAAAACAAGGCATGAGGTCCGTCCCTGGGCCAGGAGGGTCCTACATGCCTCGGGGCAGTTGAGCCCTGCAGCAGAACTCCTGAGCCCTGCACTCTGGAGCCTGCACTCTGAAGGGGAAGCAGCACAGTGAGAAGCCCTGCAACTAGAGAAACCCTGCGCACAGCACCCAAGACCCAGCACAGCCACAGATAATGAATAAACAAGCAATTTGGAAAAGAGAAACAAGAGGCAGAATGCGTGTGTTACTTGGAGGAGAGGCAGCAGAGGCACCAGGCTGCCTTCCCCTTTATTAACCTCTCCCCACCCCCTCACCCTCGCCCCATATTCATTCTTTCTTATTTTTTTCAGGGTCAATTTCCAGGCGTATTTTATTTCACTTAATATTCTCATTTTATCTACATTTTATTGGGAACATTTATCTGATGCTGGGTAGACTATTTGTCTTTCTCTTTCTTGTTTCCTTAGCAAATTTATTTTCTAAATCTATAACCTTTAATGGCCCTCCTTGAAGGCAGTAAACTTTTTGGAATTTGCCAGTTGCTATTGACCAATTTAGATTTTTTGTTAGTTGCCCTTTACCCTTGTAAATCAAAGCACTATGACCTATTCTTAAAGATGGGAGGTTTGTACTAAACTCATTCAAGGGATTACTCTCACACATGCATACACACATACACTATATTATACATATTAAAACAGCCTTCACAATTTTCCCCAGCTGAATGAAGTGACCTATCGGTACTTTTACAGTGTAATACACAAATGCTGGGCTTTCCAGTTAGCTCAGTGGTAAAGAGCCCACCTGCCAATGGAAGGAGATACAGGAGATTCAGGTCCGATCCCTGGGTCAGGAAGATCCCCTAGAGGAGGAAAAGGCAACCCATTCCAGTATTCTTGCTGGGATAATCCCAAGGGGTCATAAAGAGTCAGATACAACTGAGCACAGATACAAATGCCACATAGACTAAGTTGTCTCTACTGCTCTGGTCCCCATAACAAAACTGTAAAGCATTTAAATCAGTGTCATAGGCCACTTAGTCAAATGACTAATTAGCTAACTTGACTCTGCTATATCTTCCCTGTAATGCATGTGATAAAATCAAAGTTAATCAATGAAGGGAAGAATAGAGGGAACAAATTACTTCCTAACTGTGGAGATAAACATGATAACAAAGCCAGCAAACATGGGGATGTGATATCCAATCCTAAAAGGGAATTAAAAAAAAAGATACAAGTCCAATAGCCATCCATATACTTGCACTATATTGTTTCATGTAATTGGGAACAGAAATGTGGTTATTTGAGTGCCTCTGAATGCAGGTATAGAGATGGAATATGACACTTGAATACATACAAATAAACAGGCAAATTTACCTGTCAGCCAGGACCCAAATCCTCTTTTCCAGAAAAGATAACCTAAGCAGAGTGCATATCTTTTTGAAACATCAGAATAATCCCAACCATGAAGTACTAAGAGGCCAGCACTCTAGATTGCAATAGGCTTGTCCTATTTCCCCCCTTTTCCCACTTAAACCATGTTCCAGGGCACTGAAATAACACCAATAGAATATTTCTGTTCGCTGCTTCTCTTCTTGGTACTCAACAGTCATGATGTTACAAAGAAAACCTGAAACCCGTGGAATTACGCCAATATTGTGTTATCCTTCCCAAACAGCTGACTGCCTGGGATACAGACAAGTAATCACCTTTATCCCTTCTAACCACCTTTATGATATCTTAGCCCATTCTACTTCTGAGCCCCTGAGTCCCCCATGTGGTACTGCATCCATCAAGATATCTGTTGGTAAGAGGTCCCATGAAGGGGTTGACCAGAAGTTGCATCAGAGCCTTGGAAGCAAATAGAACCCTGATCCATATGTTCTCTTCCTTCAGGAATTCTGTGGCTTGAAAGCAGTTGTTTCCATGTGCTGGGATGGCTTCAATGACTGGAGGGGAGATGGTGGCAGAAATGCCACTTGTCCTTGCTATGCCATCGGGCACACTTTCTTCAATAGCCACGGTGTTGTTTTCAAAGAAGGAGAAGATAGCGGGAAAGGTGGGAGTGAGGGCAGGCCGGGAAGTTGTGGTGGAGCTGAGATTCAGAGAACCACTGATGTCTTTGAACTCTATGGCATAGAGGTAGGTGGGTGCGATGGGCACTGAAAGTGAAGGACAGTCATGAGGGCCAAGGCCAGATTGTCTTTTGACTGTTAGCTGGTTCAGGGACATTATCACGCAATCCAGATTTATGCTCATGGAGATGTCTAAGTGACATGATCTGAAGTCCACTCAAAGGCTGTGCCAGGACTTCCCTGGTGGTCCAGTGGTTAAGGACCCACCTTTCAACTGAGGACATGGGTTTGATCCCTGGTCCGGGAATGTAGATCCCATGTGTTGTGGAGCAACTAAACATGTGGCCACAACTACTGAGGTCCATGTGCCCTAGAGCCTGTGCTCTGCAACAAGAGAACCCCCTGCAATGAGAAGTTCATGTACTACAACTATAGAATAGCCCCACTCACCACAACTAGAGAAAGCCCGGGTGCATCAGCAAAGAACGCGTGAGCCACAACAAGAAGTCAGCACAGCCAAAAAAAAAGAGACTGTGCTTGCCCAAATTATCCTATTAGCTCAAGTGCCTGAATTCCAACCATCATACAACTGGTCCTCATTATCCGTGGATTCCATATTGGCTCATTCACTCACTGGCTAACATTTATTTGTAATCACCAAAATCAGTGCTCACAGAGCCAGCACGGTTTCTCTCAGACACACACGAAGAAATACTGAGTCATCAGATGCTCAGCTTTGCAGCCGAGGCCGCCTTCTTGTTCGCCTCTGACACAGGCCTGTGGAGCACGTGGTGGGAGGAGCAGTGCAGGGCAGGAGGTGAAGCTCTGGGGCCAGCTGGGCAGAGCTCAAATCCACTCAGCACCTGTTAGCAGGGCCGCCTCAGGCAAGGCACTGAGCACTGCTGAACCTCGCTATCTCTTTTGTAAAAAAAAAAAATATAATCTACCGGGACAGATAACATTTTTTTAAATTTAAGATTATAATCTATATGGGGTATGCGTGTGTATGTGTGTATTTTCCCAAGAAGCAATTATTTAATTGTTATTAAAATATTAATTGACTAAATGCATGCATGCATGTGTGTGCACCAAGTCAATTCTGTTGTGCCCGACTCCATGGACTATAGCCCGCCAGACTCCTCCATCCATAGGATTCTCCAGGCAAGAATACTGGAGTGGGTTGCCATGCCCTCCTTCAGGGGTTCTTCTCGACCCAGGGATCGAACCTGAGTCTCCTATGGATCCTGCATTGCAGGCAACCGACTAAGTATTAATTGACTAAATCCAGTACTCAGGGACTTCCCTGGTGGTCCAGAGGCTAAGACTCCACGCTTTCACTGCATCGTCATGGGTCTGACCCCTAGTCAGGAAACTGAGACCCAGCAAGCCCCAAGTGAGGCCATAAATAAATGTGAATATAGACAAATAAACCCAGTGTTCACAGAGACTTACAGAGCATAACTATCATAGATTAGAGCTGACTATACTGGATTTACAATTTGTCTCAAGACAATTCTTATTTAGAAGCATATATTTCACCCAAGGGACTTCCCAGTTGGTGCTAGTGGTAAAGAACCACCCGCCAATGCAGGAGACATAATGAGACATGGCTTCAATCCCTGGGTTGGGAAGATCCCCTGGAGGAGGGCATGGCAACCCACTCCAGTATTCTTGCCTGGAAAATATCAAGGACAGAGGAGCCTAGTGGGCTACAGTCCAGAGGGTCTCAAAGAGTCGGACACAACTGAAGTGACACAGGATGCATGCATGCATTTTATCCGAGGGGAAATATGTTGGCACCCGTTTATATACCAGCATAACTAAATGTAAAAATTAATATACTACCAACTTAAAAAGAAGAACTGGGAGGGAATGAGCCACAGGAAAGTAAGATTTGGATAAGGAGTTGGAAATCCACATAGAATATCTTAGGCTTTCCTGGCAGCTCAGCTGGTAAAGAATCCGCCTGCAATTCTGCAATGCAGGGACCGGGGTTCAATTCCTGGATCAGGAAGATGCCCTGGACGAGGGCATGGCAACCCACTCCAGTATTCTTGCCTGGAGAATCCCCATGGACAGAGGAGCCTGGTGGGCTACAGTCCAACGGAGAGCAAAGAATCAGACATGACTGAGCAACTAAGCACAGCATAGAGTGTGTTATTTTGACAGAACAGACAAAAGCAACCCAGTGAGAAGATACTCACTCTCCCGGAGGTCTTTGGAATAATTAGCACCCTGGAAAGGAGTAGGGGGAGGAAGAAAAGGATTTCCAGTTCTGGCTCCAGGTCAGCCTCTTTGATCAGGTCAGATGCTCCCTGAACCTCCTTCTCTTTGAACCTCTGGGGTCTTTCAGCAAAGGTTTGCAAGTTTCAGACTCCATTTCCTGCTGTTTCCTCCAATCCCTAGTGATCTTGGTGTCCTCAAGCACAAAAGGAAAGTCTCCAGTCCATTCACTGCAGAGTTCTAACCGGGCACATGCTGCCCCCTGGGACCCAGAGAAAATTAACTCCCAGCACCAAGACCCCCAAACGTACCCACCACCGTGAGCAGCATGTTGTCCAGAAGCAGAGCAACAAACACCACCAGCAGCACCAGCCTCCGGGACTCTCTCCCCTTCTTCAGTAACCACTGAGAAGCATCCAAGACGGTCCTGAGCATGCTGAGGGCTGGGCCAGGGCAACTTCTCCACCAGGTTCTCAGGGAGGATCCTGTTATAGTTACAGGTCTTTGCAGAAAGAAGGGAGAAATCCTGTCCAGAAAAGTGAAACTCATGATTAAAATAAGGAGTACAAAGAGTTGCAAGCGATATTTGGTTTTTTTTTTTTTCATTTTTAAAAAATATTTTCTTGAAGTACAGTGGATTTACAATGTTGGGTTAATTTCTGCTGTTCAGCAAGGTGATTCAGTTATACCTATGTACATATTCTTTTTCATATTCTTTTCCATTATGTTTTATCACAGGATACTGCATATAGTTCCCTGGCCTTGTTGCTTATCCATCCTATATACAATAATTTGCGTTGGCTAATCCCAAACTCCCAAAGATCGGATGGTATTTGAACTTTTCCGTGTTTACATCTCTGTTCACTTCTTATACATCTCCATAATTCTATCCCATTCCTGGAATGCTTTCCAAGAAAGCACTGCTTATCAGCTTTTTATATCTGGAACTTTACCCTGCACATTAGGCAGGCTTTATAGAGTATCATGGAGTTCTGTGTTTCTCAAACATCAAATGTTTGCCCACCACCTTGGTAGATTATGGCATATCTGAGGACTACTTGTATTGGTATTTACTTAATCTTTTCCTCTAAAGCCACTCTTTTTAAAAGCTGAAACATTATTGCTTAAAAACACTTTATGAAAAATAATATTCTACGTCTATGTACCACCCCAAAGTAGCCCGTGTGCTGCAGTGTTATTAAAACTTCTGCTGCCAGTGAGAAACACTGACCTCGACCAGCCTTTTCATCTCACAGATGAGAAATCTGAGATTCAAGAAGCTAAGAGGTTTGTCTCTGGTCACACAATTAGTGACAAACTAGAACAAAATCCCAAGTTTTTTTTTAACTTGCAGGAAAGTACCCCGCCACCTCTCCTTGTTCTGTGTACGAGAAACACAGCTGTTTTTCTGTTTAAGCTTTTTTACAAACTCCTGCTCAGATATGTATGCTACTCTGTGTAGGTAAAATCCTAGCTTTCTTGACTCATTTTCTACTTAGGACTTCACCTCATTAGTCAGCAAGAAGTCACAGTACTTGGTTAAACTTCAGATAATAACAGTTGCTGCGAAGAATTCCATTTTCCTTTATGCTGTTTCTGTTGTAGCATCAACAATTCCAATTTTATAATGTTTGAAACAGATTACTGTCAAGAAACACATCAGGCTCTTTGTGTTCCCCTTAATTTGAAACCTATCTTAAGAAAATAATCAGAAATACAGTCAAATATTTTAAAGTAAATAATTAAATGTTTAAAATAAATAATCCTATTTATGTCAGTGAAGGAGTGATACATTTTGATGGTAGAATATAAATAGCTCTCAAAAATAATATTTTAAATAATTTTGATGATTTAGAAAATACAATCAATATGTAAAGAAAAAAGGATTTTAGACTGTATTTATAGCCTGACCTCAATTATATAAAAGATATAGATGCACCATTAAAAGAATAGAAAGATACACACACAAGAGCCACACAAAAGTTATTATAATCAATGACAAATTATCTTCTTTTTGAGTTATTCTATAAATAATTATTCTACAATTAACTAATTCCATAATATAAGAAATAAATAATTTTAAATGTTTATCATTGGGGTTTGATAGTCAACTTCACATGTTGGAAATATCCAAGCAGTGAGCTACTCTGCTCTAAGGCAACGGCTGGAGGAAAAATACTGTCTACACTACAGATCCAAGTGACTGAGGGGTGCCCATGGAACCAAATTTTCAGATCAGAAATTAAGAAATAACCAGAAAATGCATGTAAATCATTTAAGAACCTTCATTTCTCTGAATACAAGGAAAAGCTATTTCTAAATACAAATTGACTTAGGATATATAAGAAATGTATACATAAGAAAATAAGAAAAGACTAAAAGAAAAACAGTGGAAAGCTAAAAGATGTAAAATGGAATAAAATAAGTACTCTGAGAACAGACCAAAAATATACAAGTGATCAAAACCAAATGGAACAACAAAGCAGACAAAACCAGGAATTTGTCAACAAATCAGTAGTAAATTTTAAAGCCATAATTCTCTATTCAGAGACAAATTATAAAGAAGGATTAAATGTAGGCAGAGAGAGAAACATCTCAGCTTAGAGTTCACCTGGTGTGAGGTACTCGGTGAGGTGCTGCCAACTCTTAACAGTTCAGCTCGGACTTCTCTCATAAAGTGTGCTGCTGGTGGATTTATTGCCACGGATCATCTGAGGAGGCCATGTGTGCGCTTTGTCCACAAAGATTTAATTGGAACCTTAGCTCCATGCGTCACGGGGAGGAAAGCAGCACTGAAGAGCTTGAAGAGAGGGGAGGAATTACCCTAAACGAAGACGCACTGGGCTACACTGTTTTCCATCCATGCTTATCTATCATCAAACACATTAACTTTTGTCTGGGACTGAATACAAATTGGAAGACACAATGGAACCAGGGTACAGAGCCTGTCCCTTGTTACTTAGTCAGAGACTTCCACATATCCAGTTGCTTTCTGGAAAGAAACAAATATTAGAACATCCACAGGACCAATTTTTAAAAAGACAAAAATAAACAAAAAAACTGCAATTCTCAAGTATAAAAATCCAACTCCCATGGCCTCTTTGGAGGCATCGACTGCGCACTTCCATTTTTATTTCCCAAAGCTAGCTCAATGCCTAGCACATAGCAGCCTCCAGTAAATATTTCTTGTGTTGATGACGGGATGGATGGGTTACATGAGAGAGGATGGCTCTTTATGGAAGCTTGGAGTGGCCCTATAGGTCTATACTCTTATGACATTGAAGAGTCATCACTAGGGCAAAGAACATGCATGCTAAGTCACTTCAGTCATGTCCGACTCTATCTGACCCCACAGGTTGTAGCCCGCCAGACTCCTCTGTCCATGGGATTCTCTAGGCAAGAATACTAGAGTGGATTGCCATTTCCTACTCCAGGGGATCTTCCTGAACCAGGGATCTAATTCTTGTGACTCTTGCTTTGACAGGCGGGTTCTTTACCATTAGCACCACCTGCGAAGCCCATGCAAAGAACATAAATAATTTATAAAAAAGCAAATACAACTTTTGAGCAGAGTAGCCGCAGAGTTTTCCTAATTGTGCAAGTTGTAGCCCCTCCTAATTGTCTTAATTAACTGAGGAACTTTCAACTTAGGGCTTAAAAAAATAGAGAGATTTAAAGAAAAACTGGGGAAAAAATAGGAAGGAAGCAACAGAAACAGGAGGAGGAAGGGAGTATATGAGTTTTCTATTGCTGATGTAACAAATTACCACACACTTAATGGCTTATAAAACACAAACATATTATCTTAGAGTTCTGGAGGTCAGAATTCCAATATAGGCATTACTGGGCTAAAACTCGAGGAGCTGGCAAGGTTACAGTTATATGTTTTCAGTTAACTGTAGCCATATTAGTACTTACAGACTAGCCAAGTTTGGAGTGTTCTCATACATGCTCATCATTGTTAATAATCAGAGTGTTGTCTATCAAACAGAGGTGAGTTCTTATCTTCCTCCTGTTTAAATTTCTAAAGTTAGGGGAAAAAAAGATGGTGTGAGTATATGCTCAGTTGCGTCCAGCCCTTCGAGATCCAATGGATTGTAGCCTGCCAGACTCCTCTGACCATGGAATTTTCCAGGCAAGAATGCTGGAGTGGGTTGCCATTTCCTTCTCCAGGGGACCTTCCCAACCCAGGGATCGAACCCTTGACTCCTGCATTGGCAGGAGGATTCTTTACCACTGAGCCATGTGGGAAGCTCAGTATGAATATAGGGAAATATAAATTTAAATACACTATTAGTGTGCAAATAGATACAGTTCTTTTAAGAAGCAATTTGACTTTCTATCTCTTGTCTTTTTTCATTTTGTGGTTTGGAATAATTTTTTAAATTGATGTATAGTTAATTTACAATGTTGTGTTAGTTCCAACACAGTTGGACTAGTCTAATGACACACAGACTGAGCTCTTACTTTTACTGGTGAATTTTTATTTTTAAATGTTTTCAAAATAATTTGCATAATAAACAAAAAGTCTATAGTTTTTGCCATTTAGCATCAGTCAGTTTAGTTCAGTCGCTCGGTCATGTCCAACTCTTTGTGACCCCATGGACTGCAGCACGCCAGGCTTCCCTGTCCATCACCAACTCACAGTTAGACTCAGTTATATATTAATATGTATATATAAATTTTTTCAGACTCTTTTACATTATAGATTATTATTGAGTACAGTTCCCTGTGCCATACAGTAGGTCCTTACTGCTTACCTATTTTATATACAGTAGTGTGTATATATTAATCCCAAACTCCTTATTTATCTCCCCCATCTCTTATCTTTCAAATCATAAAATATCCATATCTTTTAAGCTAGCAATTGCACTTTTAAAGACTCTATTCTAGGAAAATAAGCTAAAATATAGGGGAAATATCACAGGTCCAAAATTTTTATCAGCAGTGAGGGAAAACTTAGAAACATCTCAATGTCCAACTGTAGAAAAAGATTTAAGTGTATGGATTTTAAGGACTGACATGTTGATGCTAAAACAAGGAAAAAAGGTTTATTATGAAGGCTATATGTCAACCTGGAAAAAAATATGTTTATACCTAAATATTACAATGGGAAGTAAATAGTAGAATATAAACCTTCATGTAAATTCACAGCAGCATTGCGCACAATTACCAAAAGGTGAAAGCAAACCAAGTGTTCACTGATGAATGAACAGATAAGCAAACTGTGATATTTGCATACAGTGGGATACTATTCAGCCTTAAATATGAAGGACATTCTGACACATGCCACATGGATAAATCTTGAGGACATTAGGGTAAGTTTAATAAGCCAGTCACAAGAAGACAAATGCTGTTTGATTTCACTTATTTGAGCTAACTAGAGTAGTGAAATTCATAGAATCAGAAAGTAAAATGGTTTCAGGGATCTGGAGGGAGGAGGAAGTAAGTTTTTGCTTTGTAAGCTGAAAAACTTTCAGAGATTGGTTGGTTGCACAACAATATGAATATACTTAATGCTACTGAACTGTCACTTTAAAATGGCTACAATGATAATTTTTTTATTATGTGAATTTTATTATAATCAATTTTAAATTTTATGTGCATTGCAATTTTTTATCTATAAAAATTCCATACGCATAAGACAAATGCATGCATGCATGCTCAGTTGCTTCAGTCGTGTGCAACCCCATAGCCTGTAGCCCACCAGGATCCTCTGTTCATGGGATTCTCCAGGCAAGAATACTGGAGTCGGTTGCCATGCCCTTCTCCAACATAAGACAAATACACCTAAGTTATATTAGTGGTTATGCTAAACGGCATAACAGTCCCATCATCTAAATGCTAAATGGAATCCAGTCCTATCACTTCATGGCAAATAGATGGGAAACAGTGGAAACAGTGACAGACTTTATTTTGGGGGACTCCAAAATCATTGCAGATGGTGACTGCAGCCATGAAATTAAAAGACATTTGCTCCTTGGAAGAAAAGTTATGACCAACCTAAACAGCATATTAAAAAGCAGAGACATTTAGCTACAAAGGTCCAACTAGTCAAAGCTATCATTTTTCCAGTAGTCAAGTATGGATGTGAGAGTTGGACTATAAAGAAAGCTGAGCACTGAAGAATTGATCCTTTTGAACTGTGGTGTTGGAGAAGACTCTTGAGAGTTCCTTGGACTGCAAGGAGATCCAACCAGTCCATCTTAAAGGAAATCAGTCCTGAATATTCATTGGAAGGACTGATGCTGAAGCTGAAGCTCTAATACTTTGGCCACCTGATGGGAAGAAGTGACTCGTTGGAAAAGACCCTGATGCTGGGAAAGATTGAAGGCAGGAGGAGAAGGGGACAACAGAGGATGAGATGGTTGGATGGCATCACTGATTCAATGAACATGAGTTTGAGTAGGCTCCGGGAGTTGGTGATGGACAGGGAAGCTTGGCGTGCTGCAGTCCATGGGGTCACAAAGAGTTGGACATGACCGAGCGACTGAACTGAACTGACTGATGCTAAATGGCAAAAAACTATAGATTTTTTTTTATTATGCAAATTATTTTGAAAACATTTAAAAATAAAAAAGTCACCAGTAAAAGTAAGAGCTCAGTCTGTGTCTCATTAGACTTGTAGATGCTGAGTCTCCAGGACTAATCCATTTCTAGCCGGAGCAGCCTGTTGAGAATAATCTAGAACTGAAATAGAACTTAGAGGCTCTTTGACAGTGGTTCTGTTACCACTCCAGTTAAAGTGGCTGGAAAACAAGCATCATCAGACAGACAGCTTTTTTCTCCAGACCAAAGAACATGTATAAACCAGTTACACTTACATTTGGCTGCGGTCAATGTGACCTGCCAGAGTAGATGGTCCTATGACTGCGATGCAGAGGGTGCTTTTGTTTCTCATTGCTTCCTCTTTCTCTTGCTGTTCAGATATTTAACAATCAGTCCCAACTTCCTCTTATATTAAGTATAGGTCAGCGTTCCAGCCTCAGACTGGAGAGGTTTGGTTCTTGTCGGAGACTTCTGAAAAGGCAGCCAGAGGATTGTTGCATTAATAGTTGTGATCTACATGGCACTGTGTGTGCATGCTCAGTCGCTCAGTCATGCCCAAGTCTTTTTGACCACACCGGTAGGCCATCAGGCTCCTCTGTCCATGCAGCTTTCCAGGCAAGCATACTGGAGTGGGTTGCCATTTCTTCCTCCTGGGGATCTTCCCGATTCAGGGGTCAAACCTGTGTCTCCTGCTTCTCCTGCATTGACAGGCAGATTCTTTACCACTGTGCCACCTGTAGGCCCTGCAAATGGGATCCGTGTCCCCAAACTTGGGAATGTCTTTGTCTTGTAAGCCAGGGGAAGAGCCTGTTTCAGATAAACAGAAAAAAGATGTTTAAAAAACCAAACTCAAAATAAGCTGGAATCTCACTGAATGTATTATAGAGAACTGGTAGCAAACAGCAATACATAAGTAGACTGAGGATGGGGACATTCAACCACCTCCCCATGTGCCCACTAGCATAATTTCTCTTTCAGTGCTCTTAAGGAGAAAGCCTTGCCTATGGAGGCGGCAGACTCCGAGAAACTAGCTCCCTTATCCCTGCAGCCAGGTCCCTTCAGACAGTCTGGACTTCCTTTGGCCAGTGCCACCAAGGGGAGCCTGCACCTGTCCTATCACAGTGGAGAATATGGTAGGAGAATGCCCTGGTTGGACTTGTCCGTGGTGGGCGCTTCTGCCTGTTGCTTCTCATCTGCTTGTTGCTGTTGCCCAGTCACTAAGCTGTGTCTGACTCTATGCGACCCCATGTTTCCTTGTCCTTCACCATTTCCCAGAGATTGCTCAGACTCATGTCCCTTGAGTTGGTGATGCCATCCAACCATCTCATCCTCTGTCACCCCCTTCTTCTCCTGCCCTCAATCTTTCCCAGCATTGGGGCCTTTTCCAGTGAGTTGGCTATCTCACTCTTTTTTCTTTGATTCTTCAGTACAGCCCTAAGCCTCATGTCTATACACTTGGCTATCTGGAACTCTCTGCTGCTAAGTCACTTCAGTTGTGTCCGACTCTGTGCGACCCCATCCCTGGGATTCTCCAGGCAAGAACACTGGAGTGGGTTGCCATTTCCTTCTCCAATGCATAAAAGTGAAAAGTGAAAGTGAAGTCGCTCAGTCATGTCTGACTCTTCAAGACCCCATGGACTGCAGCCTACCAGGCTCCTCCGTCCATGGGATTTTCCAGGCGAGAGTACTGGAGTGGGGTGCCATTGCCTTCTCCGCCTGGAACTCTCTACCTACTATCAACACCCCTTCATCTTCTCTTCCCTGGCCAGGGCCCTCCTTTCTAATTCTTTACTGCCTCTCGTTATGTCATTTCAAAGTCTTCCCTTAACCTGGCATCTTCCCCTGATGACCAGGGGGTACCACCTCTGCCTAATTTGACTCAGGCCTGCTCTGCTCAGGACACACAGCCCTGGCTACGCCTTACCAGCCAGTGTCCCACCTCCTTTCCTTTAGTACCCATTGTATCTATGCAGGAGTTGGTTAAGAACAAAACTGGCCAATATGGGGAGAGGGAAGGATTATTATGAGATCATATGAAATTTTCTGTGTGCAACTTTTAAAAATTGTAAGAAAGAAAGAAAGCAAAGTGTTCAGTTGTGTCCAACTCTTTGTGAGCCCATGGACTGTAGCCTACACCAGGAACCTCCATCCATGGGATGTTTTAGGCAAGAATACTGGAGTGGGTTGCCATTTCCTCCTCCAGGGGATCTTCCCAACCCAGAGATTGAAACCGGGTCTCCTGCATTTCAGGCAGACGCTTTACCCTCTGAGCCATCAGGGAAGCTATCCCCAAAATTGTAAAGTACTACAGAATTTTAATTATTTTCTTGGGCTCCAAAATCACTGTGGACAGTGACTGCAGCCATGAGATTAAAAGACACTTGCTCTTTGGAAGAAAAGCTATGACAAAACTAGACAGCATGTTAAAAAGCAGATATCACTTTGATGACAAAGGTTGGGATAGTCAAAGCTATGGTCTTTTCAGTAGTCATATACAGATGAGAGAGCTGGACCCTAAAGAAGGCTGAGAGCCAAAGAATTGATGCTTTTGAACTGCAGTGCTGGAGAAGACTCTTGGGAGTCCCTTGGACAGCAAGGGGATCAAGCCAGTGAATCCTAAAGGAAATCAACCCTGAATATTCGTTGGAAGGACTAATGCTGAAATTGAAGCTCCAATACTTTGGCCACCTGATGCAAAGAGCTGACTCACTAGAAAAGACCCTGTTGTTGGGAAAGACGGGAGGCAGGAGGAGAAGGGGATGACAGAGGGTGAGATGGTTGGATGATATCACTGACTCGATGGACAGGAGTTTGAGCAAACTTTGGAAGATTGTGAAGAACAGGAAATCCTGGCATGCTGCATTCCATGGGATTGTAAAGAGTTGGACATGACTTAGCTACTGAAAAACAACAATAGAATTTAAATAACCTGGGGCTTCCCTGGTGGCCCAGCAGTAAAGAGTCCACTATACAATATAGGGGAAGTGGGTTCAATCTCTGATGAGGGAACTGGAGAGCCTGTGCACCAAAACTACTGCTCCTGTGGGCTCTCTAGAGCCTGTACACCACAACAAGAGAAGCCCGTGGAGCACAACTAGAGAAAGCCTGAGCATGCAGCGGAGAATCCAAAGGCCACAGTAAAGATCCAGCAGAACCAAAGTTAAAAAAAA
The DNA here is from genome assembly GCF_023699985.2 of Odocoileus virginianus. Taxonomy (NCBI): domain Eukaryota; kingdom Metazoa; phylum Chordata; class Mammalia; order Artiodactyla; family Cervidae; genus Odocoileus; species Odocoileus virginianus. The sequence continues at coordinate 43,145,294 of NC_069704.1, read as the reverse complement.
ATTTTTTTATTTATTCCAATAAATAAAAATAAAATGTAAAAAAAAAAAAAACAAACAAAAAATAAGGCTGACCAAAAGCCAGATGCAGAGATATAATATTTTATAACACTTGTGGCATTTTCCCTTGAATTAAGTTATCTGTTTCTAGACTATAAGCTACTTAAGCACAGTTTCTTTTCTTTTTAATCTTAGTCAACTTTGTATTTCACACAGCACCTGACATCTTGCCCAGTAGAGATGCTCTGTAACTATTTATTACTATTGTCCATGATGTCTATGAATATTCTTGCCTCTCTGAGCGTAAGACTGGCTGAGATATTGGAAGCCCTGAAGGAGTTTTGTTGTTTCTCAGAGCCTCACTGCTTAAGAATGAGAATAAGGAAATTCAATCTTCCATTCAGAATTCAGCTACCAAATGTACCCATCCTTGAAAATGTGAGCAGAATTCCACAACCAGGACTGAGGGTTTTAAAATCCACTGCTAACCCTTAGAATCAGAGCCTCAGTCATGGCCCCTTATTAATTGTATTTATTTATTTTTTTTAATATTTTTTCCATTTATTTTTATATATATGGAATTATTAATTGTATTAAAAAAATTTTTTTTAACCTCACCGCAAGGTACGTGGAATCTTAGTCCCCCAGTCAGAAATTGAATCCATGCCCCCTGCTTTGGAAGCACGGAGTCTTAACCACTGGAGCACCAGGAAAGGCCCTCCTTATTAACTTTAATTTGTAGACCAGAGTTTGTAGACCTAAAAAACCATTGACCAGAAGGCCTGTGGAAATGTCCATGACTTCAGTGTAAGTATGAAAGGCCAATGGTAATTTCTCATAGGAACAAAAGCCACGCTTTCTATAAATATCTTTCTACAAATACCAGGAAACAGAGAAGAAGCACCTAGATTAGCAGAGCTTGGGTCTTACTTATGCCATTTATTAGCTGTGAGACTTTGGAGAAACTATCTAATTTTTCTGTGCCTCAACTTAGAGAGTTTTTGCTAAATTGGCTAATTTATAGTACTTTGTAATTGATTGAGTTCCTGTGAAGATTCAGTGAATAAATGAACAGCAAGCACTCAGAAGAACACCCATCACATGGAAGGTACATATTAGATCCTACACACTTATCAGAAAAATAATAATACATTGACTCTGCTCTGACTAAATTCCTCTGTTTATTGGGGGAATTTCCAGACGCTAAGTTCCCTAAAATCAATTCCTCTTCAAAATGCACTACCCACCATGAACTGCTTCAGAGCTATTACGTCTTGCTAACCATGAGAATTTATGGGACCTTACTCAACAGTCACATGGGACATGCCATATTGCTCCCTAATTCAAGTTAGCCCCAAATTCTGTCTAACCAAACAGATCTGCCTTCCTATGAAGACTAATCTGACCTCAGCAAGGCCTAGATGAGCTTTCTGTTGCCAGTTAGGCAATCTAGCAAGTCACCCCATGCTGTTTCACACCTTCTCTCTGTCAAATCGTACGTGTTCATCTCGTCTCTACAATTTAGCCTTTCGCTCCTGAGAAACAGGGCTTCCCTTGTGGCTCAGCTGATACAGAATCTGCCTGCAATGCAGAAGACCTGGGTTTGATCCCTGGGTTGGGAAGATCCCCTGGAGAAGGGAAAGGCTACCCACTCCAGTATTCTGGCCTGGAGAATTCCATGGACTGTACAGTCCTTGGAGTCACAAAGAGTTGGACATGACTGAGCAACTTTCACTTCACTTCCTTAGAAACATTCTTTATAGTAAGGTTTGTTATTGTTTCGTCGCTAAGTTGTGTCTGACTGTTTGTGATCCTGTGGACTGTAGCCTGCCAGGCTCTTCTGTCCATGAGATTTCCCAAGCAAGAATACTGGAGTGAGTTGCCATTTCCTCCTCCAAGGGATCTTCCCAACCCAGAGATTGAACCCAGGTCTCCTGCATTGGCAGGCAAATTCTTTACCACTAAGCCACCAGGCAAGTTCCATAGTAAGGTTACCTTCACTTTAAAGATGGGGCACAGTGTACAGGAGAAACTGATGTGACACTGCGAAGCAATTACACATCAATTACAAAAGAAGACGTGACACAGGGTCAGAGATTCTCTGCCTGAGGTTACAGAGCTTAGCCCAGTGCTCTCTAGTTCCTTGGAGGCTTTCCAGTGCCTAGCACAATGCTGAGCGCATTATCAGTGCTCACTCAATATGCATGCATGCATGCTCAGTCACTTCAGTTGTGTCCAACTCTATGCAACCCTGTGGACTGTAGCCCACCAGGCTCCTCTGTCCATGGAATTTTCCAGGCAAGAACACTGGGGTGGGATGCCATGCCCTCCACCGGGGGATCTTCCCAACCCAGGGATTGAGCCTGCATCTCCGACATCTCCAGCATTGCAGGCAGGTTCTTTACGCACTGCGATACCTGGGAAGCCTCATTCGATATGCATTGCTTGCTAAAAAATGTCACTCAAGCTCTCAGCCTTAACACCATCTTTTGAGAAACCTCTGTGATATGAGAGCAAAGTGGAGGAAGAAGTGAATGTGCTGGCTGAAGCACAAAAGAAGAAAGATGAGCAGAGGTCCAAGTGAACTTGTACACCCAAGGAAGCAACAGAAACAAGAGAAGCCAGGGACACTGGTACTAATTGTTGGACTGCATGCCTACAATCTAGAACTTGTCTCAGTGGGTCTGGAATATCTATGGCCATTCTGATCACCTCAACCACCTTTGAGAGACCCACCTTGCTCATATCTAAGTGGTCCCTTTTGGTCCTTTGCCCTGGACCTGTTATATTATGGACTAGTTCTCTTCTCAGTTGTGGCTGAATGTAAAATGTGTATAATAAACCATCTCTTGTGCTGTCTTAGCTAAAGAAAACAAAAAATGTCACTCAAGCTTTTACTGCACCTCCCATCATACATCATAAGTAAGCCAGGAAATAAGGCCTCTTTCTGGCAATGGTCAGACTCTGATGTCGAGACAGTACATGCACATTGCCATGACAACTGATGGAAAAGTGGAAATGATCCAAATTAGAATAAACCCCTAGAATTTTTTCCTAAGAATCCCAGATGTTCCAAGTCTAGGTTATCCCCAGGTCATCTTTGCAAGCAAAGAAGGGGCTTCAGACAGATACCAGGTCAGAGTTAGTTCTGGAATCCTCATTTAAGATCATCAGAAGCACCCACCTGTCTTAGAAATAATTTGGTCTTCCAAAGTTTCCCTACATGGAGATAAGAGCAGCTCATCTAGAATTAGCCTGCATCAGAGGGAATCTTCCAGATTTATCCAAAAGCATAATTGGGGACAGAGCCAGAACTGGGCAGCTATGGATGCTATAGAGCAAAAAAAAAAAAAAAAAGCATGGTCTAAAGTCTAGGAAGGTTAGGACTTCCCTGGTGGTCCAGTGGTTAAGAGTCTGCCTGCCAATTCAGGCTACATGGGTTCAATTCCTGGGCCCAGAAGATCCCACATACTGTAGAGCGACTAAGCCTGTGTGCCACAAGTACTGAGCTCTTGTGCTGCAACTACTGAGGTCCATGCACCCTGGAGCCTGTGCTCCAAAACAAGAGAAGCCGCTGCAGTGAAAAGCCTGAGCGCCACAGTGAAGAGGAGCCCCTGCTCTTTAAAACTAGAGCAAGCCCACACACGTCAACAAAGACCCAGTGCAACCATAGATAAATAAAATAATAAGAAAATTAAAAATGAAATCTAGGAAAGTTAGATTTGTCTTCCTAGCCTAGCCACTACCTTGCTTCTGCAACTTGGGAAATCATCTTACTTCCCTGAACTTCAGTTTCCTCATTTGTAAATTGGAGAGGTAAGGTTTAGTTGATCCCCAAGCAGGAGACGCAAGAGACATGGGTTTGATCCTTGGGTCAGGAAGATCCCCTGCAGTAGGAAATGGCACCCACTCCAATATTCTTGCCCGGAAAATTCCACGAGCAGAGGAGCCTGGTGGGCTACAGCCCATGGGGCCGTGAAGAATCGGACATGATTGAACAACTAAACACATACACACACAAGGTCTACAGTTTTAACAATCAAACTAGTCTCAGAGGTAAAAACAACAAGCTCCCATCAAATGTTGAGTCTATGTTGTCCTTCACCACTTTCTTTGTCCCAAATTCCTTCCAGATCTCTGCAATACAGAACTTTAAATTTGCCTGAACAGGTGCTTATTTTACCATGAGTTGAAACTGCTTCCTATTAAAATGAAAACCATAATATTCTAAACAGATGTATCTTAATATTCCTAATTTTATTTCTGATTAAAAAGTATAATGTAAGAGTATATCAATAAAATGACAATTATAAAGAATGCAAATATCCCATAACTCAGAGATAGTCACTGTTAACATCTATATATATATATATATTTCTTTCCAATATTTTCTCAAAGGGTGCATGTACATCTATAGATAATAGAAATTTTACTGTGTATGACATTTCCTATAGAATTTTGACTTAACGCTGTATTGTGAAGAATTTTCCCATGTTTAAGATATTTTTCCGTCTGTCCAAGAGTCTGAATAATATTTGATCAAATAGATGCATCAACATTTACAGAAATGATTCATTTTGTTTGCAACATTTGGGGTGAGAAACAGCTGTCTTTGAAATAGCAATAAAAGGACGTCTTTGACAAAGGGCACCTAGAGTTTCAAGGACACTTTTTCCCATGACCATATCATGATAAGGCCAACATCTTATTGCATAAACATTGGTGCTATATGTTTAAACACTGCTCACTCTTAAGTAGTCATGTTCTTATCATAGGGGGCCCTTTTCTGTCTGCATCCTTTCCACAACACAACAGTGACCCTAGTGACAATGAAAGTGACATGAAACAGAACCAGAGGCCTCAGTGTTCAGAAGGCCAAGGTCAGTTTCAAGTCTATAAAGCTCACTCTGCCTCTGAGAGTCAAAATCAGAAAACACCCATATACATAAATATGTTCAGTTCAGGTCAGCCGCTCGGTCATGTCCAACTCTTTGCGACCCCATAGACTGCAGCACGCCAGGCCTCCCTGTCCATCACCAACTCCCAGAGCCTACTCAAACTCATGTCCATTGTGTAAGTGATGCCATCCAACCATCTCATCCTCTGTCGTCCCCTTCTCCTCCTGCCCTCAATCTTTCCCAGCATCAGGGTCTTTTCAAACGAGTCGGTTCTTCTCATTAGGTGGCCAAAATATTGGAGCTTCAGCTTCAGCATCAGTCCTTCCAATGAATATTCAGGACTGATTTCCTTTAGGATGGACTGGTTGGATCTCCTTGCAGTCCAAGGAACTCTCAAGAGTCTTCTCCAACACCACAGTTCAAAAGGATCAATTCTTCGGTGCTCAGCTTTCTTTGTAGTCCAACTCTCACATCCATACATGACTACTGGAAAAACAGTAGCTTTGATTAGATGGACTTTTGTTGGCAAAGTAATGTCTGTGCTTTTTAATATGCTGTCTAGGTTGGTCATAACTTTTCTTTCAAGGAGCAAACATCTTTTAATTTCATGGCTGCAGTCACCATCTGCAGTGATTTTGGAGCCCCCAAAAATAAAGTCTGTCACTGTTTTCACTGTTTCCTCATCCATTTTCCATGAATATATATGAAAATATATAAATATACATAAATATAATTAGCTTCTTCTCCCATCTCAGGCTGAAAATTTCATATTGATGATATTACTCTTGTTGATGCCTTGTTACATGGAAATGTATAGACCTAGTGATTTAATTTGCTGTGATTTGTCTTCATAATGTTTTCCTTGTCCCAGATTTTCCAGCAAAGAGAGACACACATTATATGGAGGAAATTAGGTCACTGGCATGAGCTTTTCTTTCCCTGCCCTTCTTTAATATAATTTTCTTCCTCTTAATCGTTTGTGAAAAAGAGTAAGTTACATTTACATTTACAGTAAATTTACATTTCTGTTTGCAATGTTGATTTCTGGAAGTCTTCTTTTACATCCTTGAAAACAATGACATGAAATCTTCCCAGCTGATATAAGGAGACTCAGAGACAAAAAGAATTGAGGACTGGTCCAGGGTCACACTGTTCATAAGGGGACAGTCTGCTGAGACGGAGCTGGTGACTCTGAGTCTCATGTTCCAACCACATTCCCTGCTGCTGAGATCCACTGGTCTTGCCTTCCTTGGGGTAAAATAAGGATAGGATTTCAATACAACAAGAAGATAGTAACCAGCATACAATCTGACAGGGTGAGTGTTCCTTAGGAAAAACCCTTCATTTAGAAGTTAGTGGAGAACTATTCATCCTTAGGAAAAGAGAAACTCATTTGTATTCATCTACTAGATATTTTGGAGAAGGAAATGGCAACCCACTCCAGTATTCTTGCCGAGGGTAATCCCATGGACAGAGAAGCCTGGTGGGCTACGGTCCAAAGAGTCGCAAAGAGACAGACACGACTGAAGTGATGTAGCATGTACAAACTAGATATTTATTATGTTTATGTGCAAGTTACCTTGCACTAGGTACTACAGATAACTACTACAGGTAATACCTACAGATATCTAGGTACTACAGATAGAATACACAAGATATTTATAAGATGTGTGTGTGTTCACATGTGTGTGGGCATGCACGTGTGCATGCTAAACCACTTCAGTTGTGTCTGACTGTGCGACCCTATGGATTGTAACCCACCAGGCTCCTCTGTCCATGGGATTCTCCAGGCAAGAATACTGGAGTTGATAGCCATGCCCTCCTCCAAGGGATCTTCCCGACCCAGGGACTGAATCCACGTCTCTTAAGTCTCCTGCATTGGCAAGCAGGTTCTTTACCACTAGCGCCACCTGGGAAGCTCACTTATAAGATATGCTGCTAAGTCACTTCAGTCGTGTCCGACTCTGTGCAACCCCGTAGACAGAAGCCCACCAGGCTCCCCCTTCCCTGGGATTCTCCAGGCAAGAACACTGGAGTGGGTTGCCATTTCCTTCTCCAATGCATGAAAGTGAAAAGGGAAAGGGAAGTCGCTCAGTCATGTCCGACACTTAGCAACCCCATGGACTGCAGCCTACCAGATTCCTCCATTCATGGGATTTTCCAGGCAAGAGTACTGCAGTGGGGTGCCATTGCCTTCTCCAACTTATAAGATATAGTCCCTGCTTAATACAAACTAGTCAGGGAGATGGGCCATTTATCAAGCTGTGAGAAAAGAGCCTGAGACAAAGTAATTAATAGGCACATGATTGATCAAAGTATACAAAAATAATGCTACTTAAAACATATTTAGCACTTGCTATTTGCCAAACACTTTGCAGTAATCTCTTTTAAGGCTTACAACAAGTTTATGAAGATGGTAGCATTGTGATCTCCAGTTTGCAAATGAGACCTAGAGACAATAAATAAGCAAATGAATTTTTGTTCAAGACCACAGAACTAAGGAAACTGAGACTTCAACTAAGCTGTCTGGGTCCAGAACCTGTTAAACATAATACTGTATTCCACCCCCTCCCTCAGGTGATGCTGTGTGTGTGAATGTATGTGACTTTGAACATTTAACATTCAATTTAGAACAGAAAAGTAGACCTCTGCAATTATCAATTATTTATATCACTGCACTATGTCTTCTGACTTTTAGCAGTGTACAAAAGTGTTTTACAATATTGCAATTGGTCAATATCTGTGTTTAGCTCACTATTATTTTATATAAATAGTTCCATATACTTAAATTTCACTAGTTTATATATACATCATGTGCATGCCGCTAAATATAGAATCCTTGTCTAGATCACTATTGCTATTTAGGTTATTACTTCATTTTCTCTATGAGTACTCATTTTGCCATAACAAGCTATAAACACATTCCTTTGGTTAATAATCCCATTGCTGAAATTGCTAAAACAAACGATTGGATCAAACACTATGAACAGTTTTATGATCCCCAACCCATACCGGGTTGCTCTCCAGAAGGACTGGCCAATTTACAAAGCCAGGAGTAATGTGTTGGTGCCCTTCTTATTCCCCAATCCTGCCAGTGCTGAAAAAAGAATCACTGGGTTAGTTTTGCTAATTTAACAGATACGGTAAAATCTCATGATATTCCAGCTTGAGTTTCTTCATTATTAATTTGTTATTAAATTTATTTTTCTAAAAAAAAAAGAAAGCTAAGATTTTCCCCATGATTTCCTATCTATATTTTTCTATGTGTACAATATTTGTTTCACCCTTTCTCTTGCTTATATGCTAAGGAAATACTTTTTTAAAAATGAGAAAAAAATAAATAAAAAGAAAAAAATGAGGAACAGTGTTCAAATATTAATGCTCTAATAACTGGGAAATTCTCATATTCAATTCACTTGACTAAGATTTTTTAATTACTTGTACTACACAGATACCATCATAAGACTCTAAGAAATTGCAAAATAAAAATAATTGTAATTATTTAAAAGTTGGAGATGGGACTTACCTAGTGGTCCAGTAGGGAAGACTCCATGCTCCAAATGCAAGTTTGATCCCTGGTCAGGAAACTAGATCCCACATGCCACAACTAAAGACCCAGTGCAGCCAAATAAATAAATAAATACTTATTATTTTTTATTTTATTTAGAATCATTTATTTTATTTTAAAATAAATTCTAAAAGTTGGAGATAGTGCCAAGTAATACCAGATATCTGATACTACCATTCAGAAATATGATTCTATAAATGAAAATACCACTTTTTCAACTAATGACACTTAGCTATTTTGTTTTCTTTAAGAGTTTCAGGCTTCTTTGAGATTCTGACAAAAACCTATGGGTCATCTCCATGAAAGATACCCATATGCATACATTTTGCACAAGGTCTCATAGATTTCCATGGGTCCCCAGTTAATGATTCCTGTCTCAGCAGTATTATATCATTTTTTTTTCTTCAAAATGTTTCTCCTAACTACCCTCTTCAATATATCCCATTGCCAACCCCCCTGGTTTGTATCTGGGGTTACAGACAGGAACAGCAAGGGAGAAAAGTATAAATAACCCTGATGCTGTCATGACAGTGATGAGTTCTTTAATGGAGGTAAGGCCAGCATGTGGTGGGGCTGTGCTGAAGGAGAGCCATCAGTATAGTTTGACTCACCACTGCTCACCCCAGACAACTTCAGTAGCTTCCTAACTGGTCTTGATTTCTCCTTTGCCTTTTGCCCCAATGCACTTTTTGCTTACTAGAGCAAAATGCCTTCTTAAAGCCTAACCAGATCACATTATCCCTTTGTAAAACTCTCTCATCACACTAAGAATAAAATTCAAACCCTTATCCATAGCTCTCAAGGCTCTACTTCGTCTGGCCCAGTCCTCTCTCTTACTGCGCTTTGCTAAGTTGAATCCATCCTAGTGCCACTGCCCTTTCACCCAAGGACTTTTGCACTTCTTTCCCCACCTGAATCACACGTCTCCTGGAGCTTCCATGACTTTCTTTCTCTCTTCATTTAGATCTCAGGTGGCTGAGAGGTGCATTCCCTGAACACACTGTCTATAATCTTCTCTCAGGACTTCCCTGGTGGTCCAGTGGTCAAGACTGCACATTTCCAAAGCAGGGGCTGCAGGTTGGACCCCTGGCCAAGGAACTAGATCCCACATGCAGCCACTAAGAGCTGGAACAGCCAAATAAAGAAAGAAATATTTTAAAAAGCTAAAATAAAATCTTCTATCCACCCTGATCATTCTTTTACTGTTCACTCTGTTTTATAATTTTTCATCACACTTGCCATCACCAGGCACTTTATTAATATGTGGTTTGGTTTCTGATTTTTCCACTCATAAATACCACGAGTAGAGGGACTTTGTTTAGGTACTGGTGCAACCGTACCTAACAGTGCCTGCCCAGTACACTTAATAAGTTGTTTCAATATTTATTAAATAAATGTTGGGATTCATATTTTGCTTATGCACTACAGAGCATAACTGTTTTCTGTTTACAGAGTAAAAAGCTAAAGAAAACTTTTTAAAAGTTAAAAATCTTCAACTACTATGAAAGGGTAAAGGTGTAATGATAGTTAGCAGTCTAGTATTCATATTTTAAATGTACCTACTATTGTGAAAAATTACCATGAGAAGACCAGATTACAATTTTTATAAAAAAAATAAAGCTGTCTATAAAAAGGAATGCATTTCAGTTCTAATGAGATGGATAAACCTAAAGTCTATTATACAGAGTTAAAGTAAGTCAGAAAGAGAAAGACAAATATTGTATATTAATGCATATATATGGAATCTGGAAAGATGGTACTGACTATCCTATATGCAGGGCAGCAAAGAGACACAGATATAAAGAACAGGCTTTGGACACAGTGGGGGAAGGAGAGGGTGGGATGATTTGAGAGAATAGCATTGAAACATATACATTACCAAATGTAAAACAGATAGCCAGTGGGAATTTGATGTATGACACAAGAAACCCAAAGCCAGTGCACTGTGACCACCAAAAGGGATGTGGTGGGAGGGAGACAGGAGGAGGGTTCAAGAGCGAGGAGACACATGTACGCCTGAATCATGGCTGATTCATGTTGATGCATGGCAAAAGCCACCACAGTATTGCAAAGTGATTATCCTCTAATTAGAAACAAATAAATAATAAAGCTGTCATACACTGCATTTGAAAAAGTTCAGTGTAAACACATATTAAAGGGTTGAAACTACATGGAAATTTAGTTAATTAAAAGTAGAATTCTCTCCTATTCATATTCAAATATCCGTGTGTGCACCAAGTTGCTTTAGTCCTGTCCAACTCTTTGTGACTCTAGGGACTGTTGCCCACCAGTCTCCTCTGTCCAAGGGATTCTCTAGGCAAGAATACTGGAGTGGGTTGCCATAACCTCCTCCAGGTAATCTTCCTGACCCAGTGATGCAACCCACATCTCTTACACCTCCTGCACTGGCAGGTGGGTTCTTTACCACTAGTGCCACCCAGGAAGGCTTCATACACACACACACACACACACACACACACACACATTCACATATGTATATGTATATACTTAAAATGTATACAAATTAATCTACTCTACATACCATTTTTCCATTTCTTTAAAAAATGCTGAATTTATCTTGGAGGATTTTTAAGATTTCAACACTTAATGCTACATATACATACACCCAGGAAGCCTTCATACACACACACACACACACACACACACACACAATTTACATATATGTATGTATATATATAATATATGTATATACTTAAAATGTATACAAATTAATCTACTCTACATACTGTTTTTCAATTTCTTTAAAAAATGCTGAATTTATCTTGGAGGATTTTTAAGATTTCAACACTTAAGGCTACACTAAGGGCTTCCCTGATGGTCCAGTGTCTAAGACTCCACGTTCCCAATGCAGGGGTCCTGGGTTTGATCCCTGGTCAGGGAACTATATCCCCCATGCTACAACAAAGAGTCTGCATGTCTCTAAGAGCTCATATGCCACAGCTAAATATTCCACATGCTGCAACTAAAGATCCAATCCCACATGCTGAAACTAAGACCCCAGGGCTCCCAAAGGAATAAATAAATAAAAATATTAAAGCAAAAAAAAAGCTACACTAATTCTTCAAAGGCTGAGGAATACATTTGACTAAACAGGTCATAACTTATGAATGGGCATTTAATTTAGATTAATTCTACAATTTTGCTATTTCTAAAATGGTTCAATAGATATCTCTGTATGCATGCTTAGTCACTCAGTTGTGTCCGACTCTTTGCAACTTCATGGACTGTAGCCCACCAGGCTCCTCTGTCCATGAGATTCTCCAGGCAAGAATACTGGAGTGGGTTGCCATTTCCTTCTCCAGTCTCTGTATAGATACATGTAATAAATATAGATTAATAGGGATCATACATATTATATAATATGTGATATTTAATATATCATGTATAATTGAAAACATTTGCCATATATTATAAAATTTTACTGAGGATAAATAAAGTTCCTGGAAATAAAATATTTGAATTTGATACCATCAAACTGCTCTTCTAGATATCAATTATTCTTTAATAAATAAAATGTGAAACTTCTTGTTTTCTTATACTGTTGACAACTTTGGACATTAATTAAAAATTACAGTCATTCCATGAATTAAAACAAAATGGTGCCTCATATTGTTTTGCCTTTTTAAAAAAATTATAAGACATACTAAATGATGCTCTATCTGACTCAAAATTATGGAATACTTCCTTCAGTGATTCAGTTCAAAAAGGTTATGAGTATTTATGCCAAAAGGAAAATAGACTTTAATTAACTTAAATAATGATCACTTCATTTGTAACATAACACCATCACATTCAGTTCAACTCCTACAATTTCCACCTATGTAAACAAGTTTATTATTATCCACTAAGCATCTATCTTTCCATTATATTACAATGGTCTTCTAAAGGTCAAATACACAGAGTGCTAGTACTACTTTTATTATGTGCCTTCTCTTCAGTTTTTGGCATTAACAGTACAATAACCCCTCAAATTTTTCTCTTTTTTTTTGCTTCTAGGACATGTGCTCTGGGTTCTAACTCCAATATCATTCCAGGTTTGATTACAGCATACTCTTCCTCGGTACATCCCCTAACCTTAGGGATCTCTTTAAAGTTGGTCTTTAGCATCTTCACAACACACACACAATCTGGCTTACCTCTTATATTTTCATATTACCAGCATGGTGATAAGTTATTGATTTTGAGGTCAGTTCAGCCCAGATATCTTCTCCTGGGATATTCACCTATTTAGTCAAATAGAAATCTCATTCTGAACATTCCACAAGAAACTTAAAACTGAACAGATCCCCAGACAATTGGCTTTTCTCTTTTCTTTCTCCACCACCAGTAATGTTCCTCACTTCCTTCTCTCTGTCCACCCAGTAAATAGCACCACCATCAAGCAATCACTCAGGCAGCAAGCCGTCACAGATATGTTCTACAGCCAACTACTCATTCCTGCATTAGTGCTATTATTACCGAGCCCAAGCTTTCTCTGCTCGCCCGTACCATAGGCAAGAGACGAAATGTTGAGACAAGGAAGAGACTTTAACTGGGAAGCTGGCAGACCAAGAAGATGGCAGGCTAGCGCCTCAAAATAACCATCTTATTGGGGTCCGGATGGCAGGTTCTTTCATAGATCAGAGAGAAAGAAGCAACGAGTAACTAAAGTCAAGAGGCAGAAGAGAGCGGGAGATGCAGTGGTGAAGTAAAGCGAAAGGGTCTTCAGTCTCGCAAGACATCTCCAAGGGAATGGCCAGCCTTTGGAAGGGATAAGTTAATCTCTTCTATTCACAGGTGGGCAGGGACTAACTCTCTCTCTGCAAGTTGAACAAAGGCACTTTAGTTTACAGCCAAGCAGAGGGACAGGGTCCTCCAGGCAAGCCATTGAACATGATGATAATAATAAAAGCAAATCAAAGAAACAGTTTCCGACACGGAGTCAGAATTGGCTTCCTCCCTCCAACACTATCCTTTAAATAGTCTCCAAATACATGACAGCTTGTCTTTCACACTCTGAAACAGTCCAATATGCTTTTTGAATGGTCACGGGAGCGAATACATTGGAAAGGAAGATAATAAAGTGAGAAAAATGGTGGCACATAGTGCCCTATGTTAATATTCAACGGAATAGGTTTTATATTGTTTTTCAAAGTGTTTCTCTTTTTTTGAACTTGAGGTCTCTTCATTCAGCGTTAGGAAATGCCTGTTGACTTTTTTCTTGAATGACGTTGTCTTTCTTCCCTCTCCCTCCTTTCTCCTATTTCTCCCTTCAATATTGCCTTTCTTTGGGTCCCTCTCGCTGCCCGGGAGCCCTCCGCCCAGCACGCTGGTCAGCTCCTCTCCCAGCCCGCCGGCTTAGCCCCGCCCACGCGCAGCCCGAGTCACGAGGCCGCGGGCGGGGCGCAGCCAAGGGGGCGGGGCTCCACAGCGCGCATGGGCGGAGCGGGGAGCGGGCCGCCCCAGCTATATCTGCGCCTGCGCGGTGCCGCTGCGGGGCCAGTCGGGACGGAGGAGACAAGATGGCGCTGCGGGCGATGAGGGGGATCGTGAACGGGGCCGCGCCTGAGCTACCAGTACCCACCAGCGGGCCCCTGGCTGGGTCTCGAGAGCAGGCGCTGGCAGTTAGCCGGAACTACCTCTCCCAGCCTCGTCTCAGTAAGTATCAGAGAGCAAGACGAATCCTGTCTTTGCTCTTAGCCCCTTGCTCCCACTCACCTGCTTAACCAGAGGGGTGGGGTGCGGTGGGGTTGGGTGGGGTGGTTCTCGGTCTCGCGCCCCTGTACCCCGACCTCCGCGTTTCTCTCTAGAAGGAGATTTTCAGTGTTTCTTAATTTCCGTGCCAGCGGTGGGCTAAGGGGAAGAGCACCATCGGGAACTTTTTCCTGGGTTGGTGGGCTCCGGGCTGTTGCCCTACCCTGTGCAGCTTCCCGAGGCTGAAGCATGCTCAGGCGCTTGCTTCCTGTCCTGGAGGCAAGGCCGCTCCTTGCAGCGCTCATCCTGACCTTCTGGCCTCGTTTGGATCTGCAAGGGTCGAGGGAACGCCCCTCCCCATCCCTCTGCCTCGGGTGTGGACCTCAGGGCAGGTTGTGAGCTCCTGCCGAGGGATACGGTGTAGTGTCGTCGCTGACGTGGTCAGGCTTTTCTCGGGTGGAGGTCAGGCCCGCAGCCAGAGGGAGATGTTGTTCGGTGGAGAGGCAGCCCCGCAGGAGGACACCTAGAAACCAGCGAAAGCCAGAGCTGAAAAGTACCCCGCGGGTCATCCCAGTCTAACCCTCTCATTTTACAGTGAGAAACCTAAGGTTCTGAGAGAGACAGCCTTGCCAGGCTTAAGACATCTAATTACTGACAAAGCAGGAAAATTCCAGATGTCTTCATTCCTGCTGGACCTTTTTCCTACCATTAACTTGAGTGCAAGGTTGTCTTAGGGAAGACAAGCAGTTTTGCCTGTATATGTAGAATATATGCAGAACTATGCAGAGGCATGTTTAAAATGTTGTTATTGTGAAAAAAATCCTGATAACCAGGCTTAAGTGGGCTGCTCAGCAATTCCAAAAGAAATGGTTCTTGATTACTAAACAGTACCAATGTGTAGCGTCAGACCTTTAGGCATTGGGGATGAGCCCTGAAAGTAGACTCTCTACAATTTAGGAAAGCACCTGATGTTTTCCAGCACTAGTTAATTGCCAGAGTGCCTATTTGTGGGTGGCTCTTCGGTTAAAAAGAATTTCAGATGAAGGGTTTCAGTCTGGGCGCTCTCTTCCTGACTAATCCCATCCTGATCAGTCACTGGGTCATGTGACAGCACTGCAGTGTGAAGAAAAGGAAAGACTTGATCATAGGTTTGCTGAGATGGCCTCTTTTTTCTTTTTTGAGATACAGTTGATCTGTAACGTGTTAGTTTCAGGTGGACAGCAGAATGATTCAGTTATATGTGTGTGTATGTGTGTGTCTCCTTTTTTAGATTCCTTCCCACTATAGGTTATTACAAGGTATTGAGTATAGTTCCCTGTGCTGTACAGTATGTCCTATTGCCTAGTAGTGTATAAATTTTAATTCCAAATTCCTAATTTATCCTGCCCCCCAACCATGTGCTTTTTATAATGGGAATTATTTGCATTAGAGAATGCCTGTTGGGAGTTTGTGTGAGCTGAAATAAATATTTCAAGAAATTGACAGAAGTTACATTCATAAGAATACATTTGTGCCTAACAATTACAGATACTCTCACTAATTGTATTTGTATGCTTTGATGTTCTTTGGGTAGAACAGATAAGACATTAGTGGTGCTTCTAGGAAAAGATTAGAAGAGGCAGTAGTCATTTTTCCATATAATTATTCACTGGGTCTCAATTCAGAGTATCAACTGAAACATAGTTGAAAGAGTACTCCATGAGTAAGCTCTTAAGGGAGGTGAGTGTGATTTCTGGACATTCTGTGTGTGCTTAGCCCCCTAGCTGAAGAACTTCAGGAGATGAGATTCCTCCTGACAAGATACAAGATTGCAACACAGTGCTTAAAACTGAAACTCTGTGGCTTAGGAATCCATTTTATCCTCAGTGCCTAGTCCAGTGCTCACACATAAAGAAGCTTTCTGTTTTGTAATTGTTGTTTAACTTGCATTTAAACCCATTATTCTAATAATTGAGTGTTTGAGTCCTTAATGTGGATGGAACCGGAGTAGGGAGTTGGGGTACTTGGTTGAAGTTTTCCTTCTGTGTCTGGATTATTCTAAAAAGCACAAATGATACCATACTTATGCTAACAGCTAACAGCATTTGAATGTCATTTTTTTTACATTCTTGGTTCTGGTTAACACTTTAATCACTTCTGAATAAATATTGGTTAACCTTGTCACTTTTCTAATTAAAGATGTTACCATCCTAAGTGAAAAGTTATAGTTATTTAATGTGTGTTCTTTGAATAAAGGAATGGAATATTGGCACTTCCACTCTACAAATAGGATGCTGGTTTTGAAAAATTTGGGAATTGTGGGGCTGTTAACAAGGTCTGGAAAATGAGATCTGCAGGCTTGAAATAATCTTGAGCACATTGGTTGAATTTCTAGTCACAAGGAAAGAAAACTTGATTTTCTTTTACACTTTGAGCATGATTCAGTAATACATGTAGAGCTTTTGGATGTTAAACATTTTGAGTTAATCTCCTGTTTCTTGAGATCCTAGATCCTCCGGTCTTGCAGTTCTTATGTCACAAAGCAGACTTAACCTCAGTGAAAAGTCCAGTAAAGGAATCATTGGCCTGCCCTTTTTCTACAACCTCTCTCTCCTTGCCCCCTGCAAGGTGTGAGTCCCTACTTTTCTTGCACAATAGATGATGATTGTTCTGGTTTTGTTTTGCTAATAAGGTAGAGGCTGAAGGACCAGATCCCATGTTGTGCAATGGTTGTTGAATTTTCTCTTTGAAAGTTTCACAATCATTAAGTAGTGTTCTGGTGAATAGTCTCATATCCTGAAGGAGGAAGAGGATGTCATCTGACCAAGTACATGCTTCTTAAAACCTTTGTAGATTTGGGGTTTAAAATGTTGTTGTCTAAATATTTATCACTCCCCTAAATATTCAGGATCAAAGATATAACCATGTCTGCTTTGTTGTCAGAAGTTCTAATCTTTTCCTGCAGACCCAAGTTCTTGTTTGTTTGGAATTTATCACTCCCCTAAATATTCAGGATCAAAGATATAACCATGTCTGCTTTGTTGTCAGAAGTTCTAATCTTTTCCTGCAGACCCAAGTTCTTGTTTGTTTGACAGTCATTATTACTGTCAAACACAGGCATATTTATGTAATTTGTGAATGGATTTTGATTATTTTGAAGAACAGCTTAATGTTTTTGGCAGCTTCACTATAAACAGTTGTCTCTGCTTTGGGCTGCTAATAGTAATGGTGAGGTGTGTGTGCGTGCTTAGTCGCTTCAGTTGTGTCAGACTCTTTGCGACCCTGCGGAGTGCCCACCAGGCTTCTCTGTCCATTGGGATTTTCCAGGCAGGAATACTGGAGTGAGTTGCCGTGCTCTCCTTCAGGGAATCTTCCTGACCCAGGATTCGAACCTACATCTCTTATGTTACCTGCATTGGCAGGTGAATTCTTTACCACTAGTGCCACCTGGGAAGGCCCAGTAATGATGAGGAAAGCTGGGCAAATGTTGTTGAGAGATGAAAGGTGGTGTTTGATGTTGTTTTCTTTGCTTGTCCCCCCCCCCCCCCCCCGCCACTGTTTTATTATTATGGAAAGGAGCTATAGTTTGTATATAAACTGTCTTCTCCCTGTTTGTAGTCCAATGCTAGGAACTGTGCTATCTCCATACTTTTAAATTATACTGGAGACTAAGGATTATAAAGTACAAATTTAGAATTAGGAGAAGGAGGCACAAACAAACAAAAATAATTGTAACCCGGTCTCTTTGATTTAGTAACAGATTTCTCAGAGATGTAGTTTAAATGTGGAATTTGTGTGTCAGCCTTGCCTGCCTCCCAGTCCTTCCTTGTGAACTGGAATGAGGTAGCCTATCTGCAGATGCTCTGTGAAGTGTGAAGCAGTTTGTTTTGGTAATATGTTTTGTTTAGTTTGGATTATGCATGTGTTAGTTTCTTTTGTATCCAACTTTAATTTAAATCAAGCATGTTGCTTAAACTCTGCTTTTTGTCTGAAGTGGTCTCCTGCTGCTTACCAGGGAGAGAAAACTGTTGAAACATCTCCATCAGTTTCTACCTTTTCTGCTTTAACTTTCCTAATTGGAGAAAGATTATTTTTCAGTAATGATACAAGAGTGTCCCAGACCACAGAAAAGCACCAGTGCAGTGTTAGAATTTGAGCTGTAGCACAGAGTTAAAGAAAAAGTGACTGGAGATGGACTGTGTACGTTCAGATCCTTAGGGAAGTTACTTAATTTCTGGGGGGAAAAAAAAACAAACTTGGAATAATACTCATTAACTCATAGACCTTTTATGGAGAGTAAAAAAGAATTCCTGACAAGTACTCATGAAATATTATTGGTGGTTTTGGTATTAATCAATTTGAATGGTTCTAGGCTTTTTTGAAGGCTGTGTACATTGTTTTAAATTTCGAGACTGTGGTGAAGCAGAATCTTGTCTTCTGTAGTAGCAATCAACTTGATTCACTATTTCCGGGAAAATCAGTCATTAGTGGGTTTTTTTTCCCCCCTTGGTCATACTTTTGTCTTGTGACTGGCAAAACTTCATAGTTTTGAATGAGCTTGAATTTAAACATGAGATTCTAAAGGATCATTGTTGAAGAGGTTAAAAATTCAAAGAAGTTGCAAATCTTGTCCAGAAAGTAAAGAGAATTTCAGAACCTGAAGCGTTTTACTGATGTTACAGTCAGCAGTTGCCTATAAATCTCAAAACTGAATTCCTCTACCCTCACTGGCCCACTCTCTCCTCCTGTTCCCAACTGTTAAGTTTTTTGAAAAGGTCAGTGTTTTAAAAGCCAGGTGCTAAGAAAATGTGTTTCTAATGTAGTTCACTTTGCATATCCACATAGCAATTTTAGAAAATCATTGAAAATCAATATTAGAAATCTTAAAATGAGAACAGTGAGGGAAAGAATCTAAAAAGAGTAAATGTGTGTGTGTGTGTTTATAACTGATTAACTTTGCAGTACATCTGAAATTAACACAACATTGTAAATCAACTATATGCCAATAAAAATTTTTTCAAAATTATATACAAAAGTATTCTTAAAAAATGAGAAACATCAGGGAATTCTCTGATGGTCCAGTGGTTAGGATTGTGCACTTTTAACTCCCCAGCCTGGGTTCAGTCCCCTATCAGGGAACTACGATGCCTCACTCCAGGTGACACTGCCAAAAATAAAATAAGAACAAGGAAGAAATTGTTTCAGGGGTAGGAATTATTTCTAAGAGTATTAGGTTGTTTTAAAACTGTAGGGAGGATGAATCAGTAGTATGTTAACTGTCTTTCAGGTTGGTGGCAGTCAGTTATAACATTTGTAATATTCTCTACCTGGTCTGTAGCTGTAACTGTGATGTACAGGCAAAGCATAAATTAAAAAAAGAACTTATGAAAACAAATAATGCAATGATACTAGGATATGTGCTTTTGTATTTTTATTCTTATATAAAGTCATTTGCTGGCTATTGTTGGCCTCTAGTTCAGTCTGTGTTATTTAAAATCTAATATATGAATTATTTGGATTGAATTCATGTTTGGGGCCATGTTGTATGTATGGCTGTACAGCCTTGAATGTGAATAATTATTGTAAACTATATTTTGCAACTTTTTTTTCTGGCTTTATTACACACATTTTCTATTTGGTCGATGATTTAATCATATCATAATTTAATGAATCTTTTTTTTTCCCTCCAAATATCTGTGCTTTAGATATAGTTACCGGATCATGAATTTTCCACGTATGCCCAGTAGTCTTATAATAAAAAAGTTAAAGATAAAAAACAAAACAGAGTCGGGAGGATTACCATAAAAGTGGTAGAAAATATAACAATTGAGATCTTTCTAATAATCTTGAATTGCTTGCTTGGTTGGGTGCTCAGTCATATCCTACCTACTCTTCTCGACCCCATGAACTGTAGCCCACCAGCCTCCTCTGTCCATGGGATTTCCCAGGCAAGAATACTGCAGTGGGTTGCTGTTTTCTCCTCCAGGGGATCTTCCTGACACAAGGACCGAACCCACATCTCCTGTGTGTCTTACATTGCAGGTGTATTCTTGACCACTTGAGCCATTGGGGAAAATCTTGGAGGCATGGTTAACTTGTTTACACGGCCATCCATTCAGGTTGTGACTTCCTTTTTATCTAATGTTGAAAAAAGAAAAAAGAGCACGTAGGGACCTCTGTTGATCTTTACAGTCATAAATGTATTCAAGCAAATATCCGGTGTCAGGAGGTCAGTGTCCTCAGAATGAGACGGGTGTTCCTGACGGCGCTGGCCTGCACTCTCCCTGTTGGTACCGGAGCACTTGCTCCCTGGCTAAAGAAATTGTGTTTTTAAATTCTGAAGCTCCTTGAGTGATCAGACTGCTTGTTTAAACGGTTTCCTTATTCTTGGGCATCTACATTCATGCAGAAAATAAGAAATCACACAAGTGAAAGTTTCCCAACTGATCGACAGCTTCTTATAAATTATTTATTTCGTTTGTTTTTTCAGCTTTTCTGACTATGAAATGTTGTTGGTTCTGACATTGTTGGAT